>NC_137776.1:117003221-117603221 GCF_963455305.1 Plecotus auritus | reverse complement strand
CTTGGGTGAGGATTGAACCTGGAACCCGGGTACATACCCTTGACCAGGAATCAAACCCATGATCCTTCAGTGCACAGGTTATGGGACCACAGCAGCCTGGGAGAAAAAAACGATAAAATTTTAAACTATTTTGAATTCTACTGAATCCTTAGTACCATCCTTATTGAGTCAAGCATTTCATTCGTCTTCATTGAGTTTTTGTTGTTAAAATTTTCTTTTCTTCTCTACTGTCTCCTAATAAAGACATACAACTGCTTCCCACCCCGCCTCCCTTAGGTAAAACCTAACTTAAGACCTCACCAGCCGGAGTGATATTCAGTGATGGAATTAGGTAGCCAAGAGCCATTGTTCCAAGAAAAAAAAAAAGGCTTTTAAGATAGGAAGGAAATCAGATATAAAGTTCAGAGTCATAATTTATAAAATTGTGCTAGGTAAAGAAGATATACAAATGATGAACATTCTATTTCAAAATATTTGAAAGAAAAATGGTGACAATGCCCTCTTATTCACAATTTTGAGTCATTTGAAACAAAAGCTACAGATCTTTGACCAAACTCTGAAAAAGATTTTTACCTACCGCCTCCTAGTTAGCAAATATGTCGGTCACCAACAATTACATTTTTTATAGTAGTCAACTTGCCTGAATATATATATATATTTATCTCTATCTTTTCAAGCTGTCTTAATTTTAGATTATGAATAATGCTATGCTACTAATTCTCAAATTGAACAGACAACATGAATTAGTGGGGGGAGATGTGGGTTTAGAATCCTAATGTTTAGCTGGCATATGAATTTGCACTTACTCACTGGGGTATCTTGGATAAGGCATAGATCTTCTGTGACTCATTAGTGAAGTGAGAACAATAATACCCACTCCTGGTGTAAATTAATGTTTAGAAAATATTTGGCCTTTTGTAGGTATTTAAATATTCTTTCCCTTTTTTCCCCCTTCCACTTATAAAAAATTCTCAGAGGCTTTCTCCAGGACTCCTATGAAATAGTTTTGTTTTGTTTTTTTTGTCTGTACATAAGTCTCTATATTGTCTTCTTATGCTTTAATTTCAAAAGCTTCATATTGCAAGTTAACACAATCATAAGATTTCCCCCTCTTATAACATATCTTGCATTCTTGTGACCTGTTTGAAAATTTTTAAAGGAAAAAACAAAAAGCTAAAACTAAGTCTCAAAATATTTTTTGTTTTTATATATATTTGAGTGTACCATGGTTAAAACAAACCACCTAAAATATAAAAATTATATGCAATAAACACAAGATAAAATATCTGTAAGTTATAATTTAGCTTTAGTTGTTTTATGGGAAATCTGAGGAAATTTTAGCTACATTCAACCTATTCAATTTCTCATTCATTTGTGAGAAAAATAATGAAAAAAAAGAAAAGAAGGAAATTGCAAGAGGCCAGCATGATTTAAAATTGTAATAATAATTGCATTGATTAATACAATTTGAAGCTTTTATTCACCATTTTTTGTAAATTATGGCATTTCTTATAAAAAGTTCATAATCCAAACAACATGATATTTCTAGATGTTTATAATTGATTTTTGAAGGTTTACTAAGAACTATAGTTGTTTGATTACAACTGAATTCATGTACCTACACCTTCCTTCCTATTAAAGGTTTTACAATCTTCTCTAGATATGGGACCAAATTAGTCCTTATCTTCTAGCCGTGCAATTATCCCATTGATATATTTCATATTAATGATAGATAGGTAGATATATTGATAAGAGAAAGAAAGAAAGAAAGAAAGAAAGAAAGAAAGAAAGAAAGGAAGGAAGGAAGGAAGGAAGAAAGAAAGAAAGAAAGATAGATATTGTTTATAACCCCCTGGAAATGTTTCAAAGCCCAGCAGCCCAGGTACATGAAATATAATGGTGCATCATATTCACATTACTTTCCTGGTTCATTTTCAAATTGTCTTTAGATAACAGTTTGAGTCTCTGAACACAAATTTCCCACTTCTGAACAATGATTATTTTCATCCAGTGGAAATATTGATTGAGTATTGGGTCAATGAGTTGTTTCTACTTAGACAGACATTAATATCACGCATTCTTCTTAAGAGGTTAAACTTCTTGTTATTACACAATAATAGTCTGGAAGGAACAACAAATAGAATTCAACACTTTGAGTTATGGATACAAAGAAGGAGTCCAAGTACTGACATTAATCTAGTGTTATCTACTAAACACTATACTTACACTTAAACCCTGTCTTTTGGATACGAATGTGTTTTAGCTGTTATTTCTTTTTTTTTTTTAATGTGTCTCAAAGGTTAGAATGAATGGTAGGTTTAAATTAGATCATTAATATAAAACACCTATCCACACCCAGAAAATAACAGCAGGATTCAGTGGCTAGCCCCCTCGATGGAAAAGCCCGCTGCTCTCAAGGTTTCCAACTCCATCCTGAGTCAGGACCTGTGATGCTTTTCCCTCTGCATCTCCTCTCCATGCAACTAGTGTCAGCCTCTCCTCCCAGCCTACATCTCTCCAAGCTGAAATACTTACTTTTCCAGAAACAGCAAACTTTCTCAGCACATACAGTTATTTTCCCCTAAAGTAATGTTTTCCTTTCTCCATCACCTACCTACTTCCTACCCTTAATAGCAGGTATGGATTAGTGTTTTTTGTTTTTTATCATTTCCAGGCTATTTCATCAGTCTCTGATGGGGCATCTCAGAAGTACATCTTTGCAAACAGTGCAAAAACTTGTGTGAGGTAACCTCCTAGGATGGGACTGAAGGGGTGCACCTGTGGACTTTAACGGGTCCTGCACACTGTCCTCCCGGAGGAGCGGCCTTTCCCCTTCTCTCCAGGGGATCTGCTGGGGCCTCTGCTTCCTCACTTTGTCCCCGGGGCTGGGCACCACCAGACCAGAAGCCTGCCAGCCTGATGGTGATAGTGCCCTCTCCCCAGAGTTGACAGTGCGGGTGTACCCATCAGGGAGGTGGGCATCTCTGACATGTACTGGCGTGTGCAGTGCCTCTCATTGGAGGTGCATGTGTTTGCCCTCTGTCCCCTTAGAAAACACCGACCTTCGATGGTTTTCTGCACCACAGGGATGTGACATCTTTCTCTGGCCTTGGGTTGTGAGGAATTCTTTCCAGCTTGGGATTTCTCTTTCCAGCTTTCTGCATTTTTCTCCTTTTTGTTTGGGGCACAGAAGAGCCAGCCATTGCCTGACTGCCTTCTGGCCCTGGGGTCACACTTAGTATAGCAGTCTCTACCCCGAGGTGATGCACACAATTATTAAAGGGCCTCTTTTCTTACATCTGATCTCCAATCCACCTGGGATTTCCTTTTCAAATAACAAACATTTGATGTCAGATAAAAACAAACAAAAAAATGTGAGCAGACACAAAAGGGACCTATGTTAAGATTCCATTGATATGAAACGTACAGAATAGTTAAAGGAGCAGAGACAGAAAGCAGATCAGGGGTTGCCAGAGGCAGGAACAGTGCGAGTGAGTACTGTTGGTGCAGGGTTTCCTTTTGGGATGATGGAACTTTCTACAACTAGAAAGTTATGTTGGTTGCACAGCATCGTGAATGTACTTCATGCACAGGAATGGCACAATTTAAAATATAAACAAACCATTTATTTAAAACTTAAAATAAACCACACTAGACAGCACATAAAAGGGAAATATAAAAATGAAAAGAAATGAAAGGTCAAGGAGGGGAAGCAGTGGGAATTGGGGAGCAGATTCCCCAAGAAGGGGTGCTGGGGTTCCAGTTGGGTAAGGAGATACGCTGCATAGGTCAGACTTGGCTTCAGAGCTGCACCTGGAGGAGCTGTCCAAGGTGGCATGGCCACTGCGGGTGGACGCCCCTCCAGGTCTGTAGTGACATCCAGGTGGGGACCTGCATGGGGCTCCTTGTGATGTTTGAAACGTGATAAAGCAGCAGCTCGCTCTGCCTCCTGGGCTGGTGTTGGAGTTGTGAGAGGAGAAAGGATCACACATGCGCTGGTATTTCCATGTGCCCCCCAAGACAGAACAGCCTCAGCCCAGGACCCACCCCAGGGCATCCTCCCCACAGGCCGCCCAGCAGATGGGTGGTCTAAGGCCGGTCTTTGCTTTTCTCTGGCCTCTGGGAGCTCCCTGTGTGATTGCACTGCCCCCTGTCCATCAGCTCACATGCACCTCCACTCCCCACCCAACCCCACCCCCTCCAACGTCTCACCCTTGGGCTCGGCCTGCCTGCGCTCCAGGTCCCTGGGCCTGGCTGTTTGGAGGTGGACACCATGATCCAGGGTGGGAATGAGTAGCTGCCGCTGGAGCCTGAGCGGCTTTGGGTGGGGAGGACAGTGGGGCCTGGGGCGCTTCCGGGGAGGAGACCTCGTCCTGCCATCCACAGGCCCTGGGTCCCTAGACCCCCAGAGGGCCACACGCACTTCAGGCCTGCTCGGGCCTCGGGGGTGTGGGGCACCTGGTCTTCATGAGGACACGGGGTGGCGGAGGTCTCCTTCCAGCATCTGCTGCTCCTCCATGTCCGGGTTGGGCGCTGCAATGACAGTGACCATCAGCCAGTGCGGAGGCCTCACATCCTGCCAGGCCCTGGTCGCTGCTGCTGCTTCTGCTCCTGAATCAGGCCCAGCCCTGTGTCTGCACAGACCTCCACCGGGAACCGGGCGGCGGGGGGTGGGGGGGGTGGGGGGGTGTGTGGGGGGGAGATGCACCTCCAGGGTCCAAACATCCAGCAGAGGGCACCACCCCCACTCCACCTCCCCAGAGGGGAAATGAGATTCAGCTCCAGTGTCGGGATAAACCTGGGGTAGCAGGAGCTGCCCACACTCCACGTCCACACCCCCAGCCCTGACCTGGGCTGTGAACATGACAGAAAACCACCCTGGTTCCCTACCCTGAGCTTCTCTGCCCACAAGAGCAGTGACCTCACTTCCTGACGATGGAGCCCAACAGGAGGTGGAACCTGGTAGCCAGGCAGCCGCGTTCTGAAGCAGCCCCTCCCAGCTCATTGATAGAGGCAGCCCCACCAGACATGTTCTGCTGTGTGCCACTGCCCCGCCGCCGTGATGGGCAGAGAGCCCGCGGTGACGGCTTCTTCCGCCACAGCCGCCGCTGGCTCCGCACTCAGCCCCAACGCCTCTGGCCCTTTTCTCGGGGGAACCTAGAGGTAACCCAGGGAGGCCCAGGGCGGGTTTCTTAGAGCCAGGCCACCACTCTCATCGCCCTCCCCAGCCCCGTGTCCCCTCCCCGTGTGTGTGTGTGTGTGTGTGTGTGTGTGTGTGTGTGTGTGTGTGTGTGGCGGGGCGGGGGTGGTGGTGGGGGGGGGCGGGTCACGTGGGGAGGGCCTGCCCCGAGCAGGTACAGGCTGAGGAGTGTGGGGTCAGAAGTCAGAAGCCTGTGGGCCTGTCATGCTCACAGCCAGGTGGACGTGGTGTGTGGGCACGTCCTTCTGCCCGAGGTTTAGGCTCATCCTGGAAGTGTGTCTCCTCCCCCCCACCCCCCAACCTCCCCCGGGTGGAGGTCTGTGCAGACTCAGGGCTGGGCCTGATCCTGGAGCAGGAGCAGCAGCGACCAGGGCCTGGCAGGGCGTGAGGCCTCCACACTGGCTACTGGTCACTGTCCTTGCAGCGCCCACCCCAGATCACGGAGGAACAGCAGATACTGGATGGAGATCCCCGCCCCATGCGCACCAGTGAGGGCCAGAGCAGGCCTGAAGTGCGTGTGGCCCGCTGGGGGTCAGGGGACCCAGGGCCTGTGGATGGCAGGACAAGGTCTCCTCCCCGGAAGCGGCCCAGGCCCCACTGTTCTCCCCACCCAAAGTCGCTCAGGCTCCAGCGACAGCTGCTCATTCCCAACCTGGATCACCGTGTCCACCTTCAAACAGCCAGGCCCAGGGACCTGGAGCGCAGGCAGGCCGAGCCCAAGGGTGAGACGTTGGAGGGGGTGGGGTTGGGTGGGGAGTGGAGGTGCATGTGAGCTGATGGACAGGGGGCAGTGCAATCACACAGGGAGCTCCCAGAGGCCAGAGAAAAGCAAAGACCGGCCTTAGACCACCCATCTGCTGGGCGGCCTGTGGGGAGGATGCCCTGGGGTGGGTCCTGGGCTGAGGCTGTGCTCTGTCCTTGGGGGGCACATGGAAATACAGCACATGGGTGATCTTTTCTCCTCTTACAACTCCAATACCAGCCCAGGAGGCAGAGCGAGCTGCTGCTGCTTTACCAGGAGCCAAACATCACAAGGGGTCCCAGACGGGGACTGACCTGGATCCAACTACATCCCCAGAGGTCATGTCACCTTGGAAACCTGCTCCAGCTGCACCTCTGAAGCCTCCTGTGGCCCATACAGCATCTCCTTCCCCAACGAAGACCCCAGGACCCCTGTCCTGGTTGCTTGCTTCCCCATGCCCACCAGAATTAGTGTTACCCTTCTACATAGTTATCTTTTCATTTATTATAGCTTTTATATTTTTCTTTTATGCACTGTATGATATATTTTATGTTACAATATAAATAAAAATATTATTTCATATTTTAAATTTTGCCATTCCTGAGCATGAAATACATTCACGATGCAGTGCAATTAACATCACTATTTAGAAAGTTCCAACAGGAAACCCTGCTCTAAAGTCCTTGCTCCCACCCCTCCTGCCCCTGACAATCCCTGGTCTGCTTTCTGTTTCTGCTGCTTTACCGATTCTGGACGTTTCCCTAGATGGAATCTTAAAATAGGTGGCTTATTATGTGTGTGTGTATATATATATCTATATATATAGATATAGATATATAGATATATATAGATATAGATATAGATATAGATATAGATATATATAATTTTTTTTTAATCGGAAAAGCATTTTTGTTATATGAACTGGAAATCCAAGGTTTTCCTAAGCCTTTGCTGGAAAGTAAGCATGTCTGCTTTTTTATTCCAATACTAGAGGCCTGGTACACGAATTTCTGTATGGGTGGAGTCTAGCCAGGCCACCACAATCAGGGCCGATCGGGCCCAGCTCAGGGGAGGGAATGAGGGAGGTTGGCTGGCTGTCCTTGCCCCCAGTTGGGGTGCGGCAGATCAGGGGGAAGAGGGAGGAACGCGGGTGATTGGCGGGCTGGCCCAGCCTCCTGGTGGAATGACCGATCAAACTCATGGTTTAGGAGACAATTTGCATATTAGCCTTTTATTATATAGGATTATGCTGAATGGAATATCTATGTCCATAAACCTCTATTTAGGACAGGGCCTAAAGTGGAGATTCTTGGTCGAATGTGAACAGATTGTAAGGTGTTGAGCATAGTATCCGACACCTTAGGTCACCTTCTCCACCTTGAGCCCTGCTTGGGAAGCAGGGGTGCTGAGACTTGTGCTGAGAGCTCTGGGTGGGAGGGAGGAGGAGAGGCTGGGAGGGGAGGAGAAAAAGGTACCTGGAAGTGACACATCCAGCTGGAAAGTCCCATCCATCTTGCCTCTGCCCTACCCCATGCCCCATAATGCCAGCCACTAGCCCACACCAGCCCACCCTGCTTCATAACTCAACTGAGCAGACCAGGCTGGTCCTGCCATTTGGGACACAGTAATGCATAGCCCTGCACATGCTGACCTACTTCCTCTCCCTCCAAGCACAGAACCCCTTCCTCTCTGCCAGTCACAGGGGCCACCATGAACGTGCTCTATCCAGGTGAAGTTCTCAGTTGCAACAGCAGGACCCACTTGAGCTTGTGTGAGCAGAAGGGACTTTACAAGGGGTGTCACAGAAGGTGCCAGAAGGTCAGAGAATCAGGCTCTGGGCTTTGGGGCAGGCCACAGCTCTGAAACCATACCTCACAATCCTCTGTTAGTGATTCCTGTCTGGGCCTTGTGCAAGCCTCCAGCACACATAGCCAGCACACAGATCAGCTTCTGTGAGGGGAGGATCTGATCAGTGGGGATGAGGGAGAGAGCCATCATCTCATTCAAAATCAGGTCAGGTGAAGTCTACTTAGTTTGGATCTGCCAAGTGAGGCTCCAATAAGTGATATGTCTCTTGTCTGCAAGAAAGGGGACCCCAAAACTAAGAACATTGGTTCTGGAGATAGAAGATCTGACTGTAGGGGGAGCAGGAGAGAGGAGAGGAGGACATTTTTATGGATGTCAAGATAGAAAAATCAACCTTAATAACTAAATGAAGACTAGCTGAACAGATTCTTATAACCAAAGATTTTAGAGGAAGCCACGTCAAGACTGGTAGGAAGGGCAGAGGTGGAAAAGGGCTGTCTCTACACCAATGTGCGGTGCTTGAAAATTCGTAGGGATAGCTCAGCTGCAAAGGTTCCCCCTGAGGAGTGAGGATAGCCTGCTCAGAGCACCAGAGCCAGGGGAAGGAGTTCACAGAACATCTGGCTGTGAAAATCAGCAAGGACTCTATCCACCAGGTGAGAGGCAAGTCTACTATAAGCCCAGGTTCCTTCAGTCTTAAATGGTCAGCACACAGAATCTCCTATGTGGTCACTCACCCTGGGCTCTGCTGGAGCAAAAGCAGCTCATAGCAGACTGGTGTCAAACAGGGAGAGACTGGGTTGAATGGCTTCAGGGTGGGGGCTGGAGGGACAGACGCCAAAGTTCCCATGCTGAGTCCATCTCTCACACCACTCACAGACCACATCATTGATGGATTAAGCACTGCTCTCCATAAAGCATCAGCCTGGGTAAATATATTAGCCTCGCCCTCCTGACTCCCTGTGGCCCAACCCTGCCAAGCTAGCACCCTGTGGAGGGGTCTCTGGGCTGGGACCACACTGCACTTTAAATGTAGTCTGTCTTGGAAGGCTCTCAAGATTTTCCAGGCTAACTCCGGGTGGCAAAGGCACATAGGGAGAGAATGAGTTGTGTGGCTCTAGCTTGTGAGCCGTTTTTTCCTTACAGGCCAGACCAGTGCAACCATTTCTATGAAGAGCCTTCTCTCCACAGGACCACATATTAGTCTGTTTAAACCTGATAACCCCTTCTGGCCTTACCCCGAGGACTCATTGAGACCTTCTCCTACCACAAAGTTCTGCAGGCCCTAGGCAGGTGGCAGCTGCTTTTGGTGCAGCCTGAGACATTTGCAGAGTAGCCTCAGATGCAGTACTGGTGTGGAGTTTGAATCTGTGAACACCACAGCTAAATATCACTGGCTGCTACAGGGTTCTACCTCACATAACTCACATACAGCCAGGGGCTCTTCCAGTGACTGAGTCTTACAGGCAGAAAGCGTGGAATGGATCTCAGGGTGCCCTGGGCCTTTTTCTGGCCTGACCCCATGCTCAGTTAAGGGTGGAACCTGAGCTTAGTATGCAGCTTGGATCTTCTTATATGCACACAGGGCCAGGAAGGCAACCACAAACGTTGGGTTGCTTTGGAGCTCTAAAGAGGTAACCCTGGGCCCGTCAAAGACGCATCTGACATTGAACTACACTGGAGTCTCTCGCAAAGGCCCCTGAGCCCATACACTTAATGATGGTTTTCAGACCATTTCAGAGCTCGATCCAAATAGCTCTGCAAGCAGCTCACACAAAAAGAGAACTTGGCAGTTACCAGACAATGCCTGGTGAACTCTGCTTCATGGGGTCAGTCCTTATCAGCAGCTCTTACTATGGGGTTAGAGTCTGTGGGAACCATGCCAGGTCCCCGGATAGTTAAGGCCAGTGGGAGCACAGAGGCCTTGTTATCAGTACACCAGAATGTCCAAAGGCCGCTCTGGGCATGTGCCTAAATGGGATGTTCAAGGACTCTGAGCCTGGGAATCCCAATCAGGCCAAGAGACATGATCAGGTGCAAGGATACACAGTACACTGTGCCCTTCAGTAGTCAATATGATTGCTATAACTATTGGCACAAAGCTTTCTTTGTCTAAATAGTGTAAAAGTAAGTTACTGACCAGCTAGTCTGCTGGAGTGTGTGAAGTCTTCTAGAGAGTGAGGTGGGCAGAAGAGACAGGAGAAGCTGCTGAGCAAAAGGGCTCAGGTACTGCTACGATGTAAGGTAGAAAGTTTAGAGGCAGCATGGGGCTGCTCAGATAATAACTGTAGGTATAGAGATTGATGCTGCTTTGTGAGAAAGATATATCTGTTCACCAGCCGGTGTCTGGCTGTCTGGGTTCTACCTCACATAACTTTGGACTTTGCTGTGAAGACTGTTCTTGTCTGATGGCTATATGGCCACTTGCTTCATCAATAAAGACTCATTCTTACATACTCACAACCTCTCATGGCTTCTCCGTCTAAGACCTGGCATCCTAGGAAGTCCAGCTCTAGGTAGAGGAGCTCGAACACAACACCTGTTACTAGTGAGCAGAGGATAAAGGAGGAACTTGGACTAAGTTCCCAACAGTTAGTACAGTGGGCAGGGTTCAAGCAGGAACCAGCCCTGGTGTAGTCTAATGGGAGAATTTAAAAGAATACATGAACTAAAAGCCACTCAGAGCCAGTCAGACCAGCAGAACTGTGCAGGACTCTGGCTGGCTCTGACAGGGTCAATCCTCATATTCAGCTAGCCTGAGGTCAATGCCACCCATGGACACACCAACAGCATTCAAGATTCAACTACAACAGGATGGTTCTCATAACCCATACAAATAATATTCCTGGAGCACCTAGATCAGGTGATCAGAGAGATAACCAAGCCTCTGTGCTCTCACTGGCCTTGACTATCTGGGGACCTGGCATGGTTCCCACAGACCCTAATCCCATAGTAAGAGCTGCTGATAAGGACTGACCCCATGAAGCAGAGTTCACCTAGCATTGTCTGGTAACTGCCAAGTTCTCTTTTTGTGTGAGCTGCTTGCAGAGCTATTTGGATCGAGCTCTGAAATGGTCTGAAAACCACCATCAGGTGTGTGGCTTTGGGGGCCTTTGTGAGACACTCCAGTGTAGTTCAATGTCAGGGCACCACTGAGCCCTCCAGGGTATCTACTACATTAGGCCATTTTACCAGGTCTGGAAGACATAGCAGATCCACCTGATACAGAAACAAATGCAGAGAGGCAACCAAAAGGAAAAGACAAAGAAACATACCCCAAATGAAAGAACCAGGTAAATCCCCAGAAAAGGAACTAAATGAAATAGAGGCAAGCAATCTACCAGATACAGAGTACAAAACAATAGTTATAAGGATGCTCAAGAAACTTAGGAGAGGAATATACAAACTCAGTGAGAACATGAACAAAGAGAATAAGTATAAAAAGAGACATAGAAACCAATAAAACCAATCAGAAATAAAGAATAAAATATCTGAAATGAGCAATTTATATATATAAAAGCCTAGGCAATCGGCTGACCAGCCAACTGTTCAACCAATAGCTATGATGTGCACTGACCACCAGGGGGCAGATGCTCAATTCAGGAGCTTCCAACCTGCAGTGACTTGGCAGCTGTAGTTCTCCGCAGGCCAGGCTGAGGGACCCCACTGGTGCACGAATCTGTGCACTGCTCCTCTAGTCCTATATAATAAAAGGCTAATATGCAAATTGACCAAACAGCGGAATGACCAATCGCTATGACACACACTGACCACCAAGGGGCAGATGCTCAATACAGGAGCTGCCCCCTGGTGGTCAGTATGCTTCCACAGGGGGAGCACCATTCAGCCAGAAGCCAGGCTTGCTGCTCCTGAGCGCTGCCTCGGAGGTGGGAGAGGCTCCTGCCACCACTGCTGGGCTCATGGCTGGCGAGTGCAGCGGTAGTGGCAGGAGCCTCTCTTGCTTTCGCAGCAGCACTAAGGACCCCTGGGGTCCTGGACTGCGAGAGGGCACAGGCCAAGCTGAGGGACCTCCCCGCAGTGTACAAATGTCGTGTACCAGGCCTCTAGTATTGTATAAGGATTCAACAGCAGATAAGATGAAACAGAGGATTGATTCAGCGTTTTGAAAGACAAAATGGCAGAAAGCAACCAGTGAGAGCAATTAAAAGAAAAATGAATGTAAAAACATGAGGATAGTTTAAGGGACCTCTGGAACAACATCAAGCTTGACAACATCTGCATCATAGGAGTGCCAGAAAGACAAAAGAGAGAGCAAGGGATTGAGAACTTACTAGAAGTAAATGACAAACTTCCATACTCTGATAAAGGAATTAAACATACAGGTCCAAGAAGTTCAGAGATTCCCCAAGAAGAACAATTCAACCAGGTCAATACCAAGATGCATCATAATTAAAATAAATTTTAGAGCACTGGCTGGTATGACTCAGTGGGTGAGCACCATCCCATGAACCAAGAAGTCATTGGTTTGATTTCAGGTTGGGGCACATACCTGGGTTGCAGGCTTGATCTCAAGTGGGGGGTATGCAGGAGTCAGCAAATCAATGTCTATCTCTCCCTCTCCCTTCCTCGCTCTCTTGAATTAATAAAGTCATATTAAAAATAAATAAATAAATGCCAGAGGTTAAAAACAAAGAGGGTCTCTTACTGGCAGCAAGAAAAACACGCTTAGTTACCTATAAGAGAGCTCCTAAATGACTGTCAACTAATTGTTCAACAGAAGCATTTAAATCCTAAGGAAGTTGGCATGAAATACTCAAAGTAATGAAAAGCAAGTACTTACAACCAACACTACTCTACTCAGGAAGGCTATTGTTTAAAATAGAGAAATAAAGAGCTTCCCAGAAAAGAAAAGACTTAAAGGAGTTCATTACCATCCAACCAGTAATATAGAAATGATAAAGGGACAATCTTTGAGAAGAAGAAAGAAAAAATAGGAACAAAATTACAAAGAATAACATGGGGAAATTATGTACTTATTAATAATTACTTTAAATTAAATTGGATTTGGTGCTCCAATTTAAAAAAAAAAAAAGAAAAGCTCAACACCAAAACACACACACACAAACCATTCTATTAAAAAATGGCAAAGGACCTGAATGGACACTTCTCCAAAGAGGACAGACAGATGGCCAATAGACATATGAAAGGATGCTCAATGTCACTAAACATCAGAGAAATATAAATTAAAACCACAATGACATACCACTTCACACCTGTCAGAATGGCTATCATCAATAAATAAACAAACAAAATGTGTTGGTCAGGATGTGGAGTAAAGGGAGCTTATGGGACTGCAGTTTGGTAGAGCTAACATGGAAAACAGTATAGAAGTTCCTAAAAAAAATAAAAATACAACTGCGTTATGATCCAGAAATTCTACTTCTGGATATTTTTCAAAAGAAACCTAAAACCCTAATTCAAAAAGATATAGATAATCACCTGTTCATTGCAGCATTGTTTAAAACTGCCAATGTATGGAAGCAACCCAAGTGTCCACCAATAGATAAATGGATAAAGAAGAGATAGAACATATATACAATGGAATATCATTTGGCAATAAAAAAAGAAAATCTTACCATTTGCAACACGCAGGCATCCTCAAACTATGGCCCACGGGCCACATGCGGCCCGCCGAGGACTTTTATCTGGCCCTCTGGGTGCCGCTGCCTGTCCTGCTTAGCAGCCAACTCGTCCCGGGCTCGCAGTGCGCATAGGAATTTGTTCATAGTTTTTTTTTTTTAAACTATAGTCCGGCCCTCCAACGGTCTGAGGGACAGTGAACTGGCCCCTGTTTAAAAAGTTTGAGGACCCCTGAGAGGGTATTATGCTAAGTGAAGTAAGTCAGAGAAAATCAAATACTATATGATTTCACTTACATTTGGAATCTAAAGAACAACATAAATGAACAAACAAAATGGGAACAGACTTATAGATTCAGACAACAAACCAATGGTTACCAGATTGGGAGGGGTTAGGGGGTTGGGTGAAAGAGGTAAAGGGTTTAAAAATTACAAATTGGTAGTTACAGAATAGTCATAGGGATGCAAAGTATAGCATAAGGAATATATTCAATAATATTGTAATAACTATGTATAGTTTAGCCAGTTGAGTACTAAACTATCTGTAAGTTATGTCAATGTCTAACCACTATCCTGTACACATGAAACGAATATAAATAACATTGAATGTAAATAAATTTGAAAAAATAAGAACAAAATAAGATATAAAAAAGAAGTGATCTGATTCATCACTGATCATAATGCACATATGTTAGGTAGTGATTTGGGGATAGAATAGTGACCGGCAATGTACTTTATGTGATTACTCACAGTTAATAGGCCCTGGTAAAATTCTATGGGACTTAATCTCTTCCTGATATAATTCTCTATCAACTCATGAATCTGCATGCTTCTTCTGAGGCATTAGTCATTAAAAAAACATTCATTGAACATTTTTTTTTCATATAGTATAAGCATGTTGGACACTAAATAGTTCCTTATTTTGAATCTTAAAAATAATGCTGAAAGGCAGGCATTAAATAGTACCTGCAATTTACAGATCAGGAAATAAAGACCCCAAGTCATCAAGTAACTTGGCCAAATTGCACATGCAGATCTCTGGCCTCCAAATCTAGGCTCTCCTCTTTAAGAGGAGTACCACTTTTCCTAGATAGAATAAGTCTTTCAAGGAATGCATGGAGCTAAACCAATAGATGGATCCTACCTGGAAGAAGAATGAGATTAAAACCAAACTCTCATATGTGAATAACAAAACCTGGTTAATATCTACCCTTAGCACACAGAAGTCTATAAAGCAATTTGCCTTTTCCAGATACTCTGTTGATCAGTGGCATAAATCTGGCCTAATGTGACTCTGCTTTCTCTTCCTTACCCTCCCTCAATTCTACTGAATATAACAAAGAAGTTAAAATCTTCCAGAGCTTTTATAGCCCAGACACTCTGCAGACATGAGCTCACTGGGTTTTACATAAATACAAAGGCTTTCAATTTACATTGTTTATTTGTTTCCTCTGTGTGTTTGTTTTAAGACCATTGTTCATCTTTCTGTAATTGATCAACCTATTTATAAAAAAGTTAAAATTATAATATATTTTGAAATGTAATAAATCCTGAAAAAGGAACATCAAAGAATAGAATTCATAATTGCACCATATGACATTGCCTTCCAACTTTCTGTGAAATATAAGTTTTATTTTAAAATGTAACAGATCGTATTTTTTTAATTACCACAATAATGTGGAGGTAAGGAGCTGCTTTTGAATTTTTTACTAAATGTCTACAAAACCAATTAAAAGGAGGGAGGCCTGTATGTGGATAAGTTTTGAAGAGTATGGGTGTGATATGTGAGAAGTTTCTCACTGTATTTTGAAAATATTGTAGCTATAAAGTTGAGAAACTATGCTTCACCATTTGATGGGGCTATTTTAAGGCAAAATGAAACACAATTATCCATTATTATTATCCTATATAATAAAAGGGCACAACAACCAATCAAAGCATAATATGCTAATGATATGCTAAGGCTGCTCAACCACTCACTATGACATGTACTGACCACCAGGGGGCAGACAGTCAACTGGTCAAACAGTCACTATGACATGCACTGACCACCAGGGGGCAGATGCTCTGACCAGTAGGTTAGCTTGCTACTGGGGTCTGGCAGATCGGGACTGAGTGAGATGGGCCGAACATGCCCTGGAGCCCTCCCATGGTCCCTTCCCAGCCCGATCGTGCACCGGTGGGGTCCCTCAGCCTGGCCTGTGCCATCTTGCAATCCAGGACCCTTCATGGGATGTCAGAGAGCCAGTTTCAGCCCAATTCTGCAGGCCACTCCCCTTGGGAGGGTGCCAGACACAGGGCTCATGGCTGGTGAGCACTGCTGCGGCAGCGCGGGCCTTTCCCAATCAGGACTGATTGGGTGCGAGCCCGCGGCAGGCACAGTGGGGCCAGGATGAGCAGGAGCATCAGGTAGGAGCTGCAGGTGGCATTGGACTGTGGGTTTCGGCCCGATCCCTGCAGGCCACCCAGAGGGACCCCACCTATGCATAAATTTGTTCACCGGGCCTTGAATTTTCCTATAATTCTCTTACAGCTTTATTTTCTGACTAGAGGCCTGGTGCATGAAATTTGTGCACTCGGAGGGGGGAAGGGGATCCCTCAGCCTGGCCTGCGCTCTCCTGCAGTCCGGGAGCCCTCAGGGATGTCTGACTGATGGCAGTCGGACATACTTAGTGCTGCCGTAGAGGTAGGAGAAACTCCCGCCACCGCCACTGCACTCACCAGCTGTGAGCCTGGCTCAGGGCTTCTGGCTGAGAGGTGATCCCCCTGTGGGAGCACACTGACCACAGGGGGCAGCTGCGTTGAGCATCTGCTCCCTGGTGATCAGTTCACGTCATAGTGACCAGTCATTCTTCCATCGGTCAATTTGCATATTGGCCTTTTATTATATAGGATAATATACACTTCCTCAACTTCTTGCATTCCAACCCTGAGCTCACCTGCAATCATCCCCATCTTTACATCTTTCATCCCTATATGTCAGAATAGCAGATTCTTGATTCTGGTGGAAAAGTGATGCCCACTACTTCTAGGTTTAAACATCTATTAACAAGTTATTAACTTAAAAGCACATAAAGTTTGAACCCATAATATGTAAGTGGAAAAATATAATACTTGTTGTGCATATTACCACACATAAACAGGATTTATGGAGAATTACATAGCTACATAAGTACTACACATCAATCCTATATAATAAAAGCCTAATATGCAAATCAACCAAACAGCTGAACGACCAGTCACTATCATGTGCAGTGATCACCAGGGGGCAGACGCTCAATGCAGGAGCTTCCCCCAGCCCACAGGCCCCAGGCCAGCCAAGGCAGGTGCCATCAGGAGACCCCTGATCACCTCGCTGGTCACCCCACACATCGGCCCTGATCGCTAGCGAGGCCTAGGGACCCTACCCATGCACAAATGTCATGCACCGGGCCTCTAGTGCATTTATAATAAGCAAGGAAAATGGGACAAAGAATTTAGTGTAGAAAACCAATATAGAAGGAGGGATATGTTGAAAACACAAAATCTAGGCAATGAGACCCTGCATATTTACTCAAGGAAGACAAAACCATTAGTTATAAGTTCTCTAGGAGCAGTAGAAAAAAATAAAATCAGTAATACAATTCACAGTACCTGCAGTGTAGAAACAAGTCAAGTGTTTAGGGAACGAAAATTATTCCTATAAACACTGAGTTACATTTATCTTAGGAGTCTTCCTAGAAAGAATACTATGTGATTAAAAAACAAAAACAAACAAAAACAACAAAAATACCCCATAATCCTGACAAAAGTTTACAGAAAGGGCATAGATGCAGCCAAATCCTAGGGCCTACTTGAATAACTCTAAATGGACTTTATATAATTACTAGAGGCCTGGTGCACAAAATTTGTGCACAGGTAGAGTCCGTAGGCCTGGCCGGTGATCAGGGCCAATTGGGGCCTTCTGGCTGCTGGCCAGGGCCTTCTTTCCCCCGGCTGCCAGCTGCTGGCCAGGGCCTTCCTTCATTCCGCACCACCCCCTGATAGTCAGCACATGTCATAACGAGCAGTCGAACTCCCAGTCGGTCAAACTCCCAAGGGGACAATTTGCGTATTAGCCTTTTATTATATAGGATGTCTTGCAATGGAGTATGAGTCTGTTCTGGTTGATGTATATTCGTGATCAAATGCTTGCTCTTTTGTAGAGTGATAGCTCTGAAGAGGCCAAAAATGTAATATAGTTTACTCAATTTCATGCATCCTATTTGCAAAATCTCAATATACCTTTCCATTAATAGAGATATTAATTGTTACTAGAAATGTTATGAAAGAGCTCTGCAAGGTACTGCAGCTTCTCAAAAACTCTGTTGTCATTCAATCGGATTTTTCTGCAAAGAAAAAAGGTCAAGTGAAATTCTCAAATTTACCCAAAACTTTGAGAAAGGCATAAACTTGTTTACTCCAAGTTTCTTCCTTTTAACATTATAGTAATAGCAAAACCTCTTTCAGAAGCTTATCAATTCTGCTTTTATAAGTGAGTGATCACTAAACTCTTGTATCTAGGAATACCATCTCTAATCCTTGACTCGGCCCTCTAGCACACAAATATGGCAAAATGATGTAGGGGACCCATGGAATACAGACAGTGTTATCATCAAAAGCTATAGCAGGCCTTTGCCCACCCCAACCCAAACAATTTTTGTCTGACCTAAAACCCAGAGACTTGGTATCCTTGAAGAGATGTCAGCGAAAAACTTCTCTTGAAAAGGACCTTATCTGGTACTGTTAACAACTAGCAAACAAGTAGAAATCCAAGGGCTTGATCAATGCATACAACTGTAAAATGTCATGACTCGTGTGACTCTTCATTCTTTGCTCACATTTGGCCTCACTTGTCTTATCCCTCACCTTAAGGAGTCAATCAACCCAAAGGGTTATACTGCTATCCCTATCCATTCCTGAGACCAGCATGCAAACAGTAGAGTAAGGTAAAGCAAAATGAGAAATGCCTACTCACTTCCTCTTGTGGAGCACTATTTTAGAATTGCCCATGTAGTGTCCTGGCAGTAAGACAATGGAACTCAGGTTTCTCCTAGCATTAGTGAATTCTTTATCTGAAAAGGGAACTTTTTTCAGTGATATAAAATCAAATCCACATCTATACCTGAAGCATTTATTAAATAACTTTGGAAGCTACATTTGAGAAAAACAAACTAGAAAAGCTGTACGATGGGTTTTTTAATTGTTTCATACAGATTGATAGGAATATTTCATAAATCTTGTCAGAACAAGATAAAAGGAAGAAGTAGAGAAAAGAAAGAGCAAAGGAGAGAAGGAGGGAAGGGGGAGAGAGAAAAGGGAAAGATACAATTTCCTATCTTCTCACTAAGAATCCTGAACTCAGAAGGATGTGTGGGGACTAAGAAGCATGGTAGACAAAGTTCTTAGCACTCCCACATTTGGAGGGACATAAAGTTCAATTGAGGCTATCAGTCCTGCTCCCTGAGATAGTATGCCAATAAATTTGGATGGGGGCAAGATTTTAAAGCAGCTCCTCTGATTTTGCTGCGAGCTGATGAGCTGGCTTTGAGAACCACTTCCTTCCCATCATTTTGTCGGGGGGAAAAGTTCAGATCAAGTCAGAATTCTTTTAGTTTGTCCCATTCTGTTCTTCTTCCCTTCTATCCTTGCAAATGTTATAGCAGGCAGTTAATATTAAACGAAGTGGGTGTGGGGAGCGAACCAATCAGAAGCAGTTAGCTGATTAAACCCCATTAAGATGTATAGTCATCCCAGGGAGTTTGCCCCACTAACAGAGGAGGAAGGGAGAAGATGATGCAGGGAGGTCTCACTGGGAGCATATGCAGTTGAAGCCAAAGTGGCGGTCATAACGGGGAGGAGACAAACCTGGGAAACTCTGGGGAAACTCTAGGATAAGGATGAATATGATAAGGACACAAGCCCCAGAAAAGCCAGGAAAGAGATTAGCTAGTTTGAAACAAAGCCTGCTCCCTCTCAAACCCAAGGAAATATAGGAAAGCTAAACAAAGGCCTCAGTCTCCCTTTAGCAGCAGCATGGGCCAAAGCACATTGCCCATGGCGGGCCAGGTGGGAACAGAGAATGTGCTGGACTACCAGAACTTTGGGTGCCAGGGTAATGGCATCACAGCTCTGAGCCCTGGCCCTCCTGCTGCCAGTGGGAGTGGGTACAGGCCTGCCCCCCAAAAGCTGGACTTATTCCTCAGTGGCGGAGCTATAGCACCTAGGTGAGGTCCTTATGGGTCTGGTGTACCTGGGAGTGATGTACCTAGCGGGGATGGATTGACAACACCAACTAGCTTCTGCTGCTGGACCCTCTGGTGAAGTGCCTCGTGGAGTGCAGCAGCCTCCTCCTCAAGGGCATCTATGCCCCTCATGCCTGTCCTTCTCTCAGACCTACTTTTGCTTTCTTTTCTCCTAAACTGAATGGTCCCCATGAGACTTAAAACCAAGAAGCAATGGGCTTTAAGGACTCTCCTTTTGTCTCTGTAACTTTCCTTCCTGTCTAGGCAGTCCCGTCTGGGCTAACTCCTCTTGCTGTAATTTTGCCTCTTCTATCCTACTCCTCTCCTTGTTTCTCTGTCCCCAGCAATAATAAACGTTCTATAAAGCATGCTGCTATGGCTTAAATCCCTCCTTTCCGACTGCCCCTAACATTCCTTTCCTGGGACACCTCAAGAACCTATTTCCAGACCCACCTTTCCAGTGCTCATATAATTAATCACAGGTAATTTTAGGTTTTAGAACTACTGATTTCTGATTTCTCAAGATGCACTCTTTAAATATATATTATGTTTGAGTTGACAAAGATAAGAGTCACTACATTACTTATTAAGAAGAATGACTACAGGATGATATGTCTCTATAAATATGAGCCTTCTGTGTATTTATTTTCTCCAGTAGATATCTGCTCCCTGTGGGACTTTCTTTTGTGCATTACAGTGAGTGAAGGACTGCTTAACATATTCTTCAGCACCATAAGTCACTTCCTGTCTGGGAACACCATGCACTTTCCTCTATCATTTATTAAGCATCCTGGAAAACAGCAGGTAATGGCCATGACCAACTTTTGGTTCAATATTATATCAGTTATATTTATTCCTAGTAACCTGAATATTGAATGAGAATAAGGAACCTCAGCACTTGCTTTTGCCTACTTGGAGGTATTTTTTTCTTTGTTTTTATTACCCTCAGAGGAAGCACAGAGCCAGATGCAGGGTTAAGGAATGGCTTATTATTTGACTCTGCTTTCAAAGAAGAGGCAACTGAGTTTCTTTATGTTAGCTCTGTACTGCTGTGCCATCTGTTCAGAATATATTTTTCTAGTTCTCTTTAACTTAAGGAAATAAGTAACAATAGTGATAATCTATACCGTTCAAAACAATTATTTTCCATTTTTCATTCTCATCCACCCATCTACCATATTTGACTTTCAGTTTTCAGCTGTCACATTCTACCATTCAGCAAGTAGATTAAATACAAGAAAATGACCCAATTGGCTATTAATTTACTGTAATAACTAGAGAATAGAAATGAAACTCCAGCTATTGAGATACACAGAAATACCTCATCTTATCGTCCTTCTTTATTGCATTTCACAGATGTTGTATGTGTGTTTTTTTTTCAATTGAAGGCAAAACCTTCCACCACCGACAACAACAAAAAAATTATGACTCATTTTATTGCTTTACTTGCTTTATGGCAGTGGTCTGGAACCAAACCTGCAATACCTATGACATATGCTTGTAATTTGAAAGGTAAAATGATTATGAAGGCATCAAAATTGTGCCATCCTGAAGCTGCCTTTTGGGGCTATTGATTTTAATCTGTTTATTAAGAAACTAGAGGCCCAGTGCATGAAGATTCATGCAAGAATGGGCCTTCCTTAACCTGGCTGCCGGCACCGCCTTCACTCCAGCTGGAGCCACCTTTCACTCTGTCCCGGAGCCAACTTTCTGCCTTCCCATGCTGCCCAGAGGCTCAGAGCGGCTGGGGCGGTGCAGAACGCCTGCATTGTCACCATGGTGACAACGCAAGCGTCCCGCCCCACTCCCAGCCACTTGGCACCTGTGTATGCAAATTAACCTTCCATCTTTGTTGGGTTAATTTGCATACTCACTCCTGATTGGCTGGTGGGCATTGCGAAGGTACGGTCAATTTGCATCTTACTCTTTTATTAGTATAGACAAGACTCAGAAAGAACTTTTGATCCTACCCTTCTTTCTGCTTAAGAGATTCAGACAGAAAAGCCTGGTTCAGGAAGAAAATTTTAGGATGTTCCCCCAGGCCTAATTTGAATTAATTATGGTAAATAGCAGGGCTTCCAGCAGAGGCCTTTTAGCTAGATGCCCCTGCTTCCCATTGTTTCTGTGTTGCCTGGGATGAGTGTGCCTGCCTTTTATGTCCTGCTCTTCCTCAACTACCTGTAAATCACCCATTCTCACTTATGAAATCTAATATCAAGGCTCCCTTTTCTCCTTTATCCAAAATGTCATAGATGCCCAATGCTGTTGCACTGTTCTGGGGAACTTCCATGTTTATATGAATTCTCCATGCACATGTATTAAAATTTTTTTCCTGCTAATCTGTCTCAGCTAATTTGATGGTTAGCTCAGATAAAAGAACTTAGAAGGTGGGAGAAAAAGCATTAATTTTTTAGTACACTCCCCCCCCCACACACACACACCCCCAATGATATGTGTGCCTAGGGCATATTTCGGCCTCACAGATTAATCATAAAAAGCTCTGATTCTCCTAGGAATCTTTGTTCAGGAAGATCCAAGTATTTTTAGTTATGCTTTTTCAAGATAGCCTGAACCTACTTCTATCAAAAAAGAATATTAGTAGGAGGAATTAGAAGTAAGTAGCTAACAGGATGAGCAGGGCTACATACAACTTGGAGCAAGTTGCTCACTGATGTTAAGGTTCTCCCCTGCCACCACAGACTGGGAAATAAGAACTCTATCTTCCTTAATGATTACATTTCAGAGAGAAGTTTCCCAGGTCCTTGAGAAAGGCCTTTCTGGGTTATAAAACTGGCAAGAGGCTCCTTAACAATTTATGTCTAACAGGGTCAGAGAAAGCATTCACAATTCCAAGTTTTATAAAGTAAATTCTCTAAGAAAAAAAGAGACCAGGTATTAAGTCAGGAAGAAACATGTTTAATCAAACTGAGGATAATAATAAGCTGGTAACAATTATCTAAGTTTTTAGTGTAGGAAATGATAAAAATTTTAAATATGGAGGCAATGAGTGTTCAAATCCAAAAGCAGATTCATGATCTCTTTAATCTCTTCAAGAGAACTAATTTCCGGAATTCAATTATTCACATTGTTGTCTGTAAAAATGGTTCTTGCAGTGTTTGAGAAAGGAATTTCAAAGGGAACACAGGTGGGAGAAATTTAAGTGTATTTGCAAGATTTATTGGGGTGAAGGGAAATAATACACCCTTGGAAATATACAGGGTGGGCAGGCTACAGTAGCAACTGCTCTGATCCTTGACAATTCTCCATATATTTTCTTGGTTTTGGGGAATGAGCAGGCAGGCCTTCTTTCAAATTATCCAACCTACTTTCTAGGTTTTCTCAGACTTTTGCTGGGCCCACCCCTTAACCAATCCCTTACCTGGACCTTCTGGGGCACCCTGCCCTCATCCAATCCAATCCTTTTCCAAGATTTTCCCAGGTAGACTCCACCCCTTTATTTGCCATTTTGACTCCTACTGTGCATGCCTCAAAGTTTTACTTCCTCATCTGATTTTTACTGGGCATGCATTTTCCTTCCCCTGTGCCATCTTGGCTTCTACTGTGCATACACTAGCAATTTCCCCCACTGCTTTATTCTTCCCCTCAGTAATCCCAGCTAATGACAGGTAATGGATACTTCCTACCCACCTAGGGATTAAATACTCTCCTTGGAAGATGTGAAGGTCCCCTGGAAGCCTGCAAATGCTGTGGCTTCCTAGGGAATCATGCTTATTGTCTGATTCAGCTCCCTAGTTTATTAGGCCTAATGTCTGATTCCATTTGTTTCCTTCCTTTATTAGTAACTAGCTATCTACACTAACAATATCAGTAAGACCCCCCACCCCAAATCCCAGTAATAGGAATATGGAATTACTCTATTTATTTTTGAGGGAACAAGAAAAATATTAGTAGTTGACAAGCTAATATTGGGTCATTCTTTGCTAAAAGAAATTTCCAGGCTATGTCCTGAGAACAATTGTTTTAAATGTCTACATCAAGCCTCTTCTAAAATAGAAACATAATTATGAAAGGTGGCTCTGAGGCATGATAAGATCTGCAGTAATCAAAGAAAAAAATGTAGTATTTTCTAGAGACTCTATTTACTAATACAGAAAATTGTATGAATCATATTTTAGAAACATTTCTTTCTAAGAATCCTGTATAATAAAAGCCTAATATGCAAATTGACTGAATGACAGAATGACCAGTGGAACTGACCTCCAGGGGGCAGACGCTCAATGCAGAAGCTGCCCACAGGCCCCAGGCCAGCCAAGGCAGGTGCCAGCAGGGGCCCCTTGATCACCCCGCCAGTCACCCCACAGATCAGCCTTGATCACTGGCCAGACCTAGGGACCCTACCCGTGCACAAATTTTGTACACCGGGCCTCTAGACTAAAATTAGTCTAAAGAAAAAAAAATTTAATGTCATCCAAACATTTTACTTAATTAGGGTTTCACCATATTGTTTTGTTTTGTTTTAATAAATCTTTATTCAGATTATTACAATTGTTTCTCCTTTTTCCCCCCATAGCTCCCCTCCACCTGGTTCCCACCCCACCTCTGCCCTTACCTCCCCCCACTGTTCTCATCCATAGGTGTATGATTTTTGTCCAGTCACTTCCTGAACCCCCCATACCCCTTTCCCCCTGAGAATTATCAGTCCACTCCCTTTCTATGCCCCTGATTCTATTATATTCACCAGATTATTCTGTTCCTCAGGTTTTTAATTCACTTGATTTTTAGATTCACTTGTTGATAGATATGTATTTGTTGTTCATAATTTTTATCTTTACTTTTTTCTTCTTCCTCTTCTTTAAGAATACCTTTCAGTATTTCATATAATACTGGTTTGGTGGTGATGAACTCCTTTAGCTTTTTCTTATCTGTGAAGCTCTTTATCTGCCCTTCAATTCTGAATAATAGCTTTGCTGGGTAGAGTGATCTTGGTTGTAGGTTCTTGCTATTCATCACATTGAAAATTTCTTGCCACTCCCGTCTGGCCTGCATAGTTTCTGTTGAGAAATCAGCTGACAGTTGTATGGGTGCTCCCTTGTAGGTAATTAACTGTTTTTCTCCTGCTGCTTTTAATATTCTCTTTTTGTCTTTTGCTCTTGGCATTTTAATTATGATGTGTCTTGGTGTGGTCCTCTTTGGATTCCTTTTGTTTGGGGTTCTGTGCGCTTCCTGGACTTATAAGTCTATTTCTTTCACCAGGTGGGGGAAGTTTTCTGTCATTATTTCTTCCAATAGGTTTTTAGTATCTTGCTCTGTCTCTTCTTCTGGCACCCCCATAATTCTGATGTTGGTACGCTTGAAGTTGTCCCAGAAGCTTCTTACACTATCTTCAACTTTTTGGATTTTTTTTTTTTGCTTTTCCGGCTGAGTGTTTTTTGCTTCTTTGTATTTCAATTCTTTGACTTGATTCTTGTGTTCCTCTAGTCTGTTTTTGGGTCTCTGTATAATATTTTTTATTTCAGTCAGTGTATGTTTAATTTCTAGTTGGTCCTTTTTCATATCTTCGAGGGTCTCGTTATATTTATCGGCCTTTTCTAGGATATTCTTGAAAAGCCTTATAACCGTGGTTTTGAATTCTATATCCAGTCGTTTGTTTTCCTCCATTTCTTTCATTTGTGATCTGTTTCTTTGACTTCGCATTTTCACTGCTTCCCTGAGTTTGTAGGGTAGATTTGTGTGCTAGGTTTCCTATATGGCCCAGTGGGTCGGCCTCCCCAGTTAACCTGAAGTGGACACTCTTGGTGCACCCCTTTGTGGACTGTGTGTACAGCCTTGTTGTAATTAAGCCTTGATTGTTGTTGGTATCACTGGGAGGAATTGACCTCCAGGCCAGTTGGCTGTAAGGATCAGCTGTGTCTATGTTGGGAGAAGTTCAGTGCTGGAGACAGCCTTATAGGATTAGACTTGCCAAATTGCAATAGCCTCTGTGCTCAGCTTGGATGGGGTGGAGTGTCAGGGCGGAGCAGACAGTCTTGGCTTCCCGTCAGCCTTGCCCTTGTGAGCACGTGCGCGCCTTCAGACCTCTGCCTTCCCCGGCTCCCGAGTCTCCGCCCGAGAGTCCAGATTCCCCCCACAAGAGCGTGGGTCCCCAGGGGCTCGCCTGGAACTGGGGTTCAGTGCAGTCAGAACTGGGGTTCAGTGCGGTCAGGGGTTTCCTTCCCCCTTCAGCCAGAGAAAGTCAGCCAGGCTCTCAGCCGCCCTTCCTCTCTGCGCGCACAAAGACCCTTTGCCGTACCTCCAATTCTCTGTGAGCTTTTCTCTTTCCTTCTAGTTGTAGAATTTTCACTCAGCCAGCTTTCCTGTGGTTCTGGATGGTTTCCGTTCTGTCTTTTAGTTGTAGTTTCGAAATTGTTGAGCGAGGCAGCAGCCTAGGTGCTTACCTATGCCGCCATCTTGGTTTCTCTCACCATATTGTTTTAAAAGAAAAATCATAGCTGTGGTGTATATCTGTCAATGTAGGAGATGATGTTTGAATGACTTTCTGGTTCTATTTTACATTATCTGCACCTCTTTGCAAATATTTTCACTTCCTGTGGGAGGTCTATTTGATAGTGGTTGGAGTTCAGTGAGTTCTCTCAACAAATCAAGCCCTTATTAGAGATTCTACTGGGATAATTACACAAATTAAGAAGGTCAGGAAGGCTTGGTTGCACTAGAAGAGAGGGAACTATGTTCTTGCACTTGATAGAGTGTTTTACATCTTTTGCTGCAGTAATTGCTATTTTGGAATGACTGAGTTCTCTATTCCTGAATTGAACCTTGGGCAGTTTTGAATTTCTATTAGTGAAATTGCAATTCTTCCTATCCAGAATTAAGCTATTTGACTTAGGGGAAATTTTGTGATCTTAAAATATAATACTTTAAGTTTCTTTAGCAACTTTCAGGAGTCACATTGAAAGTTCACAAAGATTGTCATTATCTTCATGAGCAGTTTTTTTCAAGGTCTCCAGAAATCTTACTTTAATCAAGTGAAATGATTTGGGGTCAAACATAGAATTGCCATTTATTTATTATAGATGTTTGGGAAAGTCACTTAACATCTTCAAGCTTCAGAGATTTTAAATGTAAAAAGAATATTAATAATAAGTATTCACAAAGTTATTATGGTGGTATGATAATGTGTGTAAAGTTGCCCTGTAAGTTGTAGATACAATTCAAGAATAAAAGGAAGTATTACTGTCATCTATTTGCTTATTATAAAGTTGTTTTGTTCAAGGTTACTTATTTTTCCAGTAAGCCTTGATGCAGGATGATATTTTTCAATCTAAACTTAATTCCTTCAGAGCCTTGCAGTGCACTTTTTCGAAGGCTATTCCAAAGTCAACCTCTCTATTGGGAAATGGAAATAATATAACTGGGACATAAATACTCTAGGCTTTGGAATTTACTTCCTTCCTATTTATTTGATTTATGTAAAATGTTTGAAAGTATTTCTATTATTTCCTGAATTATCCCCCCTCTTGAGAACTGCTATTTCAGAGATTATAAGTACTTTCCTACTTACCTTTTCCACTCCTAGACTGATTTGTGTGTGTGTATGTGTGTGTGTGTGTGTGTGTGTGTGTGTATTGTGTATGTGTGTACACTCATACACATATGGTGGTGGTGGTGATGATGGTGAACAATTATTATGAAGGTAGGGTTTGAAAGGGTGATGCCTGAGGGGGAAATGGAGAATTAAAGGGTAACTCTATAGACACTAAGTTTATTATCACAAAATGCAGCAAACTTTCAATAAGTTGACAAGATCTTATAATTAAAATATGTCTATTTTTAAAATCATACAGAATATTTTTAAAAGGCTAATAAGAAATCTAATCCTGTCTAGCTGGTTTGGCTCAGTGGATAGAGCACTGACCTGGGGACTGAAGGGTCCTGGGTTAGATTCCGGTCAAGGGCACATGCCCAGGTTGTGGGCTTGACCCCCAATAGGGGTAGTGTAGGAGGCAGCCCATCAATGATTCTCATCATTGATATTTCTGTCTCTCTCTCTCCCTCTCACTTCCTCTCTGAAATCAATATAAATAAAAATAATATAAAAAATAAACCTAACCCTCTCCTCTCTAAAGTGCAAAAGGAAGGCTCATTTTCTTGCTTGACTTCTGGTCACTTAATTCATTGCTTCATTTACCCTATTTGATGTTTAGGTTCTATCCCTCAAGAATTATATTATTAAGATAGGTTTGCCTAAAATCATAGCCTTTTAATCTAGATAGCAGAGATTATTTAATACCAAATTTCACTTCATAGATAAGCAAGGTGAGCACAAAGTCTGGTTCATCCAACAAAGTCCAGATTTAGACCTGATATCTGGTGTAAGTATAGCTAAGTATCCTGTTCACCCTCAAATATATCCTGGTTTGGATGACAAATTACAGTCATTCTGTCAACATGGGAATTAAAACATAGAGGTCAAGGGACTTGCTCAAATATGAATAATTATTTACCTCTGCCTTTAGGCCCAGAACTCAGACCTGCTGACTTTTTCATGGGTTTCTAGTCACTGTACTCTGGGTTCTTGCCACTTTATCTCTTAGTCATTGCAATTCATGAATGACTTTTAAAGGGCCAAATTTCAACAGAAATGTATACAAATTCTCCTACAGTGCCATCCTACCTTAAGAAAAAAGTAAAATATTTTCAATTTACCTCCTTCTACCCTATATATTTCACTGATATTTAAAAACAAAACAAACATAAATGAGAACCAAGGGCCACCCAGTTCCTTTCACATAAGGATATCAATCAGTAATCAAACAAACAAACTTCACTGGGCACTTTCAGTTACCCAGGAATAGGCCAGCTGCAAACTTTACCTGCCTGTATTTTACCCTGGGGAGTAGAAGATCATGCTTGTTAATGGATAATTCTGTGCTACTGAGAAGAATCGGTACTGTATGCATGGCCTGCACTTCCTGGAGTGAAGGGCTAGAACTTGATCTCATCCTGTGAGGGGATCCTTTGGACATGGAGCCCCAGTGTGAATACAGCCCCATTGTTTCTCTACTTAGTTGCTATGCCTCAACGTTGGGCAATCTGTCAGGCATCTGCCCTGTTCAGGCTTTGCCTAATGACGTGGGAGGGTCACAGAGTCTAATCTGACACAATGGCTCTGGAAGTGCCATGTGGGTCCCTGGTACATTTGCCTGAGGGATCCCTGATGGGGGCACATTTTGAAAACATAAAGGTTATAGCACCCTGTGAAGGATTTATGCCATGATTTAGTTTTGTAGCAGACATTCCCTTTTAAATTTAGGAATTAATCACCTAGTGTAGCTAGTTTTATTGGGTGCCATACAATATACAAGAAAGAATAAGAGATAAAATTTCTGTACCTCACTGATTTTGTTAATTGGAAATAATAAATTCCTTATATTTTCTCTCTTTGATGTAATTCTGGTAAAAAGATATTTTAAATAGACATTCATCAAAACTTTCTTTTGCTTTAGAATGACCCAAGAGGCTTATAATCAGACAACACTGCCAGTTAATCATTAAGGTAATCCAACATCGCAAAATTCTAATTCTAGTGTAAAATTTTTAGATTAAATACTTAAATGTTTTTTGGAATATTGGATTCAGATGAGGTTCCACATATACACATATACACAGTGATTATTATCCCCAAACCAATATGTAAAGACATTTATGGAATGTAAAAGTTATTTTCACTGAATAAAGCACCCCAAGAAACCTCTTTTATCCTCAAAGCCTGCAGTTCTCATCCCTGGCACTTTAGAATTGCCAGAGCTGCTTTTATAAAATGCCAATAATGGAAACCTACCTTCTTTATTTGGGGGCAGGCAGATATTTCTGTCTGAAGTTAGGAGAAAGCATCATCAGAGCCATATTTGAAAGATGCAGGGTCCAAGCCAATTTACAGGTTAAGTTTTCTGGGAGAGAGTAAGGCTGAAATGTTAAGAAACATGCTAGCCACAAGCTTAAGAATCTGGTTATTAGACTGAGGTTCTCTCTAGACTTATCACAAATTATTTGAAGGATGTTAATAAATAAAGTCATTATTATTGGAAATTTCTGAAAGATTTTAGAATGTATACATTTAGAAATAGTATGAAGTTATTCTAAGAACAGCAATTTGATTTCTATAAAAAATACAATGCTGTCCAAATCCACCTAAAAAAGTTATCAACCATCCCAGTTTGTCTGGGATTTCTCAGAAGTGGGACTTTTGTGACTTAAACTATACATACAGCCTCACAGGTAGCCTCGCATAGACTGACTTTTATTTAGAGTTCACAAATTTGCTTAGATTAAACTGTAAACCCACTTAGATCACCCTAGATTTTATAAGGTTTGTATAACTATATCCTGTAATTTGCTAAGAGTTTAACAGAAAGGCTGATATTTGATTAGTTAAACTTCCGTCCATACCTACACCATCCCTGACGTTGATGATTACCAGAGCGGTTTTTAGGAGCAAGCAAGCCCAGGCTGTATTGCGAACCAGGGTGAGTGATCTGGTTGAATCCCCTGAGACTGGCTAAAGCAGCTTGGTGGGCCCTCTAGTGACCTCCTCATGCACTTTTCTGAGTAGATCCTCATTATAATACTAAAATCTCCCAGGTGGAGACTTTCCATCATTTTTGAACATGTGATGTATGGATAGCCATGTTTTCTATAGATGTGATGATGTTCACACTGATTATGTATGATTTCCCTGAATAACGACAAATCTGATCCTTTGTTCGGGGGCACACTGCTTTGGGAGTGATCCCAGGTGTATCTTTGCTTGCTCGTTTGCAATAAAGTTCCTTCTCATAAAACCATCTTGCCATTGGCTGACAACTCCTGAGTAACTGGACTTGGTTCGGCCTGGGAACACTTTCAGTGCAAAAACTGGAGAACTCCTGGGAAATCTGAGACAAATTGGGCACCTTGTTAACTGTTTGCAACTCTAAAAAAAGAGAGAAAGATATTGCGAAATGCCACCCTAAAGTGCAAGTATATTCATATCCTCCAAACAAAGCAATAGCTAAAGATAAATGATCAGTTCAATTGATAGCTTTGATTTACAACCCAGTACATTCCTGCTATTTCAGATCTATCTTGCCCCTATTTTCCCACCCACTGTCTCCTATAAAGCATTCTTTGATTCTGTCACTATTTTTGGGTTGTTTGTTGGCCACACATCTAAAAACACTGAGTTGTTTCTGTGAAGAGACTTTGAAATAGGTTCCAATATACTTTATTATCTACCCTCATTTATCTTTGTCTAGTTTTATTCAGATGGTTCTTCTTTCATTTCATACTGTGGCTATTTTTTACAAGTTGATTCATTTTCCATTTTATTTATATTTGCTGTTTAGTTTTTCAATATGAATGTGTCTTTATTCAACATGACATATTTCAGACATGCAGAATAAGGTGTAAAATATTATGTAAAAGTACCCATTTACCCACCACCAAGGGTAAATAAGTCAACCCCTCTTATTTCATTTACTTGTTCTCATCACTCTCCAAAGACAGATATTGAGGGGAGGCAGTTATGGGAGGTTACCAGGAAGAGCACAATAGCCAAGGATATGGTTGTTAAGCAAATCTAAGTCCTTGCCTTCTCCTTTAATAAGAATTTCTGGAAATTGAGAATCATCCACCTCTTCCTTGAACAAACAAGGAGGCACATTTACAAATGCATATTTCTTTTATAAATGTACACTTTTCTTACAAAAGGGTACCTTCTACTAGGTATTCAGAACTTCTCCTATGTCGGCAATTTCTTAAAAGTAATAAGCCTCACGTAGTCATATACCAAAGAGGCATATTTTTGGGATGTAAATTCAGCCTTCCTTCAGCAGCATCATGCAACTTGAATGTGGCAGTGTTGCGTAGGCAAGATTCAGCTATATTGAATACAGAAAATTCTGGTGTAATTTATATTGTACATTTAACCCACTTATTAATTAACTGAAAAAGGAATAAAGGAAAGTCTGAATTTAATAGGCATGCCCAGTGAGGTCTGGGTGATATAGGGAAGATAACTGTTTGTCAGTCACACCCGGGAGCAGGTCATTAGCCAAGATGGGTGTGGCCATTGCAAGGGTGAGAAATCTGAGATACATGGACTCCTGAACAAAGGAGTTCCCTCCCTTCTCTCTTGCATGCTGGGCTCCTGTCTCTCTTATTGCAGGGCACACGCTCCCCTGCATTCGCCAAGGCTGTGAGCCATGTGGACCCCACACAATGGACTAATGGACTTTAGCCTGATGTTATGCTGGACCCAACTCCACTATGGAATAGAGTCTCTGGACACTAGCTTTGCTTTTAGCTCTGCTGAATCCCCAGCTGCTCCTTTTCCGGCACTGGATTAAGGGAAATAGGACTTTGCAAACCAAGAGATGTAATTCTACACAAATAAAGCTTCTACCACATCTCATCCTCCTGTGGAGGCCTCCGCAAATTCTTATTCCCACATTGCCCTGAAAACCCCACTCCCACTAGCAACAGAGAAAGGCAATCCATGCAATTCTCCTGTAACATAACCATTTGAATCTAATAATATCTTATTTTATGAATACACTATAATTTATCCACTCTTCTATTGCTGGACATTTAGATTGTTTTCCAAAATTTCCACTATTAAAAATAAATGTTTCTCCGACCTGGCCCATGTTGCTTAGTGGTTAGAGCACCAGACTGCATACCAAAGGATCATGGGTTCAATTCCAGGTCAAGAGTACATACCTGGGTTGTGGATTCACTCCCATCTCCCAGTCAGGGAGCATGGTGGAGGTAACCACCCAGTGTGTCTCTCCCACATGGATGATTCTTTCTCCCTCTCCTTCCCTCCCTCCCTTCCACTCTCTCTGAAAAGCATGGAAAAAAGTGCTCTCAGGTGAGGATTAACCAAAAAACAAATGTTTCTCTGTACCATATAGCTCCATGTGCACATGTGAGGATCTTCCTCAAATGCATACCTACAAGGAGTTGCTTGGTCATGAGGGATGTGCACCAAACACTTCATGAAACTATTGTGAAAACAAGCAGATGCAGCAATTTAGACAGCCTTCCGCATGATATGAGAACCTCCATCTCGCCATATTTTCACTGACACTTCCTACTTCTGTAGAGGTGGAAAATTTACTTTCTACCCTCCTAGATTCTTTGGCTGGTCTCATAATTTTATTGATGAATCCTTTCAGAGTCATGGTCTCTACTGATTGGTGAGTTCCAAGGCAGGGGGTCATTAATCTATGCAGCTGGTCCTGAGGTCAGCCATGGCATGCATCTCTTGTCTAGTTTTGCTGCTTTTCTGGGCCTAAACCTGAAAGTCAACTGAGGCTGAGATGTATTTGATGTGGGTCAGAACCTTATTGTCCTGATTGGTTAATGTTTAAGGTCTATTCTCCAACCCTCTTGTTCGTTCCCCCTCTAAGGAGGCCTCACCCAGTGACATACCAAAGAAGGAAAGGTCAGGAGGTCTAAACTGCATGACCAACAATATGCTAGGACAGGAAAGGTTACCTTGGGGGTGAGGTCATTATTTCCCATATTTGCCCATTGCTAGGCACCAGCGGCCTTCCACCTGGTGACCTTCTGTATCTGGCCCATTATCCTTGCTCTGCTCATGTTTTTCTAACTGCCTACCACATTTCCAGCCAAATATAATAGCAAAATATGGCCCAAATACACAGTTTAAAATCATATTAATTTCAATTTATTCTACAGGTTGACTCTGTCAAAAAAATGTTTGAAGAAATTATTCTCCTCTTAGAAATTCTCAGCTGGATGTCAACTCTTTATTTTCTATCCATTTCTTAAAGAAATTGTATGGAATGGTTTCTCTCTCTTTGTGTATTTTTTTTTTATTTTCACTCAGACGCATGCTGAATAAGGCAAAAATAGATTATATTGAATTTTGTGCAGTGTTTGTAATTTTTGATAAATGACAAATACTGACTACTATTTTTAAATATAATAAAATGTTGTCTCTTAGTTCCTAACTATTGTGCACAGAAATCTACAGAGTTAATACAAATTTAATTTATAATAATTACTTCTGTAATACATAAATTATCTGGTACAGTATAATAAATGGTAATAGTATATATTACAAAAATGGGCTGACATCTTAGCAAAAAAAAAAAAAAAAAAAAAAAAAAAAAAACCATCCTAACACATGGCTATTATCCTGGAGGAAAACAGTATTGTGAAGGAACTACACTTGCAATTTGCTTAGAAAATGAATCATAATGCATTAATGCCTCTGAATAATTTGCCAGTAAATGAACCAAAAAAGTGATATAAACGATCAGCCATAGGTATTTATGTTATTTGGGGGTAGGAGAGGTGATAGTAAAGGAGAGAGGAATTGGAAGAAAGCCTTGCATTAATATGTGTATGCTAAGGCATGACTTTTAACCAGCAGAGGCCTAAAATGCAATTACTTTGTATTTATCATTTTGTTGATTTGTTTCAAATTGAAGATAAAGAGCCTCCCAGACAAAGAAAAGCTAAAGAAAATCATCACCACCAAACCAATATTACATGAAATGTTAATGTGTATTCAAGAAGAAGAGGACGGAGGAGGAGGAGGAGGAGGAGGAGGAGGAGGAGGAGGAAATAAATTCATATCTGTCAAGAATTGAATCTAAAAATCAAAATAAATGAACAAGGAATCTAATGAACAAAATAAACTGATGAATAAAATAGAACCTGAGGCATGGAAACATGGAACAGAATGAAGACTCTAAGAGGGAAGAGGGTAGGGGAGCCGGGAAGAGATTAACCAAATAACTTATATGCATATATCTATTGCCTATGGACAGACAATAGTGCGGTGAAGGACCTGAGTGGGGTGGGAACCACATGAAGGGATGCAATGGAGTGGGGGTGAGAATAGGATATCTGTAATACTTTCAACGATAAAGGTTTTTTAAAAAAATTTTTTAAATGTTATTGCCCAACAACACTGTTGAATTACCTACATAATGATGCTCTTGAAGATTACCTACATTAAATGGTAGAATCCAATGGCTAAACAATTGCTTTGAGATTATCTAGTCACTCCTAGATCTCCTAGTAGCAAAGTCTCTTTAAAACTATTGCATAAAGATGCCTGTTCCTTCTGTGGCAAACCCTCTATTCAAGATCCAATCCCTTCTTCCTCACTAATAAGAAGTCAACTGGGGGGGGGGGGGAGGGGGACATATGCAATGCTTTCAACAATAAAGATTGTTTAAAAACCTTTACCATCTCAGCCACCTTTATAGTTAAGGCTGACCAGCTGATACAGCACTAGTAACAAATAAATAAGAAGTCTCCCAAAGTTTCAGGGAAAGAATTTTCTTCTCTGACAGGACAGGAAGAAGCTTTCTTTTTTCCCCCTCTCTCTTGAATACTGATGTGATGGAAGATGCTACAGCAGCCATGTTGCTGTCTTGAGGGAAAGGTCAAAAGAATTGCGGAGACATTGACAACTGTAATACTCTCAATTGAATTTAAAGAGAACTGCCATCCACTGCATCACTGACGCCGGGGACCTGGGAGTCATGCCTGCAACCCCTTCTTCCCTTCTTCGTAGAGCACATTTATTTGCAAACTCACGACGTGCTAGGCTCAGGTGCTCAGCAGATTTTCTACATTAGCTCATATAATCCCCTAACCATCTTATGAGGGAGCTTGGAAGTGTTACCTCTCTCTGTTTATGAGCTGTTGAGTACCAGAGCTGGACTTGGACACAGATAATGTGATAACAGAACTTTCCCCCATGATCCTCAAGTCTTTCTCACTCTCCCCATCCCATAGCTTACCAAATCCTGACTGCACTGTGTTAATGCCTGTGAGGTCAGCTGGTTTTACTTCCTCCCATTGGCACTGCTCTGTCCTCTCCACCCAATAGGGAATGGGATGCTGACATATCACTCCTTCCACACTACCATCATGCCACAAAGATTATTTTCCTAAAATGCAAATTGACTCTTCTTTCTCTTTATTAAAGTCTTCAATGATTAATTTATAATTAACCAGCCATTCTTACTTTGTAAATAAAACAAATTCTATATTAGACCAGCCTGCTGGTCAAAATACTAGGCCGGAGCTCTAACAACTGACAGATTTAACAATTAACTAAGGTTTTTTTTCCATTTAGATGCTTTAAAAAATAGGGTGACAATCATTCCTCTCTATAAAACTTAATATCAGATGGAATCATCTTGCAAGAACCAAGAAAGAGAAGAACAAGGGCAAGATCCTGTGCCCAGGCTGGTTTTATTTGACCCATGTGGTGTTTTTAAGAATATATGGAGGTCTGAAGGTCTATACACAGTGCTTCTATATCCCTTCATGGTATCAATTGGATAGAACTGACTAGCAGCTGCCCACTCAGCAATTTACCTTGGGCCCTGCGATGTCCTTTTGTTTGTATCCTTGGCTTATTTTGCTCATTTACATGATGGGCTGGAATCATGGAGATCTGAGTTTGGGACCCTGGATTACTGACTGATTTTCCAACCTTGTCATGACTATAGCTGCAATCTGAGCAGCAGCAGCAGCAGGAGCTGCCCTGTCATTTTTACTTAGTGGCTAATGTTTATCACTGTGGGGGACATGAAGATGCCTAACATGCCTATAATTAATACTCTAGATAAGGAGGCCCGATGTGTCAAATGTGGAAGGAAGGAATTCTGAGTTCAGAGAGACCATTCACAAACTACACAAATTGTAATACAATGTTACATGACTATTATACGGAGGAAACAATAAAATAACATGGAAGCTTCTAGCAGTCAGCCTGGCATCTATTAGGAACTTAATTGCTTTGAGGTTTCTTACTATGTGATAGATGCAGAAAAAAGGGATTAGAAACATTTGAGACTCTATCAAAAGTATGAACCCTTGATCTAAGGAAAATAAAATGAATCTTTTTACATACATTTTTTTCATCTAATTTTAGGTTCTTAGTCCACTTACAAGCCACTGAAGTGGACCTCAGGATGACATTTAAAGTAGAAAATAAGAAGTAGAAATTCTTAGTATATATGAATCTATAACCAGTAGGTAGCATTTGACTGTTGTAAGAGAAAAGAATTTGCTGCAAGGAAAATGAAGGGTGGGTGTGCAGATTGTTTATGGAGTGTTCTCAAATATATTAGGGAAATTCTAAAGCAAAATAGTTTGACTCCCAGGCAAATAGCCCTGTTATAGACAACCTCGGCTCTGCACAAACAATTCTATGATTAAATCTCATAATAGTTTTTCAAGAACCATATCATTGTCCTCTCACTGTTTGATAAACCCAAATTTTCTTTCAAATACACTAGTGAAACAATAGCTTAAAGAGTGTGCATGTAAACATAATATGATATGTTAGATTACTAATGAATCTCATGTAACAGATTAGATAAGTAGTGAACAAGATTAACTTTGTAATTAAGCTCTTAAACAGTGTCCTGAAACAAATTCCTGTGGGTTTGTACACTCAACAAGATGAGGAAACCCACAGGTACAGTCCAGCTTGCCCAGGATATCACGGAGTTCAGCCGTTCCAGCTCACGTACATGCTGTCTCTCTAGTCAAACAGAAAAGCAATACAAATACAATCAAGAAAAATGAGGGCATTATACAAAAGGACAGAGGGAATGGAAACTATCACTTATTGAACCTCTATTATTTATAGGGCTCCGTACTAGTTCATTCAATCTTATAATATCCCTGTGAAATAGTTATTATTATGCCTATTTTATAAATAAGCAATTAATGTCACACAGGCAGTCAGCAGCAATACATATGCTTAGAAACAAACCAAGTGGGATGGGGGTAGTAATCAGATGTTAGTGATGAAAGTGTCATGATGTTGATATTGATTGGTTTTAAAAGGCATCAGTTGTCCATATAGGGACAACAGTTTAGGATGCTTGGCATTCAAGCTATATAATTATGTGGCCACTGATTGTAAGTCATAAATGTAAATGGATAAGATTGATCACAGAAGTATAAATATCTGAGTAATTCACCACAGCATGTTTTTAATATGCCATAGTAGCAACTTCATAACATCCTTTTGGAGCCAAGCATAAAATGATCTGTGTGTACCCAACTCGAATCATAATATTTCAGAGAGGAAGAAAAATCCTAGGATGCTTGATTCCTAGAATTTAAGAAACATATTGCACCATAAAACTGCCTTTGAAATCTCAGAAAGAAAAATATTCATTGAAAGCCAAATCAGATAAGTGGTCTGGTTTTATGCTCAGTTGATTGATACCAGTTGCTTTGCCAGTTTGCTAAATCTTAATATATTGTCTAACTTTAGCGCACATATTTTTCCTTTTCTGCTTCTGTTTCCCTCTGCCACTTTGTCCTTCTCTATTTTTGTGTCTGATTATCATAAAGTGAACATACCACAGAGCTTTGCTATTTCTTAAAAGTGTAAATGTGGAAAATAAAGTCTTTGTTGGGTGTCAGACTCGGGCTGCTTTCTGCCATTTACAAAATACGGGGCTGATTTTCCTACGAAGCCATGGAAATTGAGGGAGTTAGATTGCACAATGAACTGTCCTAGCGGGCTATTTCTGCATGGAAAGCCACTGACAAATTTTATGGCCTCAGACCCAGAAATAAACACCATTCGGTGACTGTTTCTATAGTCAGGCCATTAAGTGCAATGATTTGTATTTCCTCAAGAGATCCCTTAAATTCCAATGCCTTGTGTTTGCAGCAGCTTGGCAGAAGTTTGTTTGTTTTAAAAAAAAATCCTGCAGCTCATAGGCCAATAAAGTGTGTGCAGGGCACAATACCCCCAGCAGGTATGAAAGAAAAGAGGTGTGACCTCAGGGCTTCACAGAGTCCCCGGAGATGCCATGGAGTAAAGCTCGCTGAGCACCAATCTGTTAGTGGGTTTTGCTGAAGCATCTTCCTTCACGGGTGAGGCTGCTCACTTTGCTTCTCTCTCCTATGCTCTGGAACTCTGGGCCAAGGCAATGGATGCAGTTATCCCTAATAGTTCTTAAGAGGGTTCTTTAAAGTAGAACCTCATAAAGATAACAAAAAAGAGATAATGGTGATGATCCAATCATCACTCTGAAATAAGGATTACAGCTGTTTCACCAAGGATTTCCCTTCAGCAAGCAAATACATTTCAAAGAAATCATATTTACAAAAATCATATTCAGTGGGGTAACCCCCACCTACACATTGGTAAACCTGTCTCCAGTTAAATGTGGGCCTTATTTTCTAGCTTCTTCTAACCTGTTTTCGTCTGGTTGTGGGTGTCCTGTGCTGTTCATGTAATTCTTTAGCTTGTGGGTGTTCCCTTATATACAGGCCTTATTGTTGTATTCGCTTATATGACTGCCAAAGTTCACTTTAAAACTTTCTAAATTCTGGCTATCTGCTTTGAACATTACCTAAGGGACGGTTTCCTAGTGTGTGTGTGTGTGTGTGTGTGTGTGTGTGTGTGTGTGTGTGTGAGTGTGTGCGCACGCGCTCCTTTCTGAGTTCTCTGTATCCTGATCTCTGAATGTTTTCAGTGTTATCTAAGAAATTGTGGGGGAGTCAGGAGAATTGAAAACTCTTTCTGATGGGAAAAAAAGCATTTTTCATTGGGGTTCATGCTGACGATGAGTTTCTCACATTGGCCACAAATATATGCCATAAAATACCATTACCCGTCTTCCTCCTTTCATCCTCCATCTCACAACACTGGGGCTCAGGGTGTGGTGTATTTATAATTTAAACTTGTCACATAAACCTTGAGCCCAAGTTCACAGATGCTTAGTTCCTTACCTATAATAGGAATTAAATAAGAGTGCAACTTTTAAATGTGAAGATATTTACAAAGGAACTATTTTAAAATGCAATCAGTCCTTTTATGGAATAGCTATTATATGTCAGACACTGTGCTAGGATTTAGGGGGGAGAGAGAGAGAGAGAGAGAGGAGAGAGAGAGAGAGAGAGAGAGAGAGAGAGAGAGAATAATGTCAAATGCTAAAGTATAGACATATAAATTGAGTGGCTTTATAATTTGAAACCATGCTCTTTCATTGGATACTCAATGGTATGTACTTCTTAAGAGAAAAAAATGAACAAAAAAAACACACCCAGGTTTATAAAAAGAGATAAATGACTAAGAAACAAGGTGAAAGAAGCCATTTTGTGTGCGTGGGGGGGGGGGAGGCATTTAATCAAAATTGAAGATATTGAATTAATGATTATGCTCTAATCCCTACCTACTATTAACTCTTAAAAGAAAATACTCAGTAAAGAAGAACAAAGAAAATGACAGCATACAAGGACTATCGCCCCCACAAAAAAACCTTACATATACTCAAGACTGTAAGACAACTATAAATTTGGTGTGGCAGTTTGATATTGGAAATGCAAAACTCTAGGCAACAAGAAATAGCAAAAAAAAAAAAAATGTAATTGGCATCTTCATGCTTACTTGGGTATACCAATTTTAAAGACCCTTAGTAGGATTTATAGTTGTAAGCATTTATTGAGCAACTATATGTATAAAACACAGATGAATGTGCAAATAAAACTGGGCCTTTAAATGAATGTTGGGTATTTTCTTTTCTTGACAGAATCAATATTCTTCATGACCACTTACAGGAATGTTTCCCATTGCTCAGTGGTAATGGAGTTTTCATTTCCATGTGGACTATGCACAGTGAAGGCTGTATCTCAGGGTGTTTTGGCCACCTGTCTCTCTCTTTGTATCATGTAACATTCACATTCTCCCCCACAAGCTACTTACTTGTCCCTGGTCTCATCCTATGCCTAACACCAAAATCCTGCCAATCTTTGCATCTGTCAAACATTTTCCCTTTGAATTCCGGCCCTCCTCCACCCCCCCAGTTCATTCAGTGGCTTCTCTGGGTCCATCACTGCTTCAGCGGGCCATACTCTGGGGCTGATGCTTAGATTGGCCTTGGGAATCTCAACTGATGCATCTGGGCTTCCTTTAAATGCGCTTGCCTGTCATGTGTGGCGCTTAAATAGCATCTCATGTGAGCAAATCATACATAGTTTATTTGAAAGCCCCTCAGCTCCCTGGCGGCAATAACCAAGCACAGGCTGAGAAATCATTGCGTGCCTCTCCTGTTTGCCACAAATCATAACATCAAATATAGCATCTCTCATCCCAAGGAGCACCCCAAAAGCAATTTATGCTGATGAACCCCAGCTATTAACACAAGCTGCACTGGCCCCGGCTGCTGTGCTGAAAGCTGGATTGGACTTGGAATAAGAGAATTGTAGAACTGAAGGAGAGCTGAACCCTCTGATGGCTTTACAGGGCTGTAATTATAGCAGGTACCCAAGTATAATCAGTTTAACATTTTCACAGGACACTCACATGTGTCCTTTTGAAGAGCCTATTAACATGAACAAAATGGGGATACTAGAATCAGAATAGCCCAGGAACTACAATTCTCCATAGAGGCGAAACAAAACAATGGCACTGATGAAAGTGAATTTCTGGACTTGCTGAGATTATAATGTTGAATTGAAAGTGGGATGATTTTGCCAAAGAAACAACTCAGGAAATACAATCTCAGAGAAACTGTACAGGTGGCTGTTCCCAAGCAAGTGAAAAAAGCAGCAGAATTTTAGGCTTTTTCCCCTCTGACCCTTCGAATGAAAGATGCAACTCAAAACTGCGCATTTCCTACTTGGGATCTAATAGGAAAGGCTGACCCAAGTATGGCAGCTCAGAGAGCCTCAATGGCGTCATTGCTCTACGTCCGTTTAACAATCAGATACCCCAGCAGCCACAGCCAGAAGTGATGTGGGTCTGAGAAGAGGTGCGAAAATATGTTCAGTAAGTGAAGTGCATCAGGGTCTGAGGTCATAGTGCTTTGGACTCCGTATCAATAGATTCTGAAACAAATGAGAAGCTTGTCATGTATGACACAGGAGGTAAGATGTCCTATTTTGTGTAATTGAGTTCCTGATGTTACAGCGGAAGCCTCCACCTATGTCCTCTTATTAAAGCACATCGGTTCTAAAGAAAACACCATTGGAAGTGAGGATGAGGTATGCCAGCAGGATCATGGGAACAAGTTGTATTAGGGAGGGAATATTACAGGGGATATCGTGCAGACTAGGTTTTCAGGAAGCTGAATGGAGTTCTGTAGCTGGAACCTACTTACACAGAGAATCCTTCATTCAGATACACCGCAAAAATCCATAACCCAAGAGTATTTAATATCTTACACTTAAAAATACTATTTAGAAGTAAGTGCTCCAAATTGCTGAAAATTTGAGCTTTATAAATGGTCGCTTAAGAAAGAAAATGATATGTTTCCAAGCTTGGTCTTTGACTAGTTGTGCTGAAGAAAAATGACTAAGTTTTAAATCACAAGTTTCTTTCCTCACTCTTTAAGTACTAACAGTTTCAGCCAGGAATTCAGGACAGATCCTAATGCTGACATGCAGATGATAAAACTTTGCTGAGTCTGTCTGCAGCATGAGCCAAGATCATGGTTTGGTTCACATGGGTTTTCCTTTATATCAAAGTTTGTGATAGCTTTCCTCTCCTTTTTTTTCCCTTTATTTTCTTCCCTTTTTGCCTTCCCTCTCTCTCTTCCTTCTTCCCTCCCTTCTTTCCTTCCTTCTCTTTCAATACATAACCCATGACAAACTATATTCACAAGTTTCTCCATGGCAATCCCTTGGTAGAATGTGAAATGTTTCAAGGAACGTGTGAACATTCACCCAACACATTTTGATTGAGCACCCATTTGTATTCAATCCCAGGATATAACGAAGGCAGGGCCCAGTAAACAAGAGCAGTGAGCCAAATAGGATGATTCTCCAGCCTTAAAATCTGGTAAAATTCATCTTGCTAGGTGTTGGACTTGCTCGGGACCTGTGACCATTTTCTTCATTTGGATTGTTCCTTTTAAAATGCAAATGTCTGTTCTATGCTTGGAAGTGTTACAGAAAACCGGAGAAGAACCAAGCAATACTTAGAGAGATGGAGTTACATTTATTATGCACGGGTCCAGAGGAAAATGTCTCTCAAATTCTGGGCCCCAACATGGAGGAATTTTCCCTATTTATATGTTTTTACCTTCTTTGTCTCCCCAATATGGGGTGTTTCCGGCCCCCTTTGCAAGTTCTTAAAGAGCCCCTATGTGCTGGGGCCTTGAGACCTCAACCAAAGGCCTGGCCTGGTGCCAGCACTGATAATTTCGTCCGGGGAAGGTTTAATGGCCTCTCTGAAGTGGGAGTAGTCTTATTTTCCTTATTATTTAAGCAAGCAAGCACTTACAGAAGCCAAATAGCAGGGTTAAAATTTCAAAGAGCAGTTGTTATATAAGATGGATGCTTCAGAAGCACATAATATTTGTCTTATTTCATAGGTTCACTGGTGGAGAGGAATTTTGCCTCATGGAGAATCATACCTCAAGACTCACCAAAGTCTCATTTAGATGATATTTAGATGAGACTCAGGATTTAGGATTGATGATGGAATGAGTTAAGACTTTGAGGGCTTCTAAATTTAGTTAATAAACATACAGAGTGGGGCAAAATTAGTTTTACAATTGTGAGTACATGAAACAGAGTTTATTATTGTATTATTATTTATTAATTATTATATTATTTTCCATGAGAACAACTGTAAACTTACTTTTGCCAAACCCTGTATTTAAAAATAATTATATTATCAAGAAGGGAAAAAATTTAAAGGGAGATAAATTTCTGTACTTGAAATGGTAAAATATTTACACTCATGGATAATACCTAGAATAACCAAAATTTTTTTAAAGTATACAAAGTGATATACTCAAAAATACTGTAGATAAATCACAACAAAAATACTGTAGATAAATTCTACAAACTGTTTGTGTAACCCACAGGAACAGAGAAAAGGGGGGGGGGAAGAGAAGTAAAAATCAAAGAGAACAAACAGGAAACAAAAAATAAAATGGAAGGCAACTCTAATATATTCATAACTACATTAAAAGATAGATATTAGCAGAGTGGATTCATAAACATGACCCAGATTCAAGAATCTCACTTCAAATATAATATTATAGGTAGGTTAAAGTAAAAGAATGGAAAAAATATATCATACCAATATTCATAAAACAATAATAAAATAAAAGTTGACAGATAAATATCAATGTTTCCAACATCCTTAGCCATTAAAGAAATGCTAATTAGATTCACAATAAAATATCACTATACACCTATTGGAATGGCTGAAATAAAATGTAGCCATAACAACAAATGCTGCAGAGGATGCAGAGAAACTGGATTTCTGGTTCAGGTAGAGATGGAAATGTAAAACTGTAGAGTCACTTCAAGAACCAATGTAGCAGTTTTAAAAACACTTACTATGAATAGTTTTAACAATCCTTGCAACTACCCTATAAATGCACCTCTGAGCATTTATCCCAAAGAAATGAAAACTATGTTCAAGCAAAAACCTGTTTATGAATGTTTATAGCAGCTCTATATCTGTAAATAATCCAGATATCATTCTACAGAAGAATGGTTAAATAAATCATAGTCCTACATAATAAAAGGCTAATATGCAAATAGACCAAACGGCGGAACAATAGAACAACCAGTCTCTATGATGTGCACTGGCCACCAAGGGGCATGCACAGAACTTGACGGGCATAGGCAGCAGGCAGCAGAGCGTGGATCGTGGTGGGCATTGGCTGCGGCAGGATGGTGGAGCAACTGAGCGGGGGCACCCAACCAAGGCCGGGTGCAGGTGGCTGTCATTGGGGAAAGCCTCTGGTGGTTACCGAAAATTCTTTGCTCCTGTGCACCACCATCCAGCCTGGCATTTGCACCTGCTGCCAGCACTGGCCCTGCTCGCACCCACTGCCAGCACCAGAACTGCCGCTCTCACCCACTGCCAGTGCCCGGCACTGGTACTGATTGCTTGGCACCATCAGCAGGTGTAAGCAGCGTCCGCCGGTCCCTATAGCCCTTGAGGGCTTCTCCACCTCCCCCTGCTCTTGAGGGGCGATCGGGGCAGCAGCCACCACTTGCACCCACTGCTGGCACTGGCCTCAATCGCTCCGTGCCCTCAGCAGGTATGAGTGGGCTGGCGCCGTCAGCAAGTGGGAGTGGCGGTGGGAGTGGGGCTGCAGGAAGACAGGGGATTGGGGGCCACAGCAGGAGGGGCCAGATGGGGGCGTGGAGGATGGGCCAAGACCTGCACCTATGCCCACTGCAGCATTGCGATCCACAGTTCCTTTCAAGGTGCACAAATTCATGCACTGAGCCCCTAGTCTATTCATAACAGGAAATACTACTCAGCAATAAAGAGTAATTAAGTCACTTTTTTGAAGATTTGGTCTATAGCAGGTACTCAGCTAATAGTATTTTTGGCTTACTAACTTCAGTTGTAATGATTGGATGAGACATATTTGGTGAAGGACAGAGTTCACATTGGCATGCTTATGAACCTTGGGTGGTATAAGAAGGTCATGAGGAGTGTGAGCTAATATACTAGCTCAAAGAATGGCTGGCAGAAAAAGAGAACAACCTCAGATGAGTGTGTGTGGACCCCCTCTTGGGGAAGCAGGCCTCAGCTGCATATTCACAAGCCACTCATGTCATGGAACTGAATGTGACATCTGTCAAAGCCAACACTGGATACTCTGTGTATTGTGAAAACAGATGTAGAGGGTAATTGAAGCTGCATAGACAGAAGCCAGTGCAACTCAGGAAAGCTATACCTTCTGTCTCCTTTCTTCATGTTTTCAAGAAAAACCACAGGAAATACAGAGCTACAGGCTTTACCTGGGACTTAGCTAATTACATCAAATTTGACAAAGAAACCCCTGGGTTGGGCTGAATTTGCTTTAAAGCCTACAAATCAAGACTTCTAACAAAGACAGATAAAGATTGACTTTCCGTTTTCAGAAGTTCCATTTCTGCTAGCCTGAGTTTTGTGGACTGTCATACAGTAAAACGTTCCTTTGCCTATTAAAATTATACTGGTTATTGATTTTCTGTTGGGTGCCAAGGAATAAGGAGCTAATTGTTGAAGTACTTATGCAAACCTGCAAGCTCATGGTGTGGTGAGAAGAGTCACAAATGTAGTGGAAGCTAAATGTCACTGTTGAGGAGAAATCACAGTCTGTGATGAGTTCCCCCAGGGCTCTCTGAATAGCTCTGAACTCATGCCTAAGGTCCATATTAGCTGAATATAGGCAGCTATGCTTTCTGATTGGGTATTATTTTCTGTATGTTCCTTTCTGATTTTAATCGTCACGATGCATCATTACTAGTATAGTAATATATCCCACAACTAGTTTATTTTCTACTGCAAATTCCTTTGTGTTATTACAAATAGTCAGTTGGGACTTCTTGCAGAATTGCTTTCACTGGGAGTATAATGGTTGCTGGTAATATATCATGTGTGTTTTATTGTTGTTAGTTTCTGGTAAAATTCATATTGCATCATTGGATTAGTTTAAGATATATTTGAAATACTGGATTTTCCATTGTGTCATACTTTTTTCCTGCTATTTATCTTGTACTTCTCTCTTTATTAATATCTTCAAATATCCTATATAATACAAGAGTGGTATGCAAATTAACCATCACCCCGCTACACCCACAAGCCACTCCCCACAAGCCACGCCCACAAGCCAATCAGGAGCGAATATGCAAATAAACCCAACCAAGATGGCTACGGCCACAGAGAGCAGGAGGGAGGCTTGGGTTTCCCCAGCAAGCTTTCCACCTGCCCTTGCCGGCCTAGGCCTCCAATCTGCTACAAAGTTTCAATGATAGAAGATACATAAACCCAAACAGAAATGGCGGCAGCCACGGAGCTGGAAAGAGCAGGAGGCTAGGGTTGCCCCCAGTGATGGAGGAAGCCAAGCTTTCCGCACATCTTGGCTGGCCCAGGCCTCCGCTTAAGGCTACAAAGTTTCAATTATAGAAGATACATAAATCCAAAAAAAAAATGGCTGCCGCTTCAGAGCAAGCAGAAGGCTTGGCTCCGCTCCAGGCTACAAGATTTCAATTGTAGAAGATAAATAAACCCTAGATACCAGGGCTTCCACTTGGGTCACCAGGGGGTGTGGCCGGCCTGCAAACCACCACAGGCCCCTCACCCAGGCCGCCTCACGCCCCAAGGGAACCCCCACCCTGATCCGGGACACCCTTCAGGGCAAACCAGCTGGCCCCCACCCGTACACCAGGCCTCTATCCTATCTAATAAAAGAGTAATATGCAGATTGACCATCACTCCAACACACAAGGTGGCTGCTCCCATGTGGACACAAGATGGCCACCACAAGATGGCCAGCAGGGGAGGGCAGTTGGGAGGGACCAGGCCTGCAAGGGAGGGCAGTTGGGGGCGATCAAGCCTGCAGGGGAGGGCAGTTAGGGGTGACCAGGCTGGCAGAGGAGGAAAGTTGGGGGCAACTGGGCCTGCAGGGAAGGGCAGTTGGGGGGGACCAGGCCTGCAGGGGAGGGCAGTTAGGGGAAAACAGGCTGGCAGGGGAACAGTTAGGCATCAATCAGGCTGGCAGGGGAGTGGTTAGGGGGTGATCAGGCTGGCAGGCAGAAGCAGTTAGGGGCTATCAGGAAGGCTGACAGGCGAGCAGTTGGGAGCCAGCAGTCCTGGATGGTGAGAGGGATGTCCGACTGCCCATTTAGGCCTGATCCCACCGGGATCAGACTTTAACGGGCAGTCAGACATCCCTCGAGGGGTCCCAGATTGGAGAGGGTGCAGGCTGGGCTGAGAGACACCCCCCTCCCCCGTGCATGAATTTCATGCACCGGGCCTCTAGTATGTATGTGTGTATATATATATATATATGTATATATATAAAGCTTGGGCATATTTCCTTACATTTCATGTAGGCATGATTTTTCTGTGATGAGCAGTGCTCTACTGAACACATTCCCAGTCAAGTTATAAATGAATTCACAGATAATTGACTAGTAGCAATGTGTTTATAAGAACTGTATGCATTTTGAAGCCTGTATTGTTCATTTTTAAGAAAAATAAGTGTGGACTGTCTACATTACATAATTTTAAAGGTATGTCAACTATTTTGCACTTAATATGTGCATATAAGTGTTTATAATAAATATTACTCTTTTATACTATCAATTTTAAAATGTATTTGGTGTTTTACTGGATATTTGTATTTAATAATAAATGCATGCAGTTTAAAAATTAAAAATATGGAAAGGCTTAAAATAACATGAAGCTATCTCTATTACACCCTTAATTCTGCTCGCTAAAGGTAGTAATTTTAACTGCTTTGTCTATTTCTTTAACTATTTCATTATCTAATTCTAAGTAAATTATTTACACTCTAAATGACTTACTTATTTCATATATTATGATGGGATATTAATCAATTCTAAACAAAATTTATATATCTTTATCTTTCTAATATAGTTATAGAAGAGGGCAGGGGAAGAAGAAACATTTCCCTAGCTTCAGTGTACTTTCAGCTGGTCTAATATAACATGAGACAGATCAACAAGAGAAAATAACCAAATTTAATACACATGTACACATAGAAACCCCACATACATGAAATACTCAGAGACTGACATATATGAGATGTTCAAAAAGGGAAAGTGTGGTATATATGACATTCTGAGCTAGGGATGAGGTAAGATATGTTTGGGGCTTCAAAGGTCATTGCAGAATAATAAAAAGAGATGTTTACTAATTAGAAGTGTACCTGCCCTATAGATAGGGGGAAAATTACCTCTGATAATTTATTATGGGCATGGCCCCCAATTGAAATTCCTCTAGATAGTTAAGGGAAGAAAGCAGAATTTTCTCTTGAGCCTTCAGAGTCTTGGGTAATACTATTGAGGCACATCTTGAGATGGCTCATTCTGAACTCCCACAAAATAGTTTCAGAAAACATCAGTGTTCCTTATAATGCACTATATATATAATATAGTCCTATAAAGTCAAATAGCCATTATATATTACATATATATATATATAAAATTCGTGCACAGGAGACAGGGTGTGTGTGTCTGCACCCTCTCCAATCCGGGACCCCTCGGGGGATGTTCGACTGCCTCTCACAATCCGGGATCGCTGGCTCCTAACCGCTCACCTGCCTGATTGCACCTAACCCCTCTGCCTGCCTGCCTGATTGTCCCTAAGCACCTCTGCCTGCCTGCCTGATAGCCCCTAACTGCTCCCCGGCTGGCCTGATCCCCCCTAACCGCCTCTGCCTCACCCCACACCTGGGACCCAGGATTCCCTCCTCTGGCCGGCTACAGGCACCCAGGACCCAGGCCAGCCAGCTTCACCTGGGCTGGACGCAGTCGCAGGGGACCGTGGGCAGGCGGCTCTGCCCGGGCCACAGCTGCAGGCACCTGGGACCGTGGGGTGGGTGACTTGTCCCTCTCCTGGGCCACAGGCGCAGGCACAGCAGCAGGTGCCCCGGACCATGGGTGAGTGGCTTGTCCCTCTCCTGGGTTGCAGCCTGGCTGGGTCTCCATTTCTCTCTCCCCAGTGTTGAGTGTCTGGCGTGATGGCGTGAGGGCGTGATGACCATTTGCATATTAGCTCTTTATTATATAAGATTTTATGGTAATATATAGTAAACATATATATGTTTTTATTTGGTAGGATTCAATAAATGTCTCCCTATTTTTTCTAACTGCCCTATCAGTAATACCTTCAAAATGACCCCTAATAATAAAAATATATATATCAATGCTCCTTATCTTTATGGAAACCTTCCTTAAATGTTCTATCCACCAGTTCCAACTCAACCTGATGATTCTCTGAGTCTTGTTCAACATGGGTTCTTATTTACCTCGCTCCCATGTTAGATCTATTGTTTGTTGAATTTTATGTTTTGGTTTATAGCCTCATTTTGCAGGGCATTCTTCACTGATTTTATAAGGAACAGTCCATTTTCTGAATGCCTTCAGGTCTAAGAAATATATATTTGCCCTCACACTTTAATGATATTTTGTTGTGTAAAATTCTAAGTAGATTTTCCCTAAGGACTTTGAGCGCATTTCACCATAGTCTTCTAGCTTTTAAGATTGCTATAGAGAAGTCTACTAACTCCATCATTCTTCCCAGTCTGTAAGTGACCTGTGGTGATGGTGGTCATATTTAGCTTTAATTTAAAATCTTGTAGGATCATGTCTTAATTTACGGTGCTCTGAAATGTTTTTGTGTGATTCTACTTTTATCCACTGCCCTGGCCATTAGAAAGGCATTTTCAATATAGTATTTCATGTACTTCAATTATCAACATTTTCTTCTTCTACCTTTCCCCCCTATTATCTCAGTCCCCATGCAGAACATTTTCTGTGTGACTGTAGAAGGTAAATGCAAATACTGAATCCACATGGTAAGCTTTTCAGGTAAGAGGGAGCATATATCCCTTCCATTTATGTTTCATTAGCCAAAGCAAATCACATGAACAAGGTTTATGTCAATGGGATGAAAAGAATTATCCTCCCAAGGAATGGGTCTCATGGGGAAGGTTAGTGAATATTTTGGTAATAATAATCTACTGCACTTGGTGTCTGTTCATATCTAAGAGTGAGACTTAGGTCTGTAGGCACATCCATGGTTGCTGATAGGTGAACTTCACTGTCCAGTAATTGACTAGGGAGGTGTGGGCACCTATTTAACAGGGGTGATCCCCACAGGTTAGTATGTATTTTTGCCATCCAGCTGAATTCATTATCACTCCTCCATTTGCTTTCCAATTTATTTGCCACTGTCTCCTCTTCCATAATCTTTGTCCTTGTGGGTTTATACTATTTTATATCCTTTAATATTTTAGTAGCCATTTGGAAGGAAGCAGAGATAAGCACGTATGACTAGAAGTCAAAGTAGATGACTTTAATTTTTTAATATTTAAAAATTATTATTTAAAGTATTACATATAATATCACATATTCTCCTTTTTCCCCCCATTGACCTCTCCCCAGCAGCTCCTACCCCCCAGCATATGCCCTCACCCCCCTAGTATCTGTGTCCAATGGTTAGGCTTATAGGCATGCAAAAAACTCCTTTGGTTGATCTTTTACCCCACCCTCCCTCCACCTCTGTCTTCCCTCTGAAGTTTGATGATCTGTTCAATGCTTCTCTGTCTCTGGTTCTATTTTTGTTCATCAGTTTATGTTGTTCATTCTATTCCACAAATGAGTGAGATCCTGTGATATATATTTATGTTTCTCCGACTGGCTTATTTCGTTTAGCATAGTGCTCTCCAGTTCCATCCATGCTGCTGTGAACGTTAAGAGTTCTTTCTTTTTTTACAGCAGCATAGTATTCCATTGTGTAGCTGTACCACAGTTTTTTAATCCACTCATCTCCTGATAGGCACGTAGGTTGTTTCCAAATCTTAGCTATGGTGAATTGTGCTGCTATGAACATAGGGGTGCATATGTCCTTTCTGATTGGTGTTTCTGATTCTTTGGGATATATTCCTAGAAGTGGGATTACTGGGTCAAATGGGAGCTCCATTTTTAATTTTTTGAGGAAACTCCATGCTGTTCTCCACAGTGGCTGCACCAGTCTGCATTCCCACCAGCAGTGCACGAGGGTTCCTTTTTCTCCAGATCCTCGCCAGCACTTGTCATTTGTTGATTTGTTGTTGATAGCAATTCTGACAGGTGTGAGATGATATCTCATGGTCATTTTGATTTGCATCTCTTGGATTATTTAGGTTTTAAAAGATGTAAAAGGGGGTGAATAACATTGAAGAATTTGAGACATTCTGGAGGAAAAGACAATGAAGCCTTACAATAGTGTTCAAATCCACTGAGACTTAAATGAAACTTGAAATGATGACAAAGAACGAAGAACAAGAAGGAAAGGATGGATATAAGTTGGAGAAAAAGAGCAAATTTCCTTAAGATAATGAAATGGACATAATGGATGAGAAATAAACAACAAGCTATAATTAATATGGAAAAGGAGAAATGTGATTAAGTAAGTAAAATAATATCTTAATAATAATCTTAATGAGCTCTTATATGTTTGATTTTTACACAAGATAAAACTACTTTAAGAAAAATTCTGTAATATGATCTAGACCTGAGGGTGGAAAACATGTTTTGTTCATTTTTTAATTTCTATTTCCTAGCAGAGTGCCTGGAACATAATTCAATTGCTGTTGCTTGAAGGCTTTAATACCTTCTTGATTTAATATAATTGAGGGTCATAATACCAATTTAGTAATTTTAATTCAGAAAATTTGTGAAATAGGAATCTGGCATCTGCAAAGTTATTTAAGAAGTTTATTAAAACACAACACTGACTATATTTGGAAAAGGACCCCATGCCCAGAGGAATATGATAATGTTCACATGAATCTTTCATTTGCGAAGCATTTTATATTGCTTCTGAAATTACTCAGAACTATGCTTTGTAATTATAGCTAGGATTTGTGGTAGGATCACATATGAATGTTACGAGACTTGGGACAAAGCTAAAATAACTATAATTGATTTATGTTATTGTTGACACATGCATTTATTCAATGATTACATACTGAGTTCTTATGTTACAGTACTCATCTGTGTTTTAAGTGCACAGCGGTGAACAAAATAGGAAGAAATCCCTTCAGAAGAATTCTTTTAATTCCTCAAAAATACAAAACATGTAGCATTGCATGGCTATTGTAAAAGACTTGGAGGTCATTAAAAGAACTTTCACTTTACTCTGAGATGATGAACCAATGAGGATTTAGAGGAGGAAATAAATGTCCAAGAAGATTCCTTTTATCTGAGTTTACTTCAAATTCTAATAGGAATTAAGCTTAAAAATTTTAAGGGGGTAAATTAAAATCATAATGACAATAGAAAAATAACAATCAAGAGGGAAGATTACAGAATGGCTTAGAAAGTAGAATGAATAGTGAGAAGGAAATGAGGATACAGGAATGCGAGAGAAATACACATAGGTGACAGAATGAGAGAGGGAGAAAGACTGAGTGAGCAGGCCCACAGGAGAATAAGTCGTTATAGGGAGAGAGAAAAAGTGAAACGAGAAGAAAAATGAAAGTGGATGAATATGAAAGACAGCAGGAGAAAATATAAATACAAAAATGAGATTGATATTTCCAAGGAATTATTATAGAGACAAATCAAGGTTATGATTCTTTTCCTACTAGAGGTAATAGGTGTTTATGTGGTTAAAATAGACAAGGATATAGCATCTCAAAATGATCATCACCCTTTTGTAATTACTTTTACATATTAATTATACATTAGTGTTTGTTAATTCTTACTATATTTAGTCATTTATTCAACATGTAGAGTAGACCAATAAATGAAGAATAACTCTGTCCTCTCATGTGTGTGCATGTGTGTGTGTGCAGGAAGCATTGTCTTTCTGCACCTCCCTTTCTAACTCTGATAGGGGAACTTGTTACAGAGCCCACCTCACAGTGTGAGGAACTGATGATCAATGAGGGGGAGTGTTTTGAAATGGAAGATTCTTCGTGATTGCTAAACAGTAACCACCACAGGGAACAGCAGCCCACCTGCACCAATCCTACCTAAAAATTAACAATGAGAAGTGTGTTGCCTTTTCCTCCTCTGTCTTTCTATAGAAGAGGAAAACCTTTCAAAAGTTGGTGGGGACTTCAGCATCTGGTGCTAAGCTCAAGTCCCATAAATGTTCCCTACATGTGTTTCAAAAATCAACATTCTTTCCAGCTGGGTATATGGGAGATTTCCTGAAGCAATGTTGCTTTTTTTTTTTTTTTTTTTTTTTTTATCAGTGAAAGGTAAACCCCATTTGGAGGGATGCTTGTAGGTATTTTCAAGATGGTTTTACGTACCCCCATCTGGTTTCTATGGGTAGGTCACACATGTTGTGGGCTGCATAGCAACCTGCACTTCTAAATAAAAACAAAACTCTGAATATTGTTTCAATACACACAGAAGTCCATATCCACTGAGCTATTGCCTTTGTCTGTCTTATGCAGTCTTTGTATTTTCCAATCCAATTTCACTGGCTTTTTACTTTGGTCTTCAGTAATATGCAGCAATCTCATAAAAAAATATATTTAGCACAATGGCTAAATTACTGGGTTGGAATTTCATTTTCCATGGCATTTTAAGAGACTCTAAGTAAAATGATAGTAAATGCTTTGGGGACGATAGACCTCCTTTATCAGTGCACAGCTCACCACTCTGTCTTAAATCATTTTTTGAAATGGTGACTTGGTGAAAATACTATTGAGGAGGGAAATATTAAATGTGTTTGACTAAGCTAAGAGCTCTACCATATGTTTTAAATTAGTGTGTTCCGTATTATCACCCTTCATTCAGTCCTATCACAAATAGACTGTGTGATGGCACATTTTTCAAATAAATAGGGACCCGAGCAGTGGAATGAGCTGACACTAACTGAATAGCTACTTTATGGATTCTTTTCTGTCTAAATGAGCTCTAAAGATAAATGTAGGAGATTCTTCGGGAATGAACTGGCATGGTTCAGAAATCTATATTAACACATCTTGGAAACAAATTCTTGGTGTGTTTTTGTGTTGTTTTTTTTAAAGCCGTATCTAGGTGCAGAATCAAGGTGAAATAGCAGAGGCAGAAAGGCAGTAGGGCATGAAGATGACATACCTCCAAGGACAGTGCTTTGAAGCCGTTTCACTTCAAGATAGCCCTTCCTTTTTATTCCTTTTCTGCTGCCACATGAAAGAGGGAGCAGTGTCTGAAGCCAAATTTGGTCTCCCAGCTTAGGGCTCAGTACTTCACATGCTTCTTTAAAACGTGTGATCTTTTCCCATCATCACTAAGATCCCCTGGATGTCTGACCTTTTCACTGTTGTGATCTCTCAGTATTCCTCTACAGAAAATTGCTGTTGACTAGTAACCCACTCTTCCTTTTTTCCCCCTTCCCATGGCAAAATCACTATTATAATATGGTTGCAAGTCACTATCATAATAAAACATTTATATGTATATATGCACATCAGAATAGTAAAGAAAATATGAAGAATAAAGCTACTATATAATATGTAGTGCCATCCAAATTATGGTATAGGTTTCTCCAAGGCCCTCTTACATGAATATATTTTTTTAAAGTATGTGGGAGGATATACTATCAGTCTTTTTTACCCTAATCAATATGATTTACTTTGTCTACATATATTTAGCCAATCCAAAGTTATACACACACACACACACACACACACATATGATGGGGCAAAAATAGTTCACAGTTGTGACTATGGGAAACACAGAGTTTATTCTTGTACTATTGCTTATTAATTACTAGAGGCCCAGTGCATGACATTCATGAACTTGGGGGAAGGGGTCCCCTCAGGCTGGCCTGCACCCTTTAGCAGTCTGGGAGCTTTCAGGGGATGTCCGACTGACAGCTTAGGCCCGCTCCCTATGGGGAATGGGCCTAAGCTGTCAGTTGGACATCCTTAGAGTTGCCGCAGAGGCGGGAGAGGCTCCTGCCATCGTCCCTGCGCTTGCCAGCCATGAGCCCAGCTTCTGGTTAAGTGGCGCTCCCCCTGTGGGAGCACACTGACCACCAGGGGGCAGCTCCTGAGTTAAGCATCTGCCCCCTGGTGGTCAGTGCACATCATAACAACAGGTCGTTCCACTGTTTGGTCAATTTGCATATTACCCTTTTATTATATAGGATTGTATTATTTACTAGTACATACAAACAACTGTAAACCTACCTTTGTCCCCCACACACACATACACACATGCATATATACATATACATATACATATACGTATATGTTGCATATATACTAAAACATTCCCTCTGTTTTCTTCTCATTTCACTTTTTTTTGTATCCCTCTGTTGCATGTACTGCTTTGCAGATATGGTGTAATTGTTTTTAAAGAATAAGCAGTTTTCCCCTTAGGAACTAGCTTAGTTTTTATCCCATTGCATATTTCTTCAGTGGAATTAGAGGATCTCTTCATGCAAGAGAGATCCACTAAAAAGGGTGATAAATGATATTTGGTTCCCATTGTAGTAAGCGCCTTTGGTCTCAAGTGAAAGAACTGAGAACAGGAAACAACCTGGGGTGTCATATTCTGGTGCTGAAGCACATTTATTGTGATATTTGATGATAGCATTGTGCCTTGGTACCATATTATTTGGTGTGTCATTCTTAGATCTTATGTTGCCATAACAACAGAATGTGTGTGTGTATGAGTGTGCGTGTTTAGTAGAAAGACAATCAATTTTTCCCTCAATATTTTTCTTTGATCTAGAAAACTTGCTTCTTTTCTCTGAAGTTGTTCACAATAGGACATGATAGAAGGAGCACAGGTAATAATCACAGAAACATTAATAGAAAAAAAAAAGAAAAAAGATGTTTTAAATGAAAGCTTTAAGCCCCTTGTCTTACGTCCCACGACTGTTACAGATGATTGAAGTGGCTCCTGCTTGTATCTATCATAATACCCTTTTCCCCTTATTGGAGAGCAGCCAAAGATACAAAGGGTATGCCTTTTTTTGATTAATCTATGTGACAGGGGCAAATTGCTTGGGTATTTTTTGTTTCTGCTTTTTTTTTCTATAGAGTGCCAGAGGCAGGAAACTACTCTGCTTCACTAGTGACTCGGACGAAAACTTAATGGAAGGTCTCTGATGCCCACCGGCCCTACAGTACCTGATTGATGTAGTCCCAAACTTAAGGAGGCGACCTTCATTGGGCCAATCACACCAGAGGCACTGGAGGGAGTGTGAGGGAAGAATCCCTTGTACTCTGGTCGTGAGGAAGGTCGGTCTGCCAGATTTTGCTCTTAGTATTTTATCTATATTTATAAAGAGAACATTTTGTTGTCATTGTTGCCTGTGGAGTAACTGTATTTGTATGTGGGTTTTATTATCTTACTGGTTTAAACGTCTAGTTAATAAAGTCCCCGTGAAATCCTCAGTTTCCTAGACTGTAGAGTGGATTTAATAGCACATGCCTCATAAATCTTTTGTGAGGATTATATTAAATAATTTATGCAAATGTTTAAAAGAGTACTTAGAGAAACTAAGAGTATCATCAATGCTAATTACTATAATTATATGCAGATATGTGAAAGACTCTGAAAGGGGCTCTTTGGGCTACTGCTGAGCTGTTGACATATGTCATCCTTCCTCATTTCAACACAGTGTAGAAAAGCCCAAGTTTACATTTGTAAACTCTCTTGCTGACCATTACCCAAGGGCCTAAACCAACACAACTAGATATTGAGAGGCACTATGCTAGGTGTATAATACTTTCTAGGATTTAGCATGGTGATATTGAATTGAAAGTATAAAATCATTTTTGCATCTACTTTACAACTTGAAAGAAACTTTACATATATTTCAGGGTTAAATATGTACACACACTTAATATTTGCTATGAATAACTTATCACAATGGCTCTTGAATCTCGTCGTGCATGGGAATCACCATGGATAGTACTAAAAATATAGATTCATGGGCACCTCAATAATGGAATTCTGTAGAAAAATGTGGAAACAACCCCAAACCTGCATTTTGAAAATAGTAGGAATGTTCAGATACACCATCAGATTTGGGAATTAGAGTTCTACTATAGTTTCAGTATTTATACTTAACATATCTTTGTGGTAAAAGCTTGTCCTATATTCTACTTTATTTTTCTTTCTTTCAATGCACCCACATACATGTATCTAAGAAAGAGACAACTGACAAAATACAGAAGTAGTGTATTTGCTTTTATCACAATTGGAAGATCTGGCAGGAAAATGGTTGATCTAGAGATAGAAAGATTCTGAGATGCTTTGCCAACTTATCCCTACCTCATCCACATAAGAAGCACTGAAGTTAATTTTTAAAAAATTTTCTCTTCCTCGGACCTTAATTATTGAAGGATCTTAAATACCATGTTGTCTTTAAGTGTGTCTCATCAAAAAGCAAGGTTTATGGTCCATCATTGCAGCCTATTTTCATATTTCCATTTATGGGGTTGGGTATATTATAATGTTAAGTAATGAGATATGAAGAGTGAAAATGCTAGGGAGCCTTAAATCTTTTCAAGTCTATTCAGCATGGTTGCATCTTTCACAGAGGAAAATAAAATCTATGGTGAAATGAGAAATACAACCTCATCTAAACTAATTGGTCTATGGTTTTTAAACATGCTTTGGATCAACTCATCAGCCCTCCCGGAAAACCATCAGTCTCAACACATAGGTGATTGACCCCACTTGATAGTATTCTGCATAACTCCTCATATACAGCTGACAGGACTGAAAAATGTGTGGAATTCTTCCTTATGCACGTAATGTGGTTCTATGTATTAAATTTGACTAGTTGATTGCATGTTCTCTAAATCATCTCTCCTTTAAATGTGAGCACCACAAACTCTGATTTTTCCCCTCTTGAGTTGTGATGATTAACTGGCCAAATCCAGCCTAAGCTGGTAGAGGCACCAACTAATGGCAGGGCTGCAAAAGGACTCAAACAGCTTTTATGTTTCTTGGAGACGTTAGCATATTCTGTTCAGCTATTTTAGAGGCGATGGTTCATGAAGCTGCTAGAAAAATGTTGCTCCCTTACTTATAAGAGTGGAACTCTGTGTGATGATCTTTTGAAATATCTCCCCCAAGACATCTTTTTATGCATTCTAACCTTTTTCAGTATGTGTCCAGCAGGCTCTCTATTCTTCTCTGAATTGATTCAGTTGAAGCCCTGGTGTTTTCAATTTTATTAATTATCCTCTTTAAAGAAAAGATCATAAACTCCATATAGGAATAAACATACCTTAGTGATTCTACATTTTACCACAGCAACTATGAGACTGAGAAATAGAGAATGTAAAAAAGAACGCAAAATAAGCAGTTGAATGGTTTAGATTTTACTGTGTCAATCTGGAGTGATTCTGGGTCTGTTTCTTTATTACTCTAGGATTCTATTTCCTCAGACAAAACTGGGAGTAAAGATACCCACCCTCTGCTTTACATGACTGTGAGTTAAAATAACTTATGTGAATATGCTTTGAAACTGTGAAGTATTATATAAGAAAACTTATGGTATAAAAATAACCAGTGTCCAGCCCAACATCTCACTTTCATAGAGTGGATGGAAGAGACATACCAATACTAGATATGTCTGCTGTAAAGTCTGGTTAATAATGCCCAAAAGTTAGGACTACTGTAAGGATTAACAAAATACAGTTTATCTCGGGAGTGCCTCTCTCTCCCTACCTCCACTTCATAAAACTCATGCTGTTTGCCAATTCATCCAGCTCAAGTTTTTGGAAGCTTTACACCCTAAAAGTGTGACAAAAACAAACAACACAGAAAAAGTTCTTCTGGCTTTATATAGGAACTATGAAAATCACCATAATTAATTATCATAATTAATTAGCTTTATAATTCCAATGCCTGGCAATGTCAGATGGTTAGTACTCAAATATTTGTGGAATTAAAACAAGTAGCTCAGTAATGGCATTTAATTGATTCAAAATATATTAAAATTGTATTCTAACTGTATGACTCAGCAATCCCTCTTCTGGGTATTTACCTGAAAAATTTGAAAACATTTACTTGCAAAGCAGTATGTACGCCTATGTTCACTGCAGCATTATTCACAGTAGCCAAGACATGGAAACAACCAACGTATCCTTCAATAGATGACTGGATGCAGAAGATGTGGTACATATATACTATAGAATACACCTCAGCCATAAGAAAGGATGCAATACTGCCATTTGTAACAACATGGATGGACCTTGAGAGTATTATGATAAGCAAAGTCAGTCAGGAAAAGCTAAAAACCCACTTATTTCACTCATATATGGGATATAAAATTGAAACTTATAGACACAGACAACAATATGGTGGTTACCAGAGGGAAGGGGAGTGAGGAGTAGTAAAGGGTAAAATGGGGCAAATATATGGTGACAAAAGATGATTTGACACAGTGCAATATACAGATCATATATCATAGAAATGTTACTTGAAACTTGTATAATCTTATTAACCAATGTCACTCTGATAATTTAATTTTAAAAATACATTAAAATTTTAAATTCTATTCCTAATTCTCACTTATAATATTAAAATTTATCATTTTTCCTATTGTTTAGAAATAATAAAAATATTCTCTCTAATGGTGATATTGTTATATTGAGTGTTATAATGAGAAATACTTTATTCCAGGGAAGTACTTTCCTATAATAAACTAAAATTTATAATAAAACTCAATTTCAAAATAATCTTACTATATATATAAAACATCCATATCCTTATGACGATAGTGTTAGTACTATTTAAATTCCAAACCACCTCTAAGTCCCACCCAAGTGATTAATATAGCTCTCTCTATAGTAGTCACAGAACCCACTGACTGTGTTTACACACAATGGAATTGTAACTTGAATGGACAGTATGAAATAAACTGATGTTTCCCAGAAATTCATAGCTGCACCATGGCAAGAAAGATTAAAGGGGGAACATTTATCGTCCTACCAGCCTTTACTTTTTTCATTCTCCAAAATTGGAACAAAATTTAAATTATCTCAGTCCGCAGGTACAATTTGTATTTGGAGCTCCTATGCAGACCTTCCCCAGCAGTCATTCACTCTCTTACTGAACCTCTGAATGTATACACCACCTTCTACCTTCATCACTTTCTTAGTCCTTTTCTTTTATTCCCCTCAAAAGCATGTAGAGGCAGGTCCCAGGTATCAAAAGCATATAGAGGCAGGTACCAATGATCAGGGTTGGTAACTGAGATGGGAAGCTCTGCCTATGGTCCTAAGGAATGCTATTTCCCCCCAGATAAACATTAACAGTATAAGACATGGTGAGCATCACAGATCCATGGATGGATGACCCTTTGGAGGACAATAGAGAGAGAATTTGTATAAGTTTCCTGAGTGAGAAACCTTCCAGATGGCAAGCCTGAAAGTTAGTTTTTCCTGCTTAAAACACAGAGCTTCCTCAAGAGGAAGATAACACTTCTTTCATCAGAAAGAGCGAAAGTTTTCAACAGTGAGAGTTATTCTGGAATTGGCAAACAAAATAAGTGCAAGGAATGTTTTTTACATAACATAGTTTGTAGTAAAGGTGCCCAAAACTCGCATAAATAAATTTAGTATATCTAAGGACCCCACCAATCAGAGACAATAACTCAGAATCAAAGAAAAGTTAACACAGGTCAGTGTACAAAACAAACTGGAAGAAATTAAAGAGAACATAGATGTGACTCTAATTCACACCTAGTCTTTTTTATCATATCTGATACTCATTTCTAAGAAGGAAAATTACTGATCAATATTCATACCTGAATATAGTAAGTAGATGCTTATGTACATATTTATGTTAATCAGTGACCATGTTTGAAAATGAGTTGCCTATTTTCACAAATTGAGTTGTTTTTAATTTATTTATTTAAATAAATAAATTAAGATTACTAGTAAACACAATAAGAAAGTTAAGATTAAACACAACAAAAATCTCAAGTGCTCAAATATGCACAAATAGAACATCCCTACAACTCCATACATTTGAATATTAATCAATAATTAGAAAGAACAAACTGCAGTTACATAGAAAAAAAACAACAACAAAAAAAAACAACAGAAGGTTGAGTAAATGAATCTAAGCACAAGCATGTACTATGTTATTTTATTTATTAAGTTCTAAACCAAGCAAACCTACTCTAGGGTGATGCAATGATAGAAATAAGAATACTGAATATCATTGGGGGTCAAAGAGGCTATATGGTGGGGAGGGGAATATCATTTATTGAACTAGATGCTGGTTACAAGGATGCAATCACTGTGGGAAATTTCACCCAGCTATATGACTTGTTCATGTTTTTGTTATATATGTCATTCTTTCTTTCAAAGAGTTTAAAACAAACACAACTGCCAGGAATGAACCATGTAAAAGAAATACACGACAAGATAATTTTCTTGTCAAGAACTCTCACACTTGACAGGCCAATCAGCATACCCTATGCTTCAAAGAACAATTTGCCATCTCCAAATATCCTGGATCACATACCTTCACCCTCCCAGTGGGAAACCCTATTCAATCCACAGAGCCCATTGAGTGACAAATTGGTCTCTCTAAACTTCAGAGCTCCTAGCTTGAACATCTTTGAACAGCTCTAAAGGAAATCGTTATTTTTTTCTTTGTGTTTTTATTTATTTGTTTTTATTTTGCCGCCTGTTACAGTTTGTGTGCTTGTTCTAACCTTCCTTTTAAACTTGGAGCTTTCTTGGTTCAGGGGCTGTGCTTTAGCCATCCTTGTTTCCTCCCTGAAGTACTTGGTATAGTGCCTGGCCTATGACAGGTGTGATATTTTGTAAATATTTGTAGATCTGAGTTGTTCACTATGGTGATTTTTAACTATAATATTTTTAGGCTCCACCCCACCTTCTAGGTCATCTTAGCATTTCCTTGGAAGGTAGTGATTTTTTCATCTATGGTCAAGGATAAGGTTACTTTGGGCACCTCATCACAATATAACTGATAAGAACAAACTTTAATTGTATAATATTTCAACCTGCCAGGATCTATCTAAAAAAGGAAAAAAGTGTTCCTTTTACATGAGAGCCCATATTCCAGGGAAACTAAATTGACCTTTTATGCTTTTCTCATTTCCACCCCAATTGCTATTTTTCTCTCTTAAAGCTGGAAAGAATAGGATTAGAAGCTAGTTATAAGACCAGAAGGTGAAATCAAGGATGCATGCTCTATGTTATTACACAAAATTGTGAAAATTGTACCATTTCCAAATCAGAAGATACCATATCTGTACTTTAAGTGGGCACAGAGTGAGACCAGCCATGCTTCTCGGTTGAGGGAATCAGCATTTTCATTTTTCATTTCAGGGGGGTTCGTTCCCTCTGAGTTTGCCTTTGGTACCTCTGCAGTCACTTAAGGCCTGGAGGCAGCTCTTTACAGAACCTCCCCACCTGCCCCTGGCTTGGCACATTATGCTTCAGAGCTCCTAGCTTGAACATCTTTGAACAACTTTAAAGGAAATGGTTATTTTTATCTTTGTGTTTTGTTTTTATTTTGCTGCCTATTACAGTTGGTGTGCTTGAACAGCGAACCAGCCCTAGACAGGTCCTGAGGAGAAGCTTGCAGATTGCAGCAGTTTACTAGTAAGTTCTGATGGCTACCCCCGCTATGAGGGTGTTTTCCCGTCATTGAAATACCGTTACTCTCTTGGTACAAGCTTTGCTTACTGCTCGTGACCCTGTTGCCTAGGGCTGCAAGAAATTAGCCTCCTTTAAATAATCCAAGAAAAAGAAAAGTTCAACCGAGAGAAAGCACAGTTGCCAGCTCGGTTTCTCTCATAGCTTGAAGCTGCACTAATTAGCTGTGCGTTTCTGTGGTTACAGAGCCTCACCTGCCATGTTGACTGAAGAAAACAAATGCCATTTCTCCATTTTACTCTCATCGATTTCTAAAAACTTGCTCTTGCTCTTCAAAGAGGCTTTACGGAGAGCTCCATCAAAAAGTAGCATTATTTATGCCCAGCCAGCATGGCTCTGTGGTTGAGCCTTGACCTATGAACCAGGTCATGGTCCCATTGCCTGTCGGAGCACATGCCCAGGTTGCAGCCTTGAGCCCCAGTGTGGGGCGTGCAGGAGGCAGCTGATGGATTATTCTCTCTCATATTTGATGTGTCTATCTCTCTCTTCCTCTCTGAAATCAATAAAAATGTATTAAAAATAGCATTGTTTAAGAGTGAGCCTTAGTATTTGTATACAACAATACTGACTGTCTTGCAAAAGATCTTTTAAATGTAATGTAACAAACCTAACTAAAGAAAAGAAAGAGGGTCAAGGGAACAGATAAATATTTTCCATTAAACTTTAAAAACAACAGCTGTTACTCTCTTTAACAAAGATTTCACTTTAAATAAAGATTTCACTTTATTAAGTTTGGGTGGTTACTGACTTTAAAAGTATTTTTAATTTAAACTTGTTTCTATCTAGAGGCTAATTCATGCCTAAGTCCTCAATGTTAACGCTCAACTTTACTAATTTTATTAATGGTCTCTCTTTCTCAAGAAGAGTGACAAAATAGTACGTCATTCTTTTGAATTGTGATCATAAGAAGCAAATGTGTATTCTTAAAATATTTACTCAATTGGTTTTCTCAGTGTTTCTCTGTCCTATAATTTCCCCCTTTTCTCCAAGAAAAGGATATTTGTAGACTAAAGAATAATTTGTCAGTAAAAGAAAGAATCTCTCCTTCTCTCCAAATGTCATTACATTTCTTGTCATGTTTTATTCTTTTGCATATAGCTGTCCACTTCTCCCAACACCGTTTATTGAAGAGACTGTCCTTTTCTCATCATATATTCCCCAAGTTTTCATATTCACATTTGTAACCACTTTCTCACTAGTACCTGTCCCCCAGCCAATTCCCATGCAACTAGTGATCTTCTTTCTGTCATTATAGATTAGAATTGCATTTTCTTGAGTTTTATGTAAATGGAACCATACGATATGCACTTTTTTATGTTTGGCTTCTTTTACACAGCATAATTATTTTGAGAGTGACCCATGTTGTAGTATGTATCAATAGTTCCTTAATTTTTATTCTTAGCAGTCTTTCATTCTATACATCTAGGATTTGTTGTTCATTTGCCCATTCACTAATTGATGAGAAGTTGTATTGTTTACAGCTTGTGACTATTACCAATAAAATACTATACAGTTTCACTTATATGTGGAATCTAAAAAAAAACAAAAAACACACAAATGAACAAACAAAACAGGCTCATAGGTTGGCTAGTGTGGCTCAGTTGGTTGAGCACCAGTTCATTTCCCAGTCAGGACACATGCTCAGGTTGTGGGCTCGATTCCCAGTAGGGAGCGTGTAGGAAGCAGCCGATCAATGATTCTCTCTCATCATTGATGTTTCTCTTTCTTTCCCTCTCTCTTCCTCTCTGAAATAAATTAAAAACATTAAAAAAAAATAGACTCAGAAGTAGAGACCAAAGGGATGGTTGCCGGAAGGGATGGGAATAGAGGGATGGGTAAAAAAAGGTGAAGGGAATATAGTCAATATTATTGTGATAAGTTTGCACAGTGACAGATGATTACTAGTTAGTGGGGTGACACATTGTAAAGTATAAAAATGTTGAATTGCTATATTGTACATCTGAAACTAATATAACTAATATAATATTGTATACCAATTATATTGAAAAAAGTTTTAAAAAGCTCTGGAAACATACCAAATCATGTCATAACATATGCTTGCAATTATCTTGAGTAAATATTTAGGAATGGAATGGCTGGATCATCTGATAGGCATAAGTTTATCTTTGAGGGAAGCTGAAATACTGTTTTCAAATTGCTTGTATCACTTACATTCCCACCAGCAGTGCATGATGGTTTCAGTTCCTCCACATCCTTGAAATTAAATTACTGGCCTGACTGATTTCTCTTCTGAAGGCTCTTGGGGACAAAATCTTCTTCCAGAATCATTTGTTTTCTTGGCAGAATTTAGTTCCTTGTCGTTTTAGAGCTGAGTTCTCATTTACTTGCTGCGTTCATCTCCTAGGGGCTACCTGTATTCTATGCACCGTGGCCTCCTCCATCTTCAAGCCAGCAGTGATATGTTGAATCTTTCTTATGCTTCAGATCTCTAACTTCTTCTGCCACTGAAGAAAGCTGTCTTTCAAAGACCTCATGTGATTAGGTCAGGACCCCCTGAACAATCGCCCCATTTTAAGGTTAATTATATAACCTTATTAAGAGAGTAAATTCTACCACATTTATTTTCCTGGGGCTTATTCAGGGTGAGTACACCAGGGGGTGGGAAATCTCCGAGGCTATGCTAGACTTTTGTCATCACATTATTCATTTGGGGAGTCCTATTGCATGTGTATTAAGCCTGTGAAATTGTCCTACAGCTTACTCATGTTCTGTTCATTTTCTATTCTATTTTCTCTCTGCATTTCATTTTAAATTATTTTTACTGTTATGTCTTCAAGTCAACTACTCTTCTCTTCTACCATGTAATCTATTAACTCCTCCAGGTATGTTGCTTATACACTGTAATTTCATTTCTAAAAGTTTTTTATTAGGTTTTAAAATATATTCCATATCTCTACTTAATTTTTTGTCTGTGTGGACTACAATCATAAATTTAGCCTTGTCTACTAATTCTAAAACTTATGACAGTCTGAGTGGGTTTAGAATGATTGTTTTTATCATTATATTTTGTATTTTCCTGCTACTTTATAAGCCATATTTTTGTTGAATGCTAAATATTACAAATTTTACTTCATGGGGCCTGGACATTTTTTTAAATATTCTATAAATATTCTTGGGCATTATCTCTCTGGGTCACATTTAAGTTACTAATAAAATGTATGACCCTTTTAGGCTCCACTTTTAAGATTTGATCAGATCAAGAGTTCATTTTTAGATACATTAAGTTTAAGGCGCTTATTAGAAATTCAAATGGAGATATAGAATAGGTAGTAGGTATATAAGTTTGGATTTCAGGAAAGAGATTAGTGATGGGAACATAAATTATTATGCTTAATATTCAACCAAGCAGTTTAACACAGTCATAAATGTAGCCTTTTGTACCATTCATCTGAAGGAGCCAGTCATAGGCTCTAACAGGAAGAGGGCATTCTTTGCCTTCTTTATATTGTCACTAGAGGCCCAATGCATAAAATTTGTGATAAGTTTGCACAGTGACAGATGATCCCCTCTGGGGATCGGGCCTAAGCTGGCAGGCAGACATCCCCCTCGCAGTCTGGGGCTCTCACAGTCTGGGACACCTCTCACCTTACTGCTGCCTGCCGCGGAGGCAGGTACAGCTCCTGCCACTGCCACTGCGCTCAGCAGCCGTGAGCCTGGCTTCTGGCGAGCAGTGCTCCCCCTGTGGGAGCGCACTGACCACCAGGGGGCAGCTCCTGCATTGAGTGTCTGCCCCCTGGTGATCAGTGTGCATCATAATGACTGGTTGTTCCGCTGTTGAGTCAATTTTCATATTAGGGTTTTATTATATTGGATGGTTCAGTGATGCTCAAATTGTGGTATTTTAGCAGCATTAGCATCACCTGGGAGTTTGTTTATAATGTGGGTTCATGATCTGCCTCAGGCCTGTGAACCAGAAGCTCCAGGAGTGGGGCCAGCATCATTTTTAACAAACCCTCCAGCTGAACCTGAGAAGCTTGAATTTGAGAACCAGTGGTCTTATCAAGAGGTGGTAGGGGAGGGTGAGTGGGAAGTGATCAACCAATGAACTTGTATGCACATATACATAACCCAACCCCTGGACACAGACAATGGGATGGTGAGAGCCTGGCATGGGGCGAGGACTGGAGATGGCTGGAAGAGGTTAATGGGGGGAAAAGGAGGATCTATGTAATACTTTCAACAATAAAGATTAAAAGAAAAAAAAGGTGCTGTAGAGTGCTACAAAGATCCCTGCCTTCAACTTAGCAGCCAGGTCAGAAAGAAACAGCAGAACTTTCTAGGTGAAGAATAGAGAAAGGACATTTCATGTGAGGGAGGTGACATGTGAAAGGCATTGGATATAATGGCATTCAAAGCAGTTCTGTTTGTTTGGGGAGGTTTATATAATCTTTATACTTTAAAGAGACTCTCTGAGCACCACTGCATGCTAACAGGAAAATTCAGGTGAAAATCTTTTTTCTCTTATAAATTTTATTGAAGGTAGATAGAAAAAAAGTAAAACACTGTGTTTTGAAATCCCAAATTTTAGAAATGTTTTAGAATGCTGAAATATATGCATTGAAGTAATGGTTACTCGATTACTAATCCTATAGTCATCATTTGAGACTATGGACCAGTCAGAAATTCAATGTCCTAAATATCTTTATTGCTTTAACATTTCCAACAAGAATTTAGGACTAGTGCCTAATACCTGGTAAGTGTTCAATATACATTAGCAAATATAATTTGTATTATTTTTAAAAGCACTTTGCCCAGCTGGTGTGGCTTAGTGGTTGAGCATTGAACTATGAACTAAGAGGTCACTGGTTTAATTCCAGGTCAAGGCACATGCACGGGTTGTGGGCTCCATCCCCAGTGGGGAGCATGCAGGAGGCAGCTGATTGATGATGTTTCTCTCTCTTCGATGTTTCTATCTCTCTATCCTTCTCCCTTCCTCTCTTTGAAAATCAATAAAAACATATTAAAAAAAAAAAAAACACTTTCCATTCTCTTTCTTGGCACATTCTGATGTCACAGGGGCACTGTGATTCATAGCTAGTTCTCTAAGTGATCTCTTCCTTTTAGGTGTATGCATTTGCATACCACACAAGTAGAGCATGATTAACTGCATTGTTTATTGCCCTAATAAAGTGTTCTTTTGGAATAGCTATGACCTGCTTGTAAAGGTATTATTACATGCTACACTTTCTTCCTCCTAAAAGGTTAAAGATAGATATTACCTGTCTAAGTTCCCCTTAGATGGGCTGAATCAGACACTCACATGGAGAGAGGAATGTTGAGACAAGTCTGGAAGGGCAGAGATGTTCAATTGGCTGTCAGGTACAGGAACACAAGTTCAGGCCGGAAGTGGAATATGAAGCCAGATGCCTGCAGGCAAATAAAGACAGGAAATGAAAGGGAGGTGAAGAGTAAAGCAGAACCAAGATGAGATCATCAGGATTAGGTAAAGTGACCTGAATCTCTCCCCTACCTGCCCAGAACTCAGTCTTGATTATTGCTTTTTGCTAAATGCTTCATTTAGATGCACACATTCTTCCATTCTCTTTAGTTCAGGTTTCAAACAAGGATTCCGTATTGCATTGTGGATTAGCACTCATGAAATGGACTAAACGTTCCTTTCCTTACTTTCCTATTTCTATCAAAAGCATAATAATTCTGATTCCATCTGGGCTCAAAATTTCAGAATGATACTTAGCAATACTCTTCCATTAACCACACCTCCCTTAACCATTCATTGAAATTTTTCTTTCAGTGAAATCTATTACACTCAAGAGTATACTACAATACACCAGAAAGCGTATAAAACTCATGCATGCACAGTTGTGTTATTCAGGCACATAGTTAGGCTCTCCCAAGGTCAAGACAGCGGAGAGGTTAATCACCTACCCTTAAAGTTGTTCATGCCGAAATGGTGTTTTCCATAAAGTGCTGTACAGAGTATTAGAGAGGCTGAGTAACTTGCACAAGGAGGTTCACTTTAATAATATTCATAACTCATTAAAATTTTAATCTGAGATTTGCCATTAGCTGATTCCAGTTTGCACTCAATGGCTTCCCTTTACTGCTGTGTTCTGGGCCATCTGTCAGCTTCTTCCTTTCCTCACTCCCTTCTCTCCTCTTTCCTTCCTACCTTCCTTTCTCCTTTTCCTCCTTCTTTCCCTGCCTTTCAGCCTTCCTTGACAGCCTTTCTTTCAACTATCTCACAGATTTGCATAAACCACTCTCATATTTGAGCAATTTGAATAATGTAAAATAGGGGACCTCTAAATAGGGGACCTTCCCTTAGGTACTGACAGTAATTAAAACTGGAAAAATAATATTTTTTTAATTTGAGAAAAAATTAATGTTTCTATCACAGGTATACATTTAAACTTAATTTTAATTAAAATACAACAGCTTTTGTGGTACATTTCATTGATGCATGGTGAAAGATATCCATGATCAAAGCATTCTTCCAATTGTGCTTTTACACCTTCAAAAAAAAAAAAAAAAAAGCTTAGAAACTGTGTTTGAAAAGCTTTCAAACTGTTTCAGTGTGCTTCAATCCGGGCTAGGGAACTACCTGAGCAATTTACAAATATCCAAGCCCTACCCCACACCTACTCCAGAATTTATCAGGTCATGTGTTTTTTAAAATGCCCATACCTGATTCTCTTAGACAGCCTGGCATTGAGATTTTCTGTCCAATTTTTTTGATTAACATTTTAACACACTGACCAGTTTAGCTGAAAAACCATGAACAAGTTGTTGACTTTGCCTCTGTGTTATATAAATTAGCACGTTAATGTTTCTGTTTGTTCACTAAATATTTTCAGTTCTCTCTTCTGGGTATCTGATTGGACTGTACTTTTCAGCTTTCCTGTGATTGGGAGGGGCTATGAGCCTATGAAATTGTACTTCTGAGCCAAAACATTTAATTGCCAGTTTAGACTTTTGCTACTGAAAAAAAAAAAAAATTGGGTGGGCCATTAGCCTTAGCAGCCCCTGAGCTCATCTTAGAAATGCAGATGCTCAGAGCCTGCCCAGATGTTCTGAACCGAAACTGGCACTTTCTCAAGATCCTCTGTAGAACTCATGCAAATCAAAGTTTGAAAAGCACTGCTCTAGAGTTCTAGTTGTCCCGACCCTGAGGCCAGCAACAGTGGAGGTGCTGCTTGGAGTAGCCATGTCTGAGACGGTGGCCCCTCTGTCAGCCTGCAGCTCTGAGGGACTCCAATGGGCAGGGCTCCCTGCCAATTGGCAGTAGGCACATAGCAGGAGCTACACCTTTGTGTTTTAAGATGTTTGTGTGGCTGGATTCCGAAGCATAACATAGTCCATACTCACTGGGTAGCCCAGATGTATTTCTTTCTCTTCTCTTTGAGCTCAAATATTAAATATACAGTGTGACATTGAAATCAAAACACCGGTGTATATTTTCAATTAAAACACAGCTTTTTAGCACCAATGTTAAAGATTTATATTGATAGGAAAATAAATTCAAGACCAGCCAGAGATGGGGCAGAAGGTCAGCGCACCAGCCACACCAGAGGGGCGCTGGTAGGTGTGGGATTCATTCAGACCTTTGAGAAAATAGCTCTGAGTTGAGCCTCTAGTGAGAGCAGAATGGCTGCCTCTATTTCAATATTTGCAACTCCCGGTATGAAAACCAAAGCCAATTTCCTGTGTGAGGAGCAGGGAGAGGAAGATTATCACAACTTGCCAGATGGGCAGCGCTGTTTACTAAGCAAGGAAAAAACAGGTGGGTGAAAAAAGAGCAGGAAATGGAGAGAGAAGAGAGGAATAGAAACAGTAACAAAGGTTTCAGCCTTACCACAGCTTGCTCTTTCATTTCGAACCTAGAAAATAGCTCTGGGCATGCTTGCCTTGATGAACTGGAAAAGTTCCACACATTAAGGCCAGCAACCCTGACATAAGGCCATCTCGAGAATGAATACGTCTTTTCCATGAAGGCTAATCTTGTACAAACACATGGCAGGGCGTTGTTAGGTCCTCTAATGACCCCACACTCTCTTGCACCATTTTGTTAATGGAGAGGATATTTGTGTTAAACATTGTGCAGATTAAACTGGTGGATTATTTCCCCTGCATTTTATAATCATCTTTCTGCCCTGTGGCCAGACCATTCCTGAGTGAGAAATACCAAATGCAACTGAATTTTCCTTTGCTTCATTCATGGAGGCTTGAGAAAATTAAAAGGGGTTATTCAACTTTTTTCTTTAAAACATGCCTATATTTTTCTTTCTAGGGCACCATCAGATACCAATGACCTCAGACTAGACATATAATTACCATAGACTAGACACCAAGTTCACTTAATCATTTAGGTTCTTATTTATTTAAAAAAAAATATGTGCTGTCCTGGCCAGGTAGCTAAATTGGTTAGAGCATCATCCCATTACACTATGGTGTCCGGTTTGCTTCTAAGTGAGGGCACATGAATGCATAAATAAGTGGAACAACAATTCGATGTTTCTCTCTCTGTCTTTATCTCCTTCTCTCTCTCCCTCAATTCAATCAATAAAAACAAATGTGTGGCCCTAGCCAGTTTGGCTCAGTGGATAGAGCGTTGGCCTGCAGTCTGAAGGGTCCCAGGTTCGATTACGGCCAAAGGCACATGCCCAGGTTTTGGGCTCAATCTCCAGTAGGGAGCGTGCAGGAGGCAGCCGATCAATGATTCTCTCTCATCATTGATGTTTTTAACTCTCTATCCCTCTCCCTGCCTCTCTGTAAAAAAAAAAATCAATAAAATATATATTTTTAAAAAAGAATAAAAGGAGAAAGTATTTGGGAAAGGAAGATTTCCCAATCTAGAAAGTACGTTATTTATCTCGATTGTTACTGTTACTGTGCTTGTTTTAAATGTAAACTAGACACGGAGTCAGTGTGGCTTGTAAACCACCAGGGCGATGTGCCTGGTAAAGCGCATTCTGATTGTGTCAGTGCCATCATTCAGACGTGTCTCCTCCAATGTTCCTGCCCTGCTGAACTGAGATAGGGCAGTGTGCCTGCTCCCTGATTCTCGGTAAAACTGCACACGTGGGGTACAAATTGATGGAGGAAATAAGAGGTGAGAATAGAGTGCCTGTCATCTTGTCACAATATGAGGATGCTGGAAGGTGAAATGTCGTTCTCATGCTACCTTCAGAGGAAGAAAACTAATTTTCCTTTCAACAAATGTCAAGAGGAAAACTTTTAGGCTGTCACACATGGCCCGTAGTTCCAGAACCTGACCCATCTTGGCAATTGCAAGGCTATGTGAGCACTGTACTATCGGGAAATACATAAGGCTATCTCTCTGTCTTTGGCATTTCCTCCCTATTGCCATTTTCCATACAGAGTAACACTGTCCCACAAAAACGTAAGGTGAGCCACAAATGCAAGCCACATCTGTAATTTTAACTTTTCCTATAGTCATTTTTTAAAAAAGTAAATTAAACACATGAAATTCATATTAATACTGTTTTATTTAATGCCAGGAGCAGGTTCTAGCATGTCATAATTACAAGAGTTTCATCAAAAGGTTGATGAAGCTTGGGGGCTCAACAAGGGCTGAGCCAAATATGTGATCATCTGTTGGAGCAGCTAAAAAGCATCTCCCCAAACCTGAATAGGATAATTGTTTGCTGCCACACAGCTCAGGGCATCTTAATCTATATGTTATTGCCTCCTGTTGGCCAAACACCTGAACAGCTGTAGGCTATTCCCCAATCTGACAATGTTTCTGTAAACCCTACCCTTTGAAACCCTACCCTTTGAAGTGTATTATCTCCACCTTGCCTTAGGACAAATTGTGTTAATAAAAAGCACTGGGTCCTGAGTCAAGGAGAAGTCTTTAGCTCCTTTAGCTGAAGCTCCTCTGACCCCCAATGCCTTTCAAAACTATCTTTCGTCTTTGGACTCCTTATTGAATCTACGCACAGCCTTTTCTCCAGATTGCTGAAACCCCTTCCTAATGCTGGGTCAAGAGCCCCAGCAATTTAACTCAATGTATCTAAAATATTATTTCAATATGTTATCAATACAGTCCTACTAATGAGATATCTTACAGTTTTTATAGGCCATGTCTTTAAAATAAGTGTGTATTTTATACTTATAGCACATGTCATTTCAGGGTACTGCATTTCTAGAGCTCAAATAGCCACATGTGGCTGGTAGCTACCACATTGGAAAGTACAGTTCCAGGGCCTCCATCTGGAATGAGGGTGCTTGGGAGTGTCCTAATACACTGAAAGTGGGAGGAATACGTGTGTGGGGGCACCAACAGATTCCACTCCAATGGGGTGTCTTAGCAATGTCTACAATAGTTTATCATCAGTTTTCAGGGTGAATGTATAATAATGCCAAAGACAAGATATGCCCTCTCAACCTCACCCTCTTAAAAAAATAATCTAGATTGCTATGTAAAGATACACACACTATTCCAGTAATGAGGGTTGAGAGAGCCCTTCCATTGTCTGTAATTCAGTTTCTGTTCCCAGTAAAGAGGGACCAGAAAATACATGTGGCCTCCCCATGACCCACCTCCCGGTATGTGTGCTTTTGTGTAGTCCTGCCCCACAGTGTGCGTGGTTGGTCTGTGTGACCAACAGAATAAAGCATAAGTGATGATCCATCACTTCTGAGACCTGCTGTTATCCTCATTGCTCACTCTAGGGGAAGCCAGCCACCATGGTAAGAGAACAGCTCTGTGAAGAGGCCTATGGGATGAGGAACTGATTCCCATCAGTAGCCTCCTGAGTGAACTTAGCAGTAGATCATCTCGCTCTGGTCATGTCTAAAGATTGCAAGTTCAAGTGGCAGACAGACTGCAACCTCATGAGAGACCCTGAGGCAGAACCGCCCAGCTCGGGTGCTACCAGGTTTCTGACCCTCAGAAAAAGCACAAGATAGGAGAGGATCCAAGATGGCGGCGTAGGTAACACCTAAACTGCTGCCTCGCACAACAATTTCAAAACTACAACTAAAAGACAAAACGTCTATCACCCAGAACCATGGGAAAGCTGGCTGAGTGGAAGTTCTACAACTAGAAGGAAAGAGAAAAGAGCATTGAGACGTGCACAAGCACTGAAAAGCTGAGTTACGGAGGTGTGCGTATCGGGCTGGTGGCGGGCAACTGGGAGCACTGCTTTTTTCAACCCGAAGGGAGACAAGCTCCCGATTACTCCGAACTCCAGTTTCTGGGGAGACACGGGGGACCCAAACTCCTACGGGGAGAAGCTGGACTGTCTGCCATTGGGTCAGAAAGTGAGGGTGGCTTGCTTGCAGGGCTGCACGCAGGAATTATTGTTTACTTCGCTGGGGGGCGGGATGAGGGGACATGGTCGGAGACGCAGAGCTGGCTTACTGGCAGCCATCGCTGTTTGCCACACCCTAGCCTAGTGATGCCCTGAGACCCCACCCTGCACAACCTACAAACCCACCCAAGCTCCAAGCATCGGCTTTAGCATATGAATGGCCTGCCCTATCTCAGCTTAACATAGCAAATTTGCAGCCCGGGTCAGACAGCTCCAAAACCTCCAAACCCCAAGCAAAGAGGAGAAAAACTGTAGTTCTCGCTGTAGTGCCTGCTGGGTGGCCTCAGACAGTAGCTGACCTGCACCCCATTGGAGATCCAGAAGCCAGTGTACCTAGTGGTCAGTGTGAGACACCAGATTTCAACTCCTCACATCCATAAGTGACACATTCAAGAGGCAGACTCAGTGAGCACCAAAGCCCCACTGAAACAAGTCCTGCACCATAAGCGTGTCTCCAGTGCAGCAGTTCTTCCATTATAGACACAGCGGGTCCTCACAGACAATTGGCCTGGAGGTCAATTCCTCCCAGTGTACCAACAGCAATCAAGGCTTAGCTACATCAAGACTTTGCACTCAGCCCACAAAGGGGTGTACCAAAGCGTCCACCTCAGGTGATTGGGGAGGCTGAGCTACTGGCCTCTATAGGTCACCTACCACACAAAGCCACTCCATCAACACAGGGAAGCAGCAAAATGCAGAGACAAAGAAACATATCACGAATGAAAGAAATGGAGGAAAGCAAACTACTGGATGACATAGAGTTCAGAACCACATTTATAAGGTTACTTAAGAATCTTCTAAAAACCACCAAGAAACTTGATGAGACCTCCAAGGAGCTTAGTGAGACCTTCAAGGACCTTAATAGAATGCCAAAAAAATGGAAAAGGACCAGTCAGAAATTAAGCATACACTGTCTGAAATAAAGAATATACAGAAATTCAACTGTAGATCAAAGGACCCCTAGAATTAAACCAAAGATCTGAAATATGAGGAAACAAAAAACACCCAACCAGAAAAACAAAAAGAAAAAAGAATCCAAAAATATGAAGATAGTGTAAGGAGCCTCTGGGACAACTTTAAGCATACCAACATCCGAATTTTTGGGGTGCTAGAAGAAGAGAGAGAGCAAAATATTGAAAACCTATTAGAAGAAATAATGACAGAGAACTTTCCCTACCTGGTGAAAGAAATAGACTTACAAGTCCAGGAAGCACACAGAACCCCATACAAGAGGAATCCAAAGAGGACCACACCAAGACACATCATAATTAAAATGCCAAGAGCAAAAGACAAAGAGAGAATCTTGAAAGCAGCAAGAGAAAAACAGTTAGTTACCTCCAAGGGAGTACCCATACAACTGTCAGCTGATTTCTCGACAGAAACTATGCAGGCCGGAAGGGAGTGGCAAGAAATATTCAAAGTGATGAACAGCAAGAACCTACAACCAAGATTACTCTACCCAGCAAAGCTATCATTCAGAGTTGAAGGTCAGATAAAGAGCTTCACAGACAAGAAAAAGCTAAAGGAGTTCATCACCACCAAACCAGGATTACATGAAATGCTGAAGGGTATTCTTTAAGAAGAGGAAGAAGAAGAAAAAGGTAAAGATAAAAATTATGAACAACAAAATGACATCAAATACATACCTACCAACAAGTGAATCTAAAAATCAAGTGAATAAAAAATCTGAAGAACAGAATGGACTGGTGAATATAATAGAATCAGGGACATAGAAAGGGAGTGGACTGACAATTCTCAGGGGGAAGGGGGTGTGAGGGGTGCGGGAAGAGATTGGACAAAAATCTTATACCTATGGATGAAGACAGTGGTGGGTGGTAAGGGCATGGGGTGGGGTGGGGTGGGGAATCAGGTGGAGAGGAGCTAAGGCGGGAAAAAAAGAGGAACACCTGTAATAATCTGAACAATAAAGATTTATTTTTAAAAAAAAGAAAGAAAAAAAAAGCACAAGATAATCAATGCCAGCTGTTTGGCTGTTAAGGTTTGGGGTATTTTGTTACATAGCAATAAATAAATAATACAGCATCTAAGAAAGTAAGTTCAATTACAAATAAATAAAGATAGCACATTTTTATATATATACAGATTTGTGTTCATTACAGTCAGATTGAAAGGGGAAACTGTGAGCCCGAGGAACGAAGATAAAACCAGGCCATGATAGGAACAGAGTAGAAAGTGAGGAACATAAGGAAAAGGAAAATGATAGTTTAGAATTTCCTCAAACAGAGCAAGGATACTAAAACTTGTCTTCATTGTTTGCTAGCCTACTATAACAGCACAGGGTCACTGTTGATTTATTAAACTGAGTTACTAGATCTAGAGGTCATCCAAATGTTAACCAGATCATCAACAAAAGGGGATGGGGGGAGGAAAATGGGGGGAAAATCTTCCTCATAGAGTTCAGGACTAGTTCAAACTCTGAGACTACAACTCAGAAGCAACTGAAAATATTGTTATGCTCCCCATAAGTTCACCTACTATTCAAAAAGGTTTGGTCCTCTCTGGGGCCAACTTTCTGAAAATGTTAACTATAATTCTAAGCAAGCAGAATGCTTTATGCAAACTTCATTAATCTTATTAAATAACATGTCTTTGCCATTCATTGATTCAACATACAAATCATTCACCCCCCTAAGATATTGCAATGGAATCTAAAGTCACTCAAAACCCAGCCTTGCGCTGCCTGTGGTTGTCAAGGTAACAAACATCTTACAATTCTAAGCAACTAGACCTCCGCAGACTATTTTGAAGCCACCCTAGGTATTAGCCAGTCTTCCACCTCCCACTTCATGTAACAGTTTCCAGAGTCATTCTCAGGAGAGCTAATCAAGATATTAAGTTTACCCACAGACAGCCTTTGGTGCCAATACCCTGCAGCAAGTTAGCAGAAATAAATAGATTTTCTTTGTGTCCCTGCAACCTGAGATGCCAAGTCGAAGCTCCCTTTGCTGCCGGCGCTTGTTATAGCAGCTGCATTCAGGGTGATGACTGAAGGGAGACATCGGGAAGACAGAGATGCAAACTCCTCTTGCTCCTTTCTAGGAAGCTCGGGGAAGATGGTAGATGTTATCAATTCTTAACTGCTTGCAATGGGCTCAGGCACCTCTAAACATTTCCTCATGCTCCAAACACCATCCTATACAAAACAGGCTTTATCACACTCATTTTAAAGATGAGGAACTTGATGCTCATTTGTGGCGACATTCTTACCAAGAACACCCCACCAAGAGGTGACAGGCCCTGGGTAGGAACAGAAGACTGACTTCAACAGCAGGAGGCATATCCACTGTGTTTTTTCTCAGCACCACCTTACTGCTTACTGCAATTGCGTCCTTCCTTTCCATTTCGGATATACCTCTTTTAGACCACATTTCCTGTGAGGCACTTTCTCCCCATGGCTGCAAGGATGATACTTTAAGATATTAAAAAAGCGGTATGGCATAAAGTGTTGACCAGTCAGCATAGGGGCCTGATACGGTTAGTGCCGGGAAGGGTCCCGGGGGCCCTGGAATATCAGAGGTAGGCCCTGTAGTTGCTGTGTTCTTAGAGCTGAGGGGTCCTTGGAGGGTCCATGCAGAGGGAAGTGGGGTGCTCAGGGACTCAGGTCAACTCCTATGTCCCCACTGTTATATATGTCTTTTAATATGTGAATAGGAGGGGTGGTTATACTGATGCAGACCAGTGGAGGAGCAGCCTTGGCTGGCTGAACAAATGAACAACTCTGACCTCAGGAGCAACTGTTTTGCTCTAGAATTTCCACCAGAAAAAAAAATGTAGAGGCATTTGTTTCTTGTGTAGGAGTACATGTTTAATCTGTCACATAGAGACTGGTGCTAAGTACTAAGGATATGAAACGGCTGAAAAGATGGTGAGTTTAGCTACATAACCCCAGCTCCCTCAGACTGAAAGCCTCTGCATTGAATACTAGAAATTTTAGAAATAAGCTTGTCATTTTTGTTGGTTTCTTATTTGCATTTTGGAAGATAACGTGTGTAAAATGTTAACTGAAGGAAATTCAGAAAGTGAATAGAGTTTGGTCTCCTAAAATGCATTTCACCCACTGGAAATAAATACTTTAGTGTGCTGCTTTACCAGTTCAGCAAACGTCTGTTGTTTTTTGTCAGGACAGTCTCTGATGAGCACATAGCATGATGTCTCATTTGAGATCGCTGAGGACACCGAGGAAGAGGGAAGAGCGGAAGAGCGGGGAGACTACTCATCCAGAGGATGCCAAGATGTGCGCCGGGAACTCTGAAGCTAACCCACAACTTCAGGCAAATGAGCACCTGGAGCAAGCCACATGAGAAGCTGAGCAGGTGTATTTCCTTAGCTAACACCATCAAAAAGTTCTATGTCATTAAAAAAAAGCCATAAAACACTTGACTGTATCTGATGTACCATTAGGAATGCCCTCAAAAACATCTGATTACCTACCTATGAAACTAGACACAGATAAACTAAAAAACAGGTAAAATTAACTTGAAAATATCTTTAAACAAAATAATGCACACCTTATTTGTACCTTTGAGATTTCCATGTCAATGAAACAGTATTGAATGCCCAATAGCAAATGTCTCTCTTATAGGACCTGCTGGTAAATGGACATTTCAGAATAACCAAAGGAACGGAAATAAGCATAATTTCTTCTGGGCCCTGCTGTCTCCATTTAATACGAAACATTGAGTCACAACAGTTAATACTGTTTTAGGCATTTTGTTAACTGATTTTTAAATGTTTTATTAAGTCATTATTAATATCACATTTGAACTTTTTTTTTTATAGAGTGAACCTGATATTATCACTGCTGCTATTCTTGCCATCACATGCAAGGAATGTCGAGTTGCCAGGACTTTAACATAGAAAATCATCATCTTGGTCAAGACCTACCTAGCACTAATAGGTGGTGGAAGATCATCAGTCATGGCTGATGGCAGTGATAGACTGGACTATTTATTCTTGCTTCTTCACAGTCTCTTTTTTGAGCAACTTTGCAGTTCCTCCCACAAAAATACAAACTTGACTGTCCTGACCTTTGAACTCAGTTGCAGACTTGCTTTGGGCAAAGGAATGTGAGCATCGTGGCTGTGCTGGTTCCAAGCCTGGGCTCTGAGAAGCCCCATCTGTTTCCAGTTTGCCTGTGTCTCCAGCGACTGCCAGGAACCTGCTTCCTAGACAGTGGCTCCTCCCTGGGTTGAGCCCAGACTGAGCCCCCAGGGGGCAGAACCAAGGAGCAGGCCTGGCAGTGCCACAGCCAAGGGAGTGCAGCCAGGTCCAGCCAAGATCAGCCGCACCAGCACACTCAGATGTGACAGGAATGAATGCTCCTTGAAAAATGTCCTGAAGATTTTGCAGTTGTCACATAGCGAACTGTGTTAACAGTTTAGTAAGGAGTTAATGAGTAGAGGGTGGTGGCTCTCCAAATGACCCGATATAATTTTCCAGTGTTGCTCTCTGTTCAAATCATAAAAACTCAGACCTTCTAAAGTGGCAGGAATAGCATCAGCAAAGGTAGGCTGTGGTTCAGTACGCGAAAGAAATTTAAAAAGATAAAATTAATCAATCTAGACTTAAAACGAAATTAACCAAATACTATGTAAAGGCTCATTTACTTGACTTGTATTGTCCTTTCATTCTTTTTTATTGTTTAAGCAATAAAAATACTGATATAACATCTTAAAAAGAAATAACCCGATTGAAACAGAGAGGGTCACTAGAATTCAGTAATTAAAGTAGGGCTCCCTAGCTTAAATATTCACATTCTCGTTGGATCTAATCAAAATAAAAATTCATTTTCATAGGAGAGTCCATTAGTAGGAAAGAAAGTAAGTAGAAGTCTCTCTCTAAATATTAAGTGTGTGCAGTTCACTACAAATAGCGCAATGATGTACGTCATTCACGCACAAGCCCTGCTTGTGAGAACTGTGCAAATTCGCTTTGGGTCCTGCTTTTACATTGCATTTTGGATTACACAAACTCTAGCTTTATATGTTGCACACAAATGTAGACATGGTTCTCTCTTCTCTGCATAAAAATGAAAATAATGCAACCTGCCCCAAACTGCTTTGTATCTCAGTGTAAGTTTCTAAGGAATAAAAATAGCAGAGCTCTCAAATTTCTTTACTGTAAAAAGAGGTTAATGCAGTTCCCAACAGAGGTCAATGCATCGATCAGTGTAGCTTCAAACAAGGAGGCAGGTCTTTAACAGTGTTTACAATGCGTCTCAAAATTATCAAAACATTGGCAGTTTAACTCTGGCTTTGTTGTTCAATAAGCAAAAATTTCTACTTAAAAAATCTTTTGCAAAACAGTAATCGGTGTTAAATAATTCCATGTGTCGCTCCATCAGATATACTTATTTTTATTGTACCAAAGAACTTCTCTTTTATAAATATCATATCAAATACTTTCATCTTATAGATACCATATAAAAATGAAGGACTATGAATACAATCCATTGGAATTGAAATTTAAGAGAAATTGAAGAACATGCGAAAGGCAAGGGTAATTTTTCTTCCCTATTTCCAATTCCCTGCAAAGGCTATCTTTTAGCAAATATTGGAATGCCAGAATTCATTTCCTACACATAGGAAACGAAGGAACAAAATAAACCCATTTCATTACTTTACATTATTGACTAATATTCCTGAGTAAAATACCCATGTCTTTTTTTATTCATCTTTATTGTTGAAAGTATTACATATGTCTCCTTTTCTCCCCCATTGACCCCTTCTAGCCTGCTCTCACCCCCTGCCCCAGGTCTTCATCACCTGTGCCCAGGGCTTATGCATATATGCATACACGGTCTTTGATTGATCTCTTCCCACCCACCTACCTTCCCGCTCCTGCCTTCTCTCTGAGATGCAACAGTCTGTTCCATGCTTCCACATTTCTGGATTTCTTTTTGAAAAGATTTTTTCACCTACCCCTTACTGTCTCTGTAAACCACTCATTCATGCACTTATTCATTCAACAAATATTTATTGAACACCTATGGTTTTCTATGTACTGGATGTGAAGCAGTTTACAGAATAGTTATGGCTTTAGCCCTCTTGGAGTTCAGAGTCTAATAGGGGAGATACATGCTAATTAAGCACATAGAAATGGAGATACACACATCATTTCAAATGTTAATTAGTGTAGTGAAGGCAAAGAAACCAGGTGCTCTGGAAGAGAACAGGAAAACTTAATTTAGGTTGGATTGTCAATCAAGGAAGAATTGGCCTTGGAGCTGAGACCTGAAGAGTGCAAAGGGCTGGCCCCGTGGGATGGAGCAGGGTCCAGGCAGTGGACGCAGTACCTACAATGGCTCTGCAGCTGGCACGCTGAAACTTTGGAGAGATTTCCGTTGTACCTTCATTTCCTTCTTAGGTCACCGTATTTATATTTTTATTTTTTCTTAATGTATATGTTCTCTTTTTAAAGTTGCCTGGGAGCAGAGGATTAGAGCCACTTTTATCACCCATCTCAAACAATTGTGCATTCCAGGTTCACAAACTTCAATGTCTCCAAGGTTTAGATAGGAGGAAAGTTGATGAGGAATTATTTTATTCTTAATACACAGCAGGGATTTTTTGCTTCCTCGCTGAATCAGTCAGGCTTCCATAAAGGAAACAGAAGTCATTCTATGTATTCTGAGTATAATACAGATGCTTTGAACCTCACCCTTGTCATCTGCCCCCAACACCTGTCTCCTATGCCCTCTGGCACCTTTCCTCTTCTATCTTCTAAATCTCACTGTGCCTCTTATTAACAGGAAAGAACCTGTGATTATATAGGGAAGTGGATTCTAGGAAGTGTAGTTTCCACCATCTCTTCTGGAATGCACTTCGCCAACTCCGCATCCATATTTACCCTTTTGGCAGCAATTAAACTTCCAAATAACAATAAAATACCACCCCTCTTCTATCATGATACAACTATTCCTTGATCGATTGAAGACTTGCCCCAACTTTTCCCAAAGGTGGAGATGTAAATTCCACTATCCCTGCATTCATCTTTTGGGTAATATTCTTTTTCTAGCAGCCATGATCTCCCTTTATTATCCTGTGATGTAAAGGTTAGATTTATAATATTAATCAGTTAACATTGTTAACACAGTTTATAATAGTAAGGGGAGGAAAAATGGTTGATATATTAAAAATATATACATAACAAAACAAGCAAGAAATGTATGACTATACCACTACAATCTTCATTTCTGAAAGTAGTCATATCTCTTCTCCCATCTCTATCATAGCTTCCAAGTCTACTTTGTAATAATAGTGACTATCTTAAGATATGCAGCATCAAATGGATAATGCATTCCACTTATTTTCCAGTTAATTCCATGCTTGTCTATTTTATGCATGGTTAATCAAGGCAGTTTTCTCTCTCCATGAAAAATTTCCCTAATTAGGTGGTCTCTTCAAAGCTGAGATTGATTTGAAAGTTGTTACTAAAATTTAAAAACAAATAGAATAGTTTTGTTTTGTTTTTTTTAATCCTGCCTTGATATTTTAGAAAGACAGGAAGGGAGAGAGAGAAGAAGAGAAACATTGATGTGAGAGGGAAACATTGATTGGTTGCCTCCGGTACATACCCAAAAAGAGGATTGAACCCACAACCTAGGTATGTGCCTTGACCAGGAATGGAACCTACAACCGTTTTGGTGTATGAGATGACACTCCAACTGAGTTACCTAGCTAGGGCAAATAGCTTTGTTTTTTTTGTTATAAATTCATATTTTCTACTAAAGGAGTGCCTGTAATTATAGTGAGAGTTAGTACTTACTGCATTTTTGAAGGAAAGAGAAGAAAGAAGGGTATTGTACAGACAGCAATAGGTACAGATGGTGACATGACATAAGGAAGTGTGGTTTGAGATTGCACATTAGCAGCCAGGACTAGAGCCTTTTCTTAGGCACCTTTTCGTGAGCACAGCCATAAATATCTGCCCTCATTTTTTACTGTGTTTCCCACCACTACCATATTCTCAAGCTGAAGAAACTGAAATTCATTCTTCCTCTTGCAATATACTCTGGGAATGCTGAAAACAGAAACAAAACAACCCTCATATTATTGGAACAAAAATTATTGGTTATACTTGGTACTATTTCCAACTTAGTCTCTTGGAAGGTGGGGAGAGATTAGGTAGAGGAGGACATGTTGGGTTGAAACAGCTGGTATTTAAATATTTCGGATCTTAAAGGAGGGAGATTAGAGATACAAAGGTCAGGAGACTAAGACAACATCTTGATGGGCTAAGGAATCCGTTTTCTAAAGAAAACCTAAATGTGTGGGCAACAAGGTTAGAAAGCAGTGTTGATCATTCCCAGGAAAAGGCTAAATTTATAAGAAGAGGCACTGAAGGCGGGCAAGGTACCGAGATCTTAATACAGCAAACAAAAAAGGTAACTAGACTTTAGAGTTCAATGATGCAAAGCAAATTTCTGTAAGGTAATTTATTCATTTATTCTTTCCTTCAACAAATAATTATTAAGCATAATTTATTGTATTCCAAAACTGTCCAGTGCCTTAGCAGAGTGAATATAGAAGAAAACCGAATCCTCCAGTCAGGTGGATTGTCCTGTAGCCATTTTCTTATTTCCTTACGTCTGTGAAATGCTCTGGACCCAAAGCCATGGGTTAAGAAAAATTCAACCTGGTAGAATGTGGAGCTGTCATTACTAAAGTTGTAAAAGGAAAATGAATACTCTTAGAGACCCCTCTTTTCCCCCAGCAGGTACCCAATTTTGAGACAAGTACAATAACATATATAAAGCTGGAACAAAATTTGATTTACGGTAGGTAGACAAAATATGTGAATGCACTCCCATTCTATTCCATCTCCTGATTTCAATATCAACAGTTTTTTCCTGAAATTATGGTGTTCACTAAATCAGGAAATCATCTCCAGGGCAAAGAACGTGTAGATGACTCTTAAGCCCCGTTCATGAGGACTCCATCGCTCTGAGTTCCGTTTCAGTTGGTGCCTTAGTTTTGGAGGCCACTCTGGCTTTAAAACTCGCTCTCAATTTTTTCTTTAAATACACTGTACTGCAACTTAATTTATAATTTGATAAGAGATAGGCAAATTAAATATATTCTCTCAGTGTATGAACTGCTTTGAGAGAAAACTGTATAACATTTGAGAAACACGCACACATACACACATATGCCAACCACTTTAATAAATCATTAAACAAATGATTGCTTCAGCCCTATCAAAACTCTAATGACTCAAACTGTTGTGGCAAATGGCCCAGAAGAACAACAGCCAGCACCCAGAGGAATCAGGAAAGTAAACCTTTATTACGCAGCGCTGCTAGTCCGGGGACTCTGATCCAAAGCCTGAACTGCCAGTGTGGGCAGGTTTAGATGTATGTATCTGCTTGTGGCGGGCCCCTCGGGGTGAGCTTTGCTGCTCCGCCCAAGGCAGCTAGAATGGGGAAGTGAGATTATTGTTTAACTAGATACTGAACTAGGCTGTAAGCCCCCAAAGCTGCCTCCTATTTTCCTTCTCAAAAAAAAGTTAAAGAATTGCCTCTTCCAATAAGATCTATATTGGAAGAACTTGTTTTGAACTCTATGTATGTATGACAGACAAAGAAGAAAATATCAAATATAATGATAATGATAATAATGACAAGTGTTCTATAAATGGCTAATGTTATTATTCCCTCTACTGGTGTTATCATATTATTAGCTTATTTACTTTGAAGAGATTTTATACAGATGTTAATTTAAAATAACATTGAGTAAATTTCAAAAATATTGGGAATTTAATGAAACTATGACTTACATTAAATATTAAATTTATTTTAAACAGCAGTCACATTATTTGGAAATTTAACCTTACCCAAAGTGCAAATCTATGTGGCAATTTAGCTACTATCATCAATTCTTTATGAATTAGCTGTGACTATCTACTTTGCTCAGGAAGGCTTTTATACATCTAATTAGCGCTAATAGAAAATGCCTTTAAAATGTTCAAATTGAAACAAAAAATATGACAGCAGTTTCTCTTATCAGGACAATGTGCAGATGCTAAGGCATCTTATTAAGAGAGATAATATGCCAAGGAGTCTATTCATTTTTATGTGTGATTAGTTGTTGTTTTTTTCTTTTCATTTTTTATACCTGTGCAATTTAGCATCTTTGAAATACCCATAAGCTTCTAAACAGAAAGGTAAATTAGAAACGTTTAACCCTGATTGAAAAATAAAGAAATAACAGGAGTAAGGGAAGAGGAAAGGAAGGAGGGGTGAAGAAATAGACAACTAACACAAAAAATAAAAAATAAAGGAGCAAATAATCAATCTGTTCTTGGGCCCTTGGAAGAGGGTGATTAATTCATTTATTATTTTTTTTCAGGAAATAATTTAGGGAGCACCTGTTGTGTTTTAGTTATTATGTCAAACATTGGGAACACTTCAGTATAAAGATACTATTCCTGTGGCCAAGGAACTCATGATTAAATAGGGAAGCAGACTCAAATTTGGTGTGTCAATTGCTAAGGTTGCTGTATAGAGGGGGTACAGTGGCATGTGGGGGCAGGGCAGGTGTGTCTGTGGAGAAAGCTTTGTGGAGCACAGGATGTATGAGCTGTCTCTTGCAGGAGAAGTGGGATTTTGTCAAATCAATAGGGAAAAAAGATGGCAGCAGAGGGATAGGCATATGAAAAGCGTAGAAACCGCATGCTGAGTTAAAGAAATGGCAAGATGCCTGCTATTAAATTAGGTCCTGGATAAGCACTCAGCAAACAGTGCTTATTTTTATAGATTAAAAAAAATATCAGATAGTGGCAATTTTATGTGGTTCAACCTAACATGAGTGCTGGTTCCATTTAAACAGTGACTGTCTACAAAGGTAGACTATTTGTTCCCTGAAAGCATAGTGCTTCTAACCCATGATAGTTTAACTTAAGTTCAAGTGAAATGAAATTCAGACAGCCATCAAGTGGAAAAAATACCCATAGCTCCGTTAGTGGTAAGGTGAGTCCAATATAGGTTGCCCAGGACCCAGAGCTGAGCGAGAAGCCCAGGAGGCAACAGGAGGAAATATACATAGGTGGAGTCAAGTGGGCTCCTGAGTGATTGCCAGGCAATGATCCACATCATAGACAAGTACTATAAAGCTGGGTCTTGCTCAAGGGTAATAGAGCAGGAGCAGGGTCTTAACAGATTATGCAACAGGGCTACCGTGTTAGGTATCTGGGGTATTGGTCTATACCTTCCCAGCTGCTTAAGAAAAAAGGAGAAAGTCAATGTTAGGTTGAGCCACATAAAATTACCAATATTTGATTTTTTTAAATCTATAAAAATAGCAATTTCATGTGGTATAATCTAATATTTGCTGAGTGTTTATCCAGGACCTATCAGTTTCCTAAAGACTCTAAATACATTACCTAATTTAATGTAAAACTTGCAAGAACCCTACAAGATAAATCTCCAGTCCATAGAGAGGGAATTAAAGATCAAAGTGCTGGGGTGATATACCCCAAGACAGAAAGGAGCTAGATAAGTAAATAGCAACCTCTCTGGTTTCAACGCTGAATAAGTTTGCCAGGGCATTAATCTATAGATTGAGCAGTTCAAGTAGACAGCAGCCACTCTGCAACTGGGTAACACGAAGGACACAGCTTGCATCAGGAGAGCTAGGGAGTCAGTATGCAAACCCAAGTCCACAGGCTTTGCTTCCTCATTACACTCTCTGTTCTGCTCTCTGCCATCTACCTCTCTTGACTCCTATCTCCTTGTCATCCTCTATTTCATCCATCCTCCTTCACTCCTTCAGTCCCAAAAAATCCTATACACTGAGTGGCCAGATTATTATGATCTCTGATCTCTGAACGCATAATAATCTGGCCACTATATATATATTAGAGGCCCAGTGCACAAAATTCATGCATGGGGGTCCCTCAGCCCAACTTTCACCCTCTGAAATCCAGGAGCTCTCAGGGGATGTCCTACTGATGGCTTAGGCCCACTCCCTGTGGTTCTCTGCGGGGCCTGGGGGTTTCGTTGCAGCCATGGAGATGAAGCCCCCATGCCCTGCTGTCCGCTCTCTGCCTGCCGCTGCCATGCGCCATGAGAAGGAAGCCCCAATGACCTGCAGTGTGCTCTGTCTGCCAGGCCTGCGTCTTCCCCGCTGCCGCCGAGCTAAGGAAGCACCCAAGCCCTGCTGTCCAGGCTCTGTCTGCCGGGCCTGGGCACTTCCCTGCCATCACCCTGTGAACGAAGGCCCCATGCCCTGCTGTCTGGGTTCTGTCTGCTGGGCCTGGGGCTTCCCCACTGCTGCCACACTAAGGAAGCCCCAAGCCCTGCTGTCCAGGCTTTGTCTGCCGTGTCTGGGGGCAGATCCAGCCTCACTGCTTGGTCCCCGGGAACCCCAGCCAGGCTGATAGGCCCAGACACTGCAGCAGTGGTGGAGCAGGAGGGCTGGATCTGCCCTCTCCGGCAGCAGATCCAGCCTTTCTGCTCCAGTGGACAGGCCCAGACACTCCATCAGTGGGGCTGAGGGGACTGGGCGCTGCCATCTTGTGGCTATGGGTGCCGCCATCTTTGTGACTGAGTGATGGTTAATTTGCATATTACTCTTTTATTAGATAGGATATGGGGCCCGGTGCATGAATTCGTGTATGGGTGGGGTCCAGCCAGCCTGACCAGGGGGAGGAGACATTGGCGGTTGGCTGGGCTGCCTGCTGGTTGAACTCCTGCTCGAGGGGACAATTTATATTAGCCTTTTATTATATAGGATATGCACTGAGTGGCCAGATTATTATGCATTCAGAAATCATAATAAACTGGCCACTCAGTGTATAATAAAAGGCTAATATGCAAATAGACCAAACCGCAGGACAATCTAACAACCAAACAACCAGTCGCTATGACGTGCGCTGACTACCAGGGGGTGCACGTGGAACATAGCAGGCATCAGCAGCAGGCAGCAGAGTGTGGAACATGATGGGCATCAGCTGTGGCGGGATGGTGGAGCAAGTGAGTGGGGGTGCCAGACCAAGTCGGGGCGCTGGTTGCTGTCATCGGGGTGAGCCTCTGGTGGTTACTGAAAATTCTTTGCTCCTGTGCGCTGCGGTCCCACCCGGCACTCACACTCGCTGCCAGTGAGGGCCCCGCTCGCACCGCTGCTGGCACCGGAGCCACTGCTAGCACTGACTGCTGGCACTGGCCCTGCTCGCAATCGCAGCCAGCACCAGAGCCGCTGCTCGCACCTGCTGCCAGCAGCTGGCACCAGTCCCAGTTGCTCGGCACCATCAGCGGGTGCATGTGGCAGCTCTTGGCCCCGATCACCCCTGAGGGATTTTCCACCTCCACCTGCTCCTGAGGGGCAATCAGGCAGCAGCCACCACTCACACCTGCTGCTGGCACTGGCCCCAATCATTCCACTCCATCAGTGGGTGCAAGCGGGGCCAGCGCCATCAGTGCATGGGAACGGTGGCGGGAGAGGGGCTACCGGCAGACAGGGGACTGGGGGCCACTGCAGGAGGGACTAGGTGGGGCACGGAGGATGGGCTAAGACCCGCCCCTGTGCCCACTGCAGCCTCGTGAACCACAGTTCCTTTCAAGGTGCATGAATTTGTGCACTGGGCTCCTAGTAGATACATAAAGGTTAGTGCAGCACAGATAGACTAACAATTAGCTGCATTTTGTAAAGTCACACTTGAGAGATGGAAGAACATTCAGGCTTTATTAAGTGAAACACAAACATTTACAATGAAGTAAGAGTAATTGATCAAAATATCTATAATCTGTCTGTCTGGCTAGTGATTTTGCCAGGGGAAATGTCTGGAATGTCTTCGCTGAGAAGAAAGATGGCTCTGCTAATTGGATTATTTTCCTTAGTGTTCTGTTATTTGTATTAGTAATAATAATAATTATATATATATATATATATATATATATATATACACACAATACTGTTATTTTCAAGTTATCTAATTTTATATTCAAAAGCAACCCCTCCTCAGAAATACAGTTGGTTCCAAAGGGGGCATTTTCAAGAACATCTTTCCATAATGTACCTTATTTTAGAGGACTCTGCTCCTTTATTAAATAATAATATCTCAAGATGTTTAATTCTTTATCTCAAAACAAAAACCAACAATAACAACCAGTTATTCTTAATTACCTAAAAAAATCTCTTGAGTTAAAAAAAATACTGTAATTTCTTCTTCCTTGTCATGTTCCTCTCCACCATAATTTTTCTTTATATCACTCACTTGGCTCCGTGGCCCTCTCGGAAAGGAAGAGGCTAGATCCAGTTTATAAAACCAGTTAGCACAGTGATTTTTTTATATATATACTTTATTGATATTTTACAGAGAGGAAGGGAGAGGGATAGAGAGTTAAGAAACATCGATGAGAGAGAAACATCGATCAGCTGCCTCCTGCACACCTCCCACTGGGGATGTGCCCGCAACCAAGGTACATGCCCTTGACCAGAATCGAACCTGGGACCCTTCAGTCCGCAGGCTGACGCTCTATCCACTGAGCCAAACCGGTTTCTGCAGCACAGTGATTTCTTGAGTAGGACCATTAGCCCTGCCCTTGCAGGTGTCACAATCTTTTTTTAACAAGCTATCGATTTCCCCATGAAAGTTGAGATAGAGATCAAATGCACCTAAGAAAATCAAGAAAGCAAAAAACAAAATAAACTGGAAAGAAAAGCAGACCAAAGACAGTATTAAAATGGAAAGGAAGACACAATTCTGAGAAAACTAGGTTTATTATTCTCAGAGTGTCTTTTCTTATTCTTAGGTTGTCTTTTAGGTGGACACATTTTCTATAGCAGCCACTCCTATAACCTGTCTCGAGTCATATGTTGTGACTCAAATGCCCTATTCTATCCTTGACCTTAGCATGAAAAATGTTTACTCACCCTGACCCATAAAAGATTAATAATAATATAATTTGGTGGTTTTTACTCACCAAGGTGAACATTTTCCCATTGTCCCTTTAATGATGAAAAATAGAGAATGTGGCGGAATCTGATTAACCTGTCCCAGTGTCCACCTTGAGGAAGTTTGCCTCCGTAGGTTTGCACTCGGCTGGCCATCTAGTGTTAGGCTGATGAATCAGGCTGCTCAGTTTTATGGTGATCCCTTCTTTCGCAGCAGAAAATGCTCATTCTTCAGCAACAGCACAGGGAGGATTAGTGTACAGATCCTCTGATCTCTAGACCAGTGTACAATTCACACATCATCTTTGGATTAATCCTGGAATCTTGCTGCAACTCACTTTTCTCCTGAATGATATAGTATGTGGAGCCCCTGGGGTGAGCTTACATTTCTCACTAGAAAAACTGCTTTCTTTTCTGAGGTAAAAAAGAATTTGATTATACTTATGAATCATCACCCTTTCATAAGCATTTCACAGAAAGAATTGTAATAAAAAATTTAGTTAATTTTAAGATACTCTACAAGCTAAAACCCTGTAAAACAACACAGTTTTAAATTCAGGTCCCCAGATTTTTTTAATTTTATATTTTCTGTTATATGTTAATGTTATATTTATAAGGCTGTAGCTTCATTGAGACCAATGTGCTTTGTAAGAATAGATCACACAGTCATTATTCATCTATTTTCTATCTATAAAATCTATACTCTACCTCATTTTGAAAAAAAGCATTGTGACAACTTACTAGCTAATGTGATTATCTCATTCAGGCAAACATTACATAGTAAAAAATAGCTTTGAAAAGTTACTAAAGGAGCCTTGTATTCTTTGCATTTTAGCCTTTAAATATAAGTTGAAAGAGTTATCTTTATTAGTATATCATAGCATCTGGAAAAAAATGTATCATGCAGTGTTTAAGTCACTATGAATTTCAACATAATACATATTAACCAGCTTTAAAATCCCACAAAAATACTATACAAGATAATTCAAGGAAAATGCATAAATGTACAACTGTATTTCTACCTTGGGGCTTTTTAATATCTTATAAATAACAAGTATGAATTACTTAAATCCCTCCACAGAAATATGACCTTAAAATGGTATACTCGCCATGTGTTGTCCTTCATGAAATTCTCATCATCATCTAATTGTGATGGTTTCCATTCATATCAATCACATACCTTTATAATTAATTTATTGCATCAGAAAAAAATTTATTATCCCATTACGATTATAACTCACAAGCTATTAGAAGAATTGATGTGGAAGAGTGTCCGAGTATATTTATTCCATTTAACTTTGTCTTCAGACACTTTGGAAATCTGATAAGTTTTTTTTAAATATTTCCATAATGTAAAAGCATCAGGAGTGGTTTCCCAGGCCCTTTCATGCATTGCACACATGTTCTGGAGCACAGAATAATAGCTATGTTTTCCTAGCGAGGTTCTGTGCGTTTTCTCCTACAGCAGCGAGCATTTAAGATATAAAAACCATTTTATGTCCAAAGAATAATATAGCTTAAGCAACATTCTCAAAGGAGCCATATCTCATACATAGATTATGGATTTATTTGCTCGAAGTAATTATTTTTTAAATTATACTTATTGGGTTGGCATTGGTTAACATGACCATATAGGTTTCCAGTGTGGGTTTCTATGTTGCAAGATCTGTGTCTTACACTGTTTGCCCACTACCCAAAGTCAAATCTTCTGTCACCATATATTAGGACCCTGTTTCCCCACCCCACCCCCTTCCCTCTGGCAACCACCACAGGGCTGTTTGTATCCAAACAAATAATTACTTAGAAATCATTTAACCATGGACATACTGCGAAGGGCATTCTGCAAATAAGAGCCCTTTCTCACAGCACATGGTATTTGTTTCCTGACATAGAGGTTCATTGGATGAGATGAGGCCCAATCACCTGCTTCTTTTCTTCTGAGGCGGTCTCGGAGGTAAAGAACATAAATAGACAGCAGGAGAGCTGTCTTCCTCCCACAGAGCATTTCTTTTATTTTCCTGTTTTTAATGTCTTTCTCTCCTAGAGAAAATGCTATTCCAAAGGTGCCAGTCCTATCGACGCCAAGAAGTTATGTCTCCAAGTTACTCTGGAGTAGATTTCCTTTGTTTTGTGGGAATTGTGAGTGGCCTCTCTAATTATGAAACGGAGGTGCAAGTAGGTATCAATGGTCTGAGTAAAAGATATAAGGAAACAATTTAATCTGTTTAACTTCTCCTTTAGGGTATTGGGATAAGATAGTCAAGGTGCACTAATTACCTTGATGAAGAAGAGAGGTGCGTGCTTTCTTTGGTAGTGGGAATATCTCTGATGCAGTGAGATAATACCTAAGGGAAGCTGGTCTCTTCAAAAGGGCACTGCTCAGGAGAACTGTGGCGACATGCACTTTTGTTTCAGCATGGAGCAGGCATTAGATTTTTCTTTGGACCAAGGTACACTCCCACCATGGCAGTGCTTTGGGAATAACAACTGTGTGCATCAAGTCAAAGAAGGAATGCCCTATGGGATCCCACTACAATGGCGGTCAGAGGCACCAAGAGCTATAGTAACATCGAGAAAGAGGTCTCTTGCTTCTCCTCTGCACACGGAACAGCATTGTTACTGTGCCCTGATAATTTCTGTAGGAAAAAAGTAACAGCAAGAGCAATACAAACATGACATGAGCAGCACCGGCAGCAGCTGCAGCCTCTCTCTATGAGGCATTCATAAAGGACTGTCCTTTGTACCTGGGAGGCTCTGAAGAGCTCCCCCTCAGCGTGACAGGAGGATGCCTGCACTCTGAAGGTGCCCTGAGACCTGGAACAAGCCAAATGCAGCAACAAAAATTTGTCCCTGAGCGTGACCAGGCTGTGGAGAACCAGCAGCGGTGTTCGAGAGGACAAGAGCTGCAACAGCATTAGGCAAGGCTTGTAGTTTCACCAGCAGCACCCCATCTCAGTAGCTTGTAATTAGCTCTCAGATGGTGGCATCAGAGGCCCAAGAAAACATTCCCCCCAACACTAAACACCAAGAGGTACTCCTACAAGAATGTGTTTTATCTTGCTATTTTTTATCTCAAAGGATAAGTGAATGTAAGTTTAAATTAGATCATTAATATAAAACACCTATCCAGACCCAGAAAATAACAGCAGGATTCAGTGGCTAGCCCCCTCGATGGAAAAGCCCGCTGCTCTCAAGGTGTCCAACTCCTTCATCCTGAATCAGGACCTGTGATGCTTTTCCCTCTGCATCTCCTCTCCATGCAACTAGTGTCAGCCTCTCCTCCCAGCCTACATCTCTTCAAGCTGAAATACTTACTTTTTCAGAAACAGCAAACTCTCACAGCACATACAGTTATTTTCCCCTAAAACTATTTTTTCATTACAGCATCACTTATCCTAATTCTTGTCCATACTAGGAAATATGGATTAGGGTTTTTCCCAATCCCAGGCAATTTCATCACTCTCAAGAGTAGTCTCCAAAGTAACATCTTTGGAAAATTGTGTAAGAACTTCTGTGGGGTGATCTCCTAAGATGAGCCCTGCCTGGTGAAGGGGGGCACCTGTGGGATTTGGATGGGTCCTGCACACTGTTTTCCCAGAAGGGGGGGCGGGTTTTCCCACTTCTCTCCAGGGGATCTGCTGGGGCCTCTGCTTTCGCATTTTGTCCCCAGGGCTGCTCCCCCAGTGTTGACAGTGCATGTGTCCCTCTCAAGGAGGTCACACATCTCTGACATGTGCTGGTGGGTGCATTGGCTCCTCAAAAGTGCATACCCTGAGTCCCTTTAGAAAACAATGACTTTCGAGAGTTTTCTGTAACACAGGGATGTTACATCTTCCTCTGGCCTTGGATTGTGTTTGTTTTCCCAGCTTTATGCCGTTTTGTTTTCTCATTTTGGTTTGGGCACAGGAAGAGCCATCCATTGCCTGACTGCCTTCTGGCCCTGGGGTCACACTTAGTACAGCGGTCTCAACCCCAAGATGATGCAAACACTTACTAAAGGGCTTTTGTTTTTACATCTGATTTCTAATCCATCTGGGATTTCCCTACCAAATACCCCACATCTGATGTCATATAGGAACACACAAAAATATATGAGCAGGCACAAAAAGACACCTATTGTAAGATTCCATTTAGAGAAAAAGTCCAGAATCAATAACAGAGCAGAGACAGAAAGCAGACCAGGGATTGTCAGGGGTCAGAGGAGTGGGGAGCGAGGACTTTGGTGCAGGGTTGATGAAACTCTCCAGATAGTAGTAGTGATTTCACAGCTTCCTGAATGTATTTCATGCTCAGAAATGGCACAATATAAAACATAAAAAATTACTTTTATTTAGAATGTAAAATAAATTACACCATAAAGTGCATAAAAGAAAAATATAAAAATTAACTAATGATGTAGAAGAGTAAAACTAATTCTGGTGAGAATGGGGGAGCAAGCAACCTATGCAGGGGACCTAGGGTCTTAGTTGGGGAAGGAGATGCTGCACAGGTTGATTCCTGCTCCAGAGCCACCTGGAGGAGCTGTCCAAGGTGGCATGGCCACTGCGGGTGGACGCCCCTCCAGGTCTGTAGTGACATCCAGGTGGGGACCTGCATGGGGCTCCTTTTGATGTTTGAAATGTGATAAAGCAGCAGCTCGCTCTGCCTCCTGGGCTGGTGCCGGAGTTGTGAGAGGAGAAAGGATCACACATGCACTGGTATTTCCATGTGCCCCCCAAGACAGAACAGCCTCAGCCCAGGACCCACCCCAGGGCATCCTCCCCACAGGCCGCCCAGCAGATGGGTGGTCTAAGGCCGGTCTTTGCTTTTCTCTGGCCTCTGGGAGCTCCCTGTGTGATTGCACTGCCCCCTGTCCATCAGCTCACATGCACCTCCACTCCCCACCCAACCCCACCCCCTCCAACGTCTCACCCTTGGGCTCGGCCTGCCTGCGCTCCAGGTCCCTGGGCCTGGCTGTTTGGAGGTGGACACGGTGATCCAGGGTGGGAATGAGCAGCTGCCGCTGGAGCCTGAGCGACTTTGGGTGGGGAGGACAGTGGGGCCTGGGGCGCTTCCGGGGAGGAGACCTCGTCCTGCCATCCACAAGTCCTGGCTCCCCAGACCCCCAGAGGGCCACACACACTTCAGGCTGCTCTAGCCCTCGGGGTGTGGGGCACCTGGCCCTCACTATGCACATGGGGCGGCAGGGGTCTCCTTCCAGCATCTGCTGCTCCTCCATATCCTGGGTTGGGCGCTGCAATGACAGTGACCAGCAGCCAGTGCGGAAGCCTCACACCCTGCTAGGCCCTGGTCACTGCTGCTCCTGCTCCTGGATCAGGCCCAGCCCTGAGTCTGCACAGACCTCCACCTGGGGCGGGGGAGTGAGGGGGCAGTGATGCACCTCCAGGGTCTAAACATCCAGCAGAGGGCAACACCCCCACTCCATGTCCACCCCCAGCCTTGACCTGGCCCCTAACCTGAGCTTCTCTGCCCACAAGAGCTGTGACCTCACTTCCTGACGATGGAGCCCAACAGGAGGTGGAACCTGGTAGCCAGGCAGCCGCGTTCTGAAGCAGCCCCTCCCAGCTCATTGATAGAGGCAGCCCCACCAGGCATGTTCTGCTGTGTGCCACTGCCCCGCCGCCGTGATGGGCAGAGAGCCCGCGGTGACGGCTTCTTCCGCCGCTGCCGCCGCTGGCTCCGCACTCAGCCCCGACGCCTCTGGCCCTTTTCTCGGGGGAACCTAGAGGTAACCCATGGAGGCCCAGGGCGGGTTTCTTAGAGCCAGGCCACCACTCTCATCGCCCTCCCCAGCCCCGTGACCCCTCCCCGTGTGTGTGTGTTGTGTGTGTGTGTGTGTGTGTGTGTGTGTGTGTGTGTGTGTGTGGCGGGGCGGGGGTGGGGGGTGGAGGTCACGTGGGGAGGGCCTGCCCCGAGCAGGTACAGGCTGAGGAGTGTGGGGTCAGAAGTCAGAAGCCTGTGGGCCTGTCATGCTCACACCCAGGTCAAGGCTGGGGGTGGACGTGGAGTGTGGGCACGTCCTTCTGCCCGAGGTTTAGGCTCATCCTGGAAGTGCGTCTCCTCCCCCCCACCCCCCAACCTCCCCCGGGTGGAGGTCTGTGCAGACTCAGGGCTGGACCTGATCCCGGAGCAGGAGCAGCAGCGACCAGGGCCTGGCAGGACGTGAGGCCTCCCCACTGGCTACTGGTCACTGTCCTTGCAGCGCCCACCCCAGGTCACGGAGGAACAGCAGATACTGGATGGAGATCCCCGCCCCATGCGCACCAGTGAGGGCCAGAGCAGGCCTGAAGTGCGTGTGGCCCGCTGGGGGTCTGGGGAACCAGGGCCTGTGGATGGCAGGACAAGGTCTCCTCCCCGGAAGCGGCCCAGGCCCCACTGTTCTCCCCACCCAAAGTCGCTCAGGCTCCAGCGACAGCTGCTCATTCCCAACCTGGATCACCGTGTCCACCTTCAAACAGCCAGGCCCAGGGACCTGGAGCGCAGGCAGGCCGAGCCCAAGGGTGAGACGTTGGAGGGGGTGGGGTTGGGTGGGGAGTGGAGGTGCATGTGAGCTGATGGACAGGGGGCAGTGCAATCACACAGGGAGCTCCCAGAGGCCAGAGAAAAGCAAAGACCGGCCTCAGACCACCCATCTGCTGGACAGAAGGCCGGAAGTACGACCTGGGGTGGGTTCTGAGCTGAGGCTGTTCTGTCTTGGGGGGCACATGGAAATACAGCACATGGGTGATCTTTTCTCCTCTTACAACTCCAGTACCAGCCCAGGAGGCAGAGCGAGCTGCTGCTGCTTTACCAGGAGCCAAACATCACAAGGGGTCCCAGACGGGGACTGACCTGGATCCAACTACATCCCCAGAGGTCATGTCACCTTGGAAACGTGCTCCAGCTGCACCTCTGAAGCCTCCTGTGGCCCATACAGCATCTCCTTCCCCAACTCAGACCCCAGGACCCCTGTCCTGGTTACTTGCTCCCCCATGCCCACCAGAATTAGTATTACCCTTCTACATAGTTAACTTATCATTCATTATAATTTTTATATTTTTCTTCTATGCACTGTATAATGTATTTTATTTTACAATCTAAATAAAATTATTTGTTAATATTTTAAATTGTGCCATTCCTGAGCATGAAATACAATCAGGAAGCTATGCAATCAACACCACTCTCTGGTTTTAGAATGTTCCATCCCCCCAAAAGAAAACCCTGCTCTAAAGTCCTCGCTCCAACCCCTCCTGCCCCTGACAATCCCAGGTCTGCTCTCTGCCTCTGCTTCTGTACTGATTCTGGACGTTTCCCTAAATGGAATCTTATAATTGCCACATCTTTTATGTCTGCTCACATATTTTTGCTTGTTTTTATCTGAAATGGCATTTTTCTTATTTGAAAGGGAAATCCCAGATTTTCCTAAGCCTCTGCTGGAACATGCGCATGCATGATTTTTTTTACTTCCATCATCTTGCTGAAGGGAATGTCTGTGTCCATAAACCTCTATTTAGGACAGGGCTCTAAAGTGGAGATTCTTGGTCTAATGTGAACAGATTGTAAGGTGTTGAGCACAGTATCCAACACCTTAGGTCACCTTCTCCACCTTGAGCCCTGCTTGGGAAGCAGGGGTGCTGAGACTTGTGCTGAGAGCTCTGGGTGGGAGGGAGGAGGAGAGGCTGGGAGGGGAGGAGAAAAGGTACCTGGAAGTGACACATCCAGCTGGAAAGTCCCATCCATCCTGCCTCTGCCCTACCCCATGTCCCATAATGCAAGCCACTAGCCCACACCAGCCCACCCTGCTGCATAACTCAGCTGAGCAGACCAGGCTGGTCCTGCCATTTGGGACACAGTAATGCATAGCCCTGCACATGTTGACCTACTTCCTCTCCCTCCAAGCACAGAACCACTTCCTCTCTGCCAGTCACAGGGGCCACCATGAACGTGCTCTATCCAGGTGAAGTTCTCAGTTGCAACAGCAGGACCCACTTGAGCTTGTGTGAGCAGAAGGGACTTTACAATGGGCGTCACAGAAGGTGCCAGAAGGTCAGAGAATCAGGCTCTGGGCTTTGGGGCAGGCCACAGCTCTGAAACCATACCTCACAATCCTCTGTTAGTGATTCCTGTCTGGGCCTTGTGCAAGCCTCCAGCACACATAGCCAGCACTTTCAGCTTCTGTGAGGGTGTTGGGGGAGGATCTGATCAGTGGGGATGAGGGAGAGAGCCATCATCTCATTCAAAATCAGGTCAGGTGAAATCTACTTATTTCGGGGCTGCCAGGTGAGGCTCCAATAAGTGACATACCTCTTGTTTGCAAGAAAGGGAACCCCCAAACAGAGAACATTAGTTCTTGAGGTGACGACTCACCTGGCGGTAGAGAGAGAAAATATGACTTCAGGAAGAGCAGGAGAGAGGAGAAAAGCACACATTTTTGTGGATGTCAAGACAGATCAATTAACAAGACAGATCAATCAACCTGAGCCAAACCAGCTAGGGCTCAATGATCACTTTAAATAACATTGTATCAAGTGCTCCATTCAAAAGACCAAAAAACCAAGCCATCCTATTAAAAAGGTGCAAAGGACCTGAATAGACACTCCAAAAATTATAGAGGAAGCCACATTAAGACTGGTAGGAAGGGCAGAGGTGGAAAAGGGCTGTCTCTACACCAATGTGCGGTGCTTGCAAATTCGCAGGGATAGCTCAGCTGCAAAGGTTCCCCCTGAGGAGTGAGGATAGCCTGCTCAGAGCACCAGAGCCAGGGGAAGGAGTTCACAGAACATCTGGCTGTGAAAATCAGCAAGGACTCCATCTACCAGGTGAGAGGTGAGTCTACTAGAACCCCAGGTGCCTGCAGTCTTAAATGGTCAGCACACAGAATCTCCTATCTGGTCACTCACCCTGGGCTCTGATGGAGCAAAAGCAGCTCATAGCAGACTGGTGTCAAACAGGGAGAGACTGGGTTGAATGGCTTCGGGGTGAGGGCTAGAGGGACAGATGCCCAAATTCCTGTGCTGAGTCCATCTCTTACACACCCACAGACCACATCATACATGGATTGAGCATTCCTCCCCCCCCCCCAATAAAGCATCAGCCTGGGTGATGAAAAGCAAGTACTTACCACCAAGACCACATCATACATGGATTGAGCATTCCTCCCCCCCCCCCCCCCGCCCCCATAAAGCATCAGCCTGGGTGATGAAAAGCAAGTACTTACCACCAAGACTATTCTACCCAGCAAGGCTATTGTTTAAAAAGGAAAAAAAATTAAAGAGCTTTCCAGAAAAGAAAAGGCTAAAGGATTTCATTACCACCTAACCAGCATTATAGAAATGATAAATGGACTTCTTTAAGAAGAAGAAAAGAAAAAAACCAAAGAGGAAGAAAATCATTAAAAATAACATGGGGAAAATTATGTACCTACCAATAATAATCACTATATATATATATATATATATATATATATATATATATATATATATATATATATAATTATTTCAGAGAGGACGGGAGAGGGAGAGAGAGATAGAAACATCAATGAACCCAGATCCTTCAATCCACAGGCCAACACTCTATCCACTGAGCCAAACCAGCTAGGGCTCAATGATCACTTTAAATAACATTGTATCAAGTGCTCCATTCAAAAGACCAAAAAAACCCAAGCCATCCTATTAAAAAGGTGCAAATGACCTGAATAGACACTTTTCCAAAGAGGACATACATATGGCCAATAGACATGAAAAGATGCTCATTGTCAATAATCATTAGGGAGATGCAAAATAAAACCACAATGAGATATCTCCTCGCACCTGTCAGAGTGGCTATTTATCAGGAAAAAAACAAACAAGTGTTGTTGAAGACATAGAGAAAATGAATCCTCGTGCACTGTTGGTCAGAATTTAGATTGGTGTAGCCACTGTGGAAAACACTACGGAGATACCTCAAAAAATTAAGAAATGGAACTTTCTATGACCAGTAGTTCCACTGTTGGGAATATATCCAAATAAAACTAATACACTAATTCAAAAGAATATACACACCCCTATGTTTATTGCAGCATTATTTATAATAACCGAGATCTGGAAGTAGTTCAAGTGGATAAATCAGCTATGGTACACAATGGTATACTACTTGGTCATAAAAAAGAAGAAAAATTTGCCATTTGTGACAGCATGGATGTACTTGGAGAACATTTTACTACATGAAATAAGCCAGTCAGAGAAAGTACCATATAATTTCACTCATATCTGGAAACTGATGAACAAACTGTACAAACAAGCAAAATAGAGATAAACTTATAGACAGAGAGCAGATGACAGCTCTGTGGGAGAGGCTGGGGCATGAAGGGATTGAGCAAAAGAGAAAAAAAAGACAATAGGGAGCTGAATGGATAAGAAAACAAGACTCATGTACATGCTTTCTACAAGACACACACATCAGAGTGAAAGACACACACAGAGTGAAAGAAAAAGGATGGAAAAAGGTATTTCATGCAAATAGAAACAAACAAACAAAAAAGCTGGGTTGGTAATACTTATATCAGAAGAAATAGACTTAAAAAAGGCTATACTATAAGACAATGAAGGATATTACATAATAGTAAAATAATCAAACCAACAATATATATATATATATATATATATATATATATATATACACATATATATATATCCTATATAAGAGCAATAATACAGTCATAGTAGAAGATTCTAACACCTCATTGACATCAATGGATAGATCTTCCAGACAAAAATTCAATAAAGAAACATCAGTCTTAAATGACACACTAGACCAGATGGATTTAATTGATATGTTCAGAGTATTGCACCCAAAGTAGCATAATATACATTCTTTTCACGTGCAAAGGAACATTTTCTAGAATAGACCACATGTTAGGACACAAAACAAGCCTCAATAAATTCAAGAAGATTGAAATTACATCAAGCATGTTCTCTGGCCACAATGGTAGAAAAATAGATATCAATGACAAGAAGATATCTGAAAAAAAGAACAAACACATGGAGGCTAAATAACAGGTTACTAAACAATAAATGGGTTAACAATGAGATCAAGAAAGAAATCAAAAGTTACACTGAGACGAATGAAAATGAAAATACAACAGCCCAAAATCTATGGGACACAGCAAAAGCAATCCTAAGAAGAAAAGAGGGAAATTCATACCAATACGAACCTACCTCAAGAAACAAGAAAAATATCAAATAAACAAACTAACCTTACACCTAAAATAAACAAAAAAAGTGAAGCAGAGACCCAAGTAAGTAGAAGGAAGAAAGTAAGAAAGATCAGAAGAGAAATAAAATAAAGTCTAGAAACTATACAAAATATCAGTTAAACCAAGAACTGGTTCTTTGAAACAAAAAAACAAGAATAATAAACCTTTTACAAAACTCATCAAGAAAAAAAAAAAGAAAGAGGACACAAATAAATAACATCAAAAATGAAAGAGAGCCCTAGCTGGTTTGGCTCAGTGGATAGAGCGTCAACCTGCTGACTGAAGGGTCCCGGGTTCAATTCCAGTCAAGGGCACATACCTGGGTTCCGGGCTTGTTCCCCAGTGGGGAGTGTGCGGGAGGCAGCCGATCAATGATTCTCTCTCATCATTGATGTTTCTATCTCTCTCCCTCTCCCTTCCTCTCTGAAATCAATAAAAATATATTTAAAAAAAATGAAAGAGAAGTAACAACTGACACAAAAATACAAAGGATTATGAGAAAACAATATGACTAACTATATGCCAACAAAGTGGACAATCTGGGAAAAAGTCAATGAATTCCTAGAAACATACAATCTTTCAAAACTGAATCAAGAAGAAACAGAACATTTCAACAGACTGATAACAACTAATAAAATTGAAACAGTAATGAAAAACTACCAGGAGTCCAGGCCAGGTGATTAGAGCATCATCCTGTACAACAGACAGTCAGGGCACATACCTAGATCAAGGGTTTGATCCCTGGTTGGGGGCAAGTGTGGGAGGCCACTGATGGATGTTTCTCACATCTCTCTCTCTCTCTCTCTCTCTCTCTCTCTCTCTCTCTCTCTCTCCCTCCCTCCCTCCCTCTCTCCTTTCCTGTTTCTAAAAATCAATAAAAACATATCCTCAGGTGAAAATAAAAAAACTGTCAGGAAACAAAACTCTAAGACCTGATGGCTCCAAAGGTAAATTTTACCAAACATTCAAAAAAGGATTCAAAGAAGAAACAACACCTATCCTTCTCTAACTATTTCAAAACATTCAAGAGGATGAAAATCTCCCAAGCTCATTTTGTGAGGCCAGTATTATTCTAATTTCAAAATTAGATAAAGATACTACAAAGAAAGAAAATCATTGACCAATAACCCTGATGAACTTATATGTAAATTCACCAACAAAATATTAGCAAACTTAATTCAGGAACACATTGAAAGGACCATAAATCATGATCAAATAGGATTTATTCCTGAGATACAAGGTTGGTATAATATCCATAAATCAATTAACATGATACACCTCATAAACAAAATGAAGGAAAAAAATCGTGTGTCACATCAACAGATGCAGAAAAAGCTTTTGACAAAATCCAGCACCCATTTATGATTTAAAAATAATACTTCTCAGCAAAGTGGAAATGGAACATAACTCAATGTAATAAAGGCCATGTATGGCAAACCCACAGTTACATCATACACAATGGGGAAAAAACAAAATGTATTCTCTTAAGATCAGGAAGAAAATAGGGATATCCAACGCTAACCACTCTTATTCAACACGAGAGGCCTGTGCATGAAAATTCATGCACTGGGGTGGGGGTGGGGGGGTCCTTCGGAGGATGTCCACCTACCAGTTTAGGCCATTCCCTGGGGGATCAGGCCTAAGTTGGCAGTCAGACATCCCTCTGGCAGCCTGGGAACCCTCGGGGGATGTGCGACTAATGGCTTAGGCCCGCTCCCGGAGGAGGTGCAGGCCTAAGCCGCAGTAGGACATCCTTAGCACTGCTGTGGAGGCGGGAGAGGCTCCCACCACCACCAATGCGCTCGCAGCTGTCAGCCTGGCTTGTGGTTGAGCGGAGCCAGAAGGAAGCTCCTGCATTGAGCGTCTGCCCCCTGGTGGTCAGTGCACATCATACTGACCGGTCATTCCCGGTCTTTCCACCATTTGGGTCAATTTGCATATTACCCTTTTATTATATAGGACTAGAGGCCTGGTGCATGCAATTCTTGCACTGAGGTGCGGGGGTGGATGGTCCCACAGCCTGGCCTGTGCCCTCTCACAGTCCGGGGGCCCCACAATCAATTGCCCCAAAAAGGTGGGCTCCACCCACCCGGCCAGGGCTCCTTGATGGATTGCCCCCACAGAGGGAAGCCCCAACCACCCACCACAGCCGGCCAGTCGGTGGCCTGGGCCTCCCTCTTTGGGGCAATTGTGGAGCCCCCCCGATTGATCAATGGCTCCACCAGCCAGTGGCTTGGGCCTCCCTCTGCAGGGTGATCATGGGGCGATGGCCAGGCCACCGACCAATCACATCATACCCGCCTTGGCTGGCCTGACACCAGTGGGTGTTATAGCATGGTTGTCCGGAAGGTCGTCCAGAAGGTCGTTTTGCTGTTCAGTCATTTGGTCAATTTGCATATTATGCTTTTATTATTATAGATAGTACTGGAGGTCCTAGCCACAGCAATCAGACAACAAGAAAAACAATAGGCATCCAAATTGGAAAGGAAGTAGTAAAATTGTCATTATTTGCAGATGACATAACACTGCATATAGAGAAACCTAAAGATTGCACAAAAAAATTACTAGAACTAGTAAATGAATTCAGTAAAGTATCAGGATACAAAGTTAATGTTCAGATATCAGTTGCATTAATGAATTATCAGAAAGGGAAACTAAAAAAACAATCCTATTTATAATTGTATCCAAAAAAAATTCCTAGAAATAAATTTAACTAAGGAGGTAAAAGACTGTATTCAGAAAATTATAAGATACTATGGGTAGAAATTGAGAAAGATACAAATAAATGTAAGCATATGTTGGAGGATCCAAAACGGCAGCGTAGGTAAACACCTAAACTGCTGCCTTGCACAACAATTTCAAAACTACAACTAAAAGTCAAAACGTTTATCACCCAGAACTACAGGAAAGCTGGCTGAGTGGAAGTTCTACAACTAGAAGGAAAGAGAAAAGAGCATTGAGACGTGCACAAGCGCTGAAAAGCTGAGGTATGGAGACGCGCAAATCGGGTTGGTGGTGGGAGACTGGGAGCACTGCTTTTTTCAACCTGAAGGGAGACAAGCTCCCAATTACTCCGAACTCCAGTTTCTGGGGAGACGCGGGGTACCCAACTCCTACAGGGAGAAGCTGGACTGTCTGTCATCGGGTCGGAAAGTGAGGGTGACTAGCTTGCAGGGCTGAGCACAGGAATAATTGTTTACCGTGCTGGGGCGTGGGACGCGGAGACATGGTTGGAGACTCAGAGCCAGCTTACTGGCAGCCATCGCTGTTTGCCACACCCTAGTCTAGTGACGCCCTGAGACCCCACCCTGCACAACGTACAAACCCACCCAAGCTCCAAGGAGCTGCTTTAGCATATGAATGGCCTGCCCTATCGCAGCTTAACCTAGCAAACTTGAAGCCCGGGTCAGATAGCTCCAAAACCTCCAAACCCCAAGAAAAGAGGAGAAAACTGTATTTCTCACTGAAGCTCCTGCTGGGTGGCCTCAGACAGTAGCTGACCTGCACCCCATTGGAGATCCAGAAGCCAGTGTACCTAGTGGTCAGTGTGAGACACCAGATTTCAACTCCTCACATCCATAAGTGACACATTCAAGAGGCAGACTCAGTGAGCACCAAAGCCCCACTGAAACAAGTCCTGCACCATAAGCGTGTCTCCAGCGCAGCAGTTCTTCCATTATAGACACAGCGGGTCCTCACAGACAATTGGCCTGGAGGTCAATTCCTCCCAGTGTACCAACAGCAATCAAGGCTTAACTACACCAAGACTTTGCACTCAGCCCACAAAGGGGTGTACCAAGAGCGTCCACCTCAGGGGATTGGGGAGGCTGAGCTACTGGCCCCTATAGGTCACCTACCACACAAATCCACTCCATCAACACAGGGAAGCAGCAAAATGCAGAGACAAAGAAACATGTCACAAATGAAAGAAATGGAGGAAAGCAAACTACTGGATGACATAGAGTTCAGAACCACATTTATAAGGTTGCTCAAGAATCTTCTAAAAACCACAGAGAAACTTGATGAGATCTCCAAGGAACTTAATGAGACCTTTAAGGATCTTAATGAGAATGCCAAAAAAATGGAAAAGGACCAGTCAGAAATTAAGCATACATTGTCTAAAATAAAGAATATACAGAAACTCAACTGTAGATCAAAGGACCCCAAGAATCAAACCAAAGATCTGAAATATGAGGAAACAAAAAACACCCAACCAGAAAAACAAAAGGAAAAAAGAATGCAAAAATATGAAGATAATGTAAGGAGCCTCTGGGACAACTTTAAGCGTACCAACATCCGAATTTTTGAGGTGCCAGAAGAAGAGAGAGAGCAAAATATTGAAAACCTATTAGAAGAAATAATGACAGAAAACTTTCCCTACCTGGTGAAAGAAATAGACTTACAAGTTCAGGAAGCGCACAGAACCCCATACAAGAGGAATCCAAAGAGGACCACATCAAGACACATCATAATTAAAATGCCAAGGGCAAAAGACAAAGAGAGAATCTTGAAAGCAGCAAGAGAAAAACGGTTAGTTACCTACAAGGGAGTACCCATACGACTGTCAGCTGATTTCTTGACAGAAACTATGCAGGCCAGAAGGGAGTGGCAAGAAATATTCAAAGTGATGAACAGCAAGAACCTACAACCAAGATTACTCTACCCAGCAAAGCTATCATTCAGAATTGAAGGTCAGATAAAGAACTTCACAGACAAGAAAAAGCTAAAGGAGTTCATCACCACCAAACCAGGATTACATGAAATGCTGAAGGGTATTCTTTAAGAAGAGGAAGAAGAAGAAAAAGCTAAAGATAAAAATTATGAACAACAAAATGACATCAAATACATACCTACCAACAAGTGAATCTAAAAATCTAGTGAATAAAAAATCTGAAGAACAGAATGGACTGGTGAATATAATAGAATCAGGGACATAGAAAGGGAGTGGACTGACAATTCTCAGGGGGAAGGGGGTGTGAGGGGTGTGGGAAGAGATTGGACAAAAATCTTACACCTATGGATGAAGACAGTGGCGGGGGGTAAGGGCATGGGGTGGGGTGGGGTGGGAAATCAGGTGGAGGGGAGCTATGGGGGGAAAAAAAGAGGAACACCTGTAAGCATATGTCAGGCTCATGGATAGGAAGAATTAATATCATCAAAATATCCATATTAGCCAAAGCAGTACATTGATTCAAAACAATTCCTATCAAGATACTAATGGCATATTTCAAAGAACTATAACAAATAATACAAAATTTCATATGGAACCACAAAAGACCCAAATAGCCACACCAATCTTGAGAAAAAAGAACAAAGTTGGAGGTATCACACAACCTCATATCAAACTATACAAAGACTATCATAAGCAAAATAGCATGGTACTGGCATAAAAACAGACATATAGATCAATAAAACAGAATAAAGATCCCAGAAATAAGCCCATGTCTATATGGTCAATTAATATATGACAAAGAAGTCAAGAACATGCAATGTGTTAAAAATAACCTATTCAATAAATGGTGTTGGGGAAATTGGTCTGATATGTGAAAGGAAATGAAACTAGACCAGTTTCTTACACCCTATACAAGAATAAATTCAAATTGGATTAAAGACAAATATAACACTCAAAACCATAAAACTCCTAGAAAAAAAATATAGGCAATAAAATATCTGACATTTCTCTTAGTAATCTTTTTTTCTGGTATATCTTCTCAGGCAAAAGAAAAATAGACAAATGGGACTATATAAAACTAAAAAATTTTGCAGCAAAAGAAACCATCAACAAAACAAAAAGACAACTTACTCAATGGAGGAAGATATTCACCAATGATACATCTGATAAGAGGTTAATATTCAAAATTTATAAATAACTCATACTACTAAATACGAGAAGAAACAAACAATTCATTTCAAAAACATGCCAAGGACCTGAATAGACATTTCTCCAAAGAGGACATAACAGATGTCCAATAGACATATGAAAAGATGCTCAATGGCACTAATCATCAGCGAAATGAAAATTAAAACCACAACGAGATATCACCTCACACCTGTCAAAAAGGCTATTATAAATAAATAGCAAGTGTTGGCAAAGATATAGAGAAAAGGGAACCCTCATGCACTGTTGGGGATGCTGATTGATGCAGTGACTATGGAAAACAGTATGAAGGGTCCTTCAAAAATTAAAAATGGGAACTGCCTTATGTTCCAGGATTTTATTTCTGGGTATGTGTTGAAGAAACTAAAACATTAATTTGAAAGAATATATACAGCCTTATATTAATTGCAGTATTATTTATAATAACCAAGATATGAAGCAACCCAAATGTACATCAATAGACGAGTGGATAAAAAAAGTGGTACTTATATACAATGGAATATTACTGGTCCATAAAATATAATGAAATTTTACCCTTTGCCACAGCATGGATGGACCTATTATGCTAAGTGAAGTAAGTCAGAGAAAGACAAATACTATATAATTTCACTTACACTTGGAATATAAAGAAAATAAATTAACAAACAAAATTGAAATAGATTCCTAGATACAGAGAGTGAAATGGTGGTTGCTTTTTTGTTAGGGGAAGGGGGTCGGGAGAGTGCATAAACAAAAGGAAGGGATTGGGAAGTACAGATTGGTGGTCACAAAATAGTCGTGGCGATGTAAACTACAGTATTGGGAATGTAGCCAATAATATTGTGATAACTATGTATGGAGCCAGGTGTATACTGGAAATAGAAAGACCAGTTTGTAAAGCATATGATTGTTTAAAAACTAAGCTGTACACCTGAAACCAATACAAAATAATATTGAAAGTAAACTGTAATTGAAATAAAGATAGATTATTCAACTTGACATTGATCAGTTGTGCAGACTCTTTGTTGCAGAGTTGAAGCCCTGTCATCTATAAGATTCTGAGGGGAATTTGGATTGTTTAACTTGTTGTGGATATTTGTTGTTTGTTTCCTTTACTGTGCTGTAAGTTGAACTCTTAAGACAGGTAAGAGGTAAACTCTCAGGAAAGAGAAAAATAAGCTTCTGTGCTTTTATTTCTTTTCTAGAGGCCCGATGCACGAAATTCATGTAAGGGGCTGGGCCCTCGCAGCCCCAGCTTCGTCTAGAAGGTCGTCTGGAAGAACATCCAGAAGGTCGTTTGGCTGTCCAGTCTAATTAACATATTACGCTTTTATTATTATAGATTTGTTTTCATCAAAGACTAATAGAAAAGCAAATGAGCTGAAATACTAAATGAAAACATATGCCTTTTTATTTGTCTTTGCTTTTGCCTCTGTGAGGGCTACATTAAAAAGATTTAGAAAGGCTTTGTGGGTAGACAGCATCTAGAATTTTAAGGCTTTGAGGTAGGCCCTTGCTCCATGTAGAGAATCATCATGGAATTCCAATCTCATTACTATGTGGATGGCACAGACTGTCACTCATGCCCATAAACCACGAAGAGTTTTCCTGGAACCTCAGAGAGGATTAAGCAACTCTTCAAGCCCACAATTGCTCTACACAGTGGACCACACCCTCATTATCCTCCGAAGCTTATTGAACTTACATATGCAATAGGACCTGGTGGCAGGATGGATCATACAAAATTGTCTTTGGAGAGATCCTACAGATGTATTAACTAAGACTTTAAAAAAATACTTTGATAACAGCAAACTACCAGATTGAATTGTAGATGAATTTATGCATAGAAAGAATTTACACTTTTTATCAACATTCACAAGACAAGATTAAAAACTAGAGCAAAGGTGCCAAAACGGGTTTGGCTCAGTGGATAGAGCGTCGGCCTGCGGACTGAGGGGTCCCGGGTTCGATTCCGGTCAAGGGCATGTACCTGGGTTGCGGGCACATCCCCAGTGGGGGGTGTGCAGGAGGCAGCTGATCGATGTTTCTCTCTCATCGATGTTTCTAGCTCTCTATCCCTCTCCCTTCCTCTCTGTAAAATATCAATAAAATATGTTTAAAAAAAAAAAAAAAACTAGAGCAAAGGTAAATAATCTCAGCAGTTAATTACTGTCCTCACTAAAATATGTTACTTTATTCAATTGGTACGCATTTATGTTCCACATTAATGCAATATTTTAAAAGGTTGTATAAAAGTATTATATGCAAAAAACAAAAGCTATAACTATTATTTAGTAAGCACAACTATTCATAAGAGATCAAAACAATGCAACCAAACAAAAGCCTTTGATTTAATTACAAAGAAAAATAATGTAAGCAACAAGTTTAAGTGCAATGAATAGGAAAAGAAAATGAATTTGAGCTCTTGAGAACAGGGATTGCATTTTTTCTTCATATCTGTTTCAGCATGGCACATTGTAGATGTTAAAATAATATTGATTGGAATGAATTGTTTGTTGAACAAAATATGAATCACACACACACAAAGGTAAGCAACCCCAGAAGACATTATTAAGGACATGATTGTTTAAAAACCATGCTGTACACCTGGAACCAATAGAAAATAATATTGAAAGTAAACTGTAATTGAAAAAAAAAAAGATAGATTACTGAAGTTGACATTGACCAGTTGTGCAGACTGCTCAATGAGGGGTTTACAAATTAGAAGGCATGGGCCCAGTGACGCCTACCACATTTTTTTTGTAAATAAAGCTTTAGTGGAACATATAGGAATAGAACCATGCATATTTGTGTCTTCACACTACCCTGTGGCCCATAAAGTCTAAAATATTTCCTATTTGTTCCTTTTATTATCTGGTACTTTATAGTAAAACTAGTGGCCCGGTGCACAAAACTTGTGCATGGCAGGGGCAAGGGGGGGTCCCTCAGCCTGGCCTGCACCCTCTCCAATCTGGGACCCCTTGGGGATGTCCGACTGCCAGAAAGTACAACACAGATGAGTAAGAGCCTATAATCCTATCTAATAAAAGAGTAATATGCAAATTAACCCTCACTCCGCTACACCCACAAGCCACGCCCACCAGCCAATCAGGAGCGAATATGCAAATAAACCCAACCAAGATGGCTACCGCCACAGAGAACAGGAGGGAGGCTTGGGTTTTCCCAGCAATGGAGGAAACAGAGCTTCCTGCCTGCCCTTGCCGGCCTAGGCCTCCACTCAAGGCTACAAAGTTTCAATGATAGAAGATACATAAACCCAAACAGAAATGGCAGCAGCCATGGAGCTGAAAAGAGCAGGAGGCTAGGGTTGCCCCCGGTGATGGAGGAAGCCAAGCTTTCTGCACACCCTGGCCAGCCCAGGCCTCCGCTTAAGGCTACAAAGTTTCAATTATAGAAGATACATAAACCGCAACAGAAATGGCTGCCTCCATGGAGCAAGCAGAAGGCTTGGCTCTGCTCCAGGCTACAAAGTTTCAATTGTAGAAGATAAATAAACCCCAGATACCAGGGCCTCCGCTTGGGTCGCCAGGGGGTGTGGCCAGCCTGCAAACCACCACAGGCCCCTCACCCAGGCCGCCCCACGCCCCAAGGGAACCCCCACCCTGATCCGGGACACCCTTCAGGGCAAACCAGCTGGCCCCCACCGGTGCACCAGGCCTCTATCCTATCTGATAAAAGAGTAATAATGCAGATTGACCATCACTCCAACACACAAGATGGCTGCCCCATGTGGTCAAAGATCCTGCCCCCATGTGGACCCAAGATGGCCACCACAAGATGGCCAGCAAGGGAGGGCAGTTGGGAGGGACTGGGCCTGCAGGGGAGAGCAGTTGGGGGGGACCAGGCCTGCAGGGGAGGTCAGTTGGGAGGGACCAGGCCTGCAGGGGAAGGCAGTATGGGGGGACCAGGCCTGCAGGGGAGGGCAGTTAGGGGAAAACAGGCTGGCAGGGGAGAAGTTAGGCATCAATCAGGCTGGCAGGGGAGTGGTTAGGGGGTGATAAGGCTGGCAGGCAGAAGCGGTTAGGGGCAATCAGGAAGGCAGGCAGACGAGCAGTTGGGAGCCAGTAGTCCTGGATTGTGAGAGACATGTCAGACTGCCCATTTAACGAGCAGTCAGACATCCCTCGAGGGGTCCCAGATTGGAGAGGGTGCAGGCTGGGCTGAGGGACACCCCCCTCCCGTGCACGAATTTCGTGCACCAGGCCTCTAGTCTGATAAATAAAATTATTGGGAGGTACTGTTTTGAGGTATTATTACATATTCCCACACATTCTCCTTTGTTTTCTCTTTTTCTTCTCTCTAAGATAAGTAGCTGGTTCTGCCTTTATTGCTAATGGAGAAAAATTCAACAGAACATTCTGGATGGTGGCTACCTGGGTGAAGACACAGGTAAACATTTATTGAGCTGTACAATTGAGATTTCTGTATTTTACCTGGACATTTGGCTCTTGTGTTTGCATAAACATAAGCAGTGGCTTCTAACCCACAGGTTAGAATCATTCAGGGACACTTAAAATTTACTGTTGGCTGGATACTCACCAAGTCAGCAAAATCAGAATCTATGGAAATTGAACAGAATTGGAACACTAATTTCTGAAGGGGTAGACTTGTTGTTTGAAATATTTTACACACACACACACACACACACACACACACACACACACACACTCCTCAAGTAATTCCCATGAACAGCTATCATTGAAAATCAACCCCCAAGGGAATTTAGAGTCCTTGTAAGGGGGCAGAAGAATTCAGGCACAATAAATAAACAATTGTGTTGCTAGAAACAGCAGGAAATGTGGATCTTCCCTCATGCCCTACAGCAGCCTAAAAAGCCTCGCACTGCCCGCCTCAACTCCCCGGGCCCCTGACGGAAAAGGACTTTGCAGGCAGGGCCCACCCCGCCTCCCTGGGCCCCCAACGGAACGGGACTTTGCAGGCAGGGCCTGGTGCTGCCTGCCCCGCCTGCGTATGCAAATTTACCTGCCATCTTGGTTGGGTTAATTTGCATATCACTCCTGATTGGCTGGTGGCGTAGTGGAGGTACAGTCACTTTACATGTTTGTCTATTATTAGGTAAGACACTATCTGATTCTTTATAAGGCCAACTCCTAGCCTATATATTAACTTACACTCTGTAATTGAGAGAATATCCATGATACTCCATCTATAAACCTTCCCAGCATCATCAATTTCAGCCTAGTTTATCTTATAAAACTCATAGAAAATGGGTATAGCAATGGGATAAAATGGTGCCTGATGCAAATGGAAAAAAATAATGATAAATACAATAATCACATTAAAAACCTTTGGACTCATGCAGTTCTGAATTTGAATTCTGGGCTCCAGGGCTTATGAGCAGTGAGATTTGGAGCAAGTTACTTAACTTCTGTGTATCTAATTTCTCTTCCAGAAAACAGGCGTGGAAATGTTCATTTCACTGCCTAGTCATAAGGATTAAGTGAAATAACACATTTAGAGTGCCTGGTTGGAAATGTGTTCAGTAAATATCTTTTATTGTTTCATGAAACCAGACAGTTAATTAAGCTTCACTTTCTGGGTTCTTCCCAATGGTATTAAAAAAGTAGGAAGTGACTAGTTTTTTCTAATTCTCCATCTAAAGGTAAAGATGAATTATTTCCATATTGGTTCCTAACTTTCTATAATCTTCAATAATAAACACAATAACAACAATATATGAATATTAAACTAGAGTCCAGTTTCTTTCATTGCAAAGGTCCTTGGATTTGGAGTTAGGAAACTAGTCTTGTTCCAATGCTAAAATGTCACATATCAAAAAAATTGGCATGGGAACTTTCTCAATAAAAACACAGTCTCTGGAATTTAAATGGTGTGGTATTGCAATAAGAAGGGGCAAATGGTTAAATGGGAGAGAAGCAAGTCCAGAAATGTGTGTGTGTGTGTGTGTGTGTGTGTGTGTGTGTGTGTTTGGATCAATAAGGAAATATTTGGACATTCAATAAATGGATTGCTGACAACTAAGTAAACTTTTGCAGACAAAAATAAAGTTATATCTCAACCTCATTACATACAGAAAACTAAATTCTGTATGGATTAAAGAGTTATTGTTTTAATAATGAAAGGAAGAAAAAGTATTAAAAGAAAATAAAATGTATTTTATATATGAATATGAAAGACGTTCTTAAGCAAATCATATCCTCCAGACCAATAAAAGAAAAAAAAAGATTTGTTGGTATAATAATTGAAGACTTTTTTATGACTACAAAAATTCCAAGCAAAATTAAAGGGTAAGATGTATACTAGAAAAAATGTACTGCTATATGTATGAAAACCAAAGGTTTAATGTCAAGAATATTTAAACTCCTACATAACAATAAGTAAATAAAATAAAAGCAGATAAGAATATGAGCAAGTAATTCATAACATAAGAACCATAAATGACCAATAGAGACAAAAAAAAATTACTTCCTTATTTTGGAGTCTGAGATTAAGTTTCAGGAGAAAACACTCCCTGGCATTCTAATTCAGATACCTCACATAACACAGTAATCAATTAAGTACTTGCAAAGTACTTGAAGACTGAAGTAGCATTTTCCAAAGTGTTTCCCTATTTAAATTAAACTCCAGCATCTTTTTTTTTTCTGAATGGGCCAAAATAATGCTTGAATTGTCTTTACCAGACTTTGGTTAGTTCTCCTTTGGTTTTTTATTTCTGATGGCAAGAAATATGCTTATACCCTGAGTCTTATTCCACAGTCTGCTGGGATGGAAAGAAATGTGAATCCCTTCTCCCTCTAAGCCCAAAATAGAGCAGCTAACCTTCAGTACATAATCTTTACTAAACAACAAGTTAATTCTCTCAGATCTTTTCTCCAAAGACACATACCTTAGCATTGCCCCTCAATGAATGCATGGACCAAAGGAGCTGCAGAAGGAAGTAACTAGTTACTTCTGTTCTCAAAGCACTCATCCTTGATCTGCTTCAGATCTTGTGTTTTGATGCACCTATTTAATTTTCTTTAATGATGAAAACAGGAAACACTTGCTCTCAATTTCTCCCATCGACATTCCTAAGTGAGTTTATTTTGGTTGGTATAAACTAACTTGCACAGAGAGCTGTGCTTCTCAATTAAGCTTATATTTAAGGTCTTTCAAAACCAGCCCCCAGCTCAGGTAAAGAAAGAACTTGAAGCTAATGCTCTCTGAGCTAGCATCTTTTATTTAAAAATTTTGTATTAGCCCTAGCCATTTTGGCTCAGTGGATAGAGTGTCGGCCTGCAGACCAGTGGGTCCCGGGCTCATTTCCAGTCAAGGGCACATACCTTGGTTGCAGGCTCCTCCCTGGCCTGGGCCCTGGTTGGAGCCCATGCAGAAGGCAATCAATTCATGTGTTTCTCTCACATTGATGTTTCTCTCTGTCCTTCCCTCTCTCTTCTAGTCTCCCTAAAAATCAATGGAAAAAAATATCCTTGGGTGAGGATTAACAAAAAATAAAAAATAATAAAAATTTTGTATTAAATTTATTGGGGTGACATTGATTTATAAAATTATATAGGTTTCAAGTGTACAGTTCTATAATGCTCCAACTGCATATGGCATTGTGATTTTGCCACCAAAAGTCAAATCATCTTCCATCACCATATATTTGAACCCCTTTACCCTTTACTACCTTCTCTCAGCCCCCTTTCCTTAGGAAACCACCATACTGTCGTCTGTGTCTGCAAGTCTGGTTTTTGAGACTATCATGCTAAGTGAAATAAGTCAGATGGAAAATCAAGAACCATATGATTTTACCATATCCTATATAATAAAGAGGTAATATGCAAATTGACCCTCACACCCTTGCACAAGATGGCCGCCCCCATGTGGTCAAAGATGACTGCCCCCATGTGGTCAAAGATGGCCACCACAAGATGGCCAGCAGGTAAGGGCAGTTAGGGGTGACCAGACCGGCATGGGAGGGCAGTTGCGGGGGACCAGTCCTGCAGGCAAGGGCAGTTGGGGGCAATCAGGCTGGCAGGGGAGCAATTAGGCATCGCTCAGGCTGACAGGGGAGTGGTTAGGGGTTGATCAGGCTGGCAGGCAGGTGAGCAGTTGGGAGCCAGCTGTCCCAGATTGTGAGAGGGATGTCTGAATGCCAGTTTAGGCCCGATCCCACAGGCAGTTGGGATCCCTGAGGGGTCCCAGATTGGAGAGGGTGCAGGCTGGGCTGAGGGACATCCCCCTCAGTGCACAAATTTTGTGCACCAGGCCTCTAGTGTGAAATATTAAACTGAAAGCAACAAATGAACAAATAAGACAAACAAACAAAAACTCATGGACGTTGAGCTAGCATCTTGACGCTCAGTGAACATCCATAGCAAAACTGCTTGTGAAGTCAAATATGTCTGTTTTCTCACAGTGTCTCACAGTGTCTCACAGTGTCATGTGGCTGTTTCCTCAGCTTAGAGAGAGGACCATAACATGATTGGGAATTGGAGGATGAGTGCTGGAATCAGGCTGCCTAGTTTGAATCCTGGTTGCTCATTTTCTTCCTGTTTGATTGTAGGCAGGTAACTACATGTTCTGTTTTCTCAACTGTAAAATTGGGATTAAAAAAACAGTACCTACTTCAGAGGCTTGTTGTGAGGATTAAATGAGATAATATATGTGAAGCTTTAGAAGAGTGCTGATACTTAAGGGCTCTCAAGATTAGTATCTTCACATTAGCATTTCAATCCTTCATGCAAAGATTTGTAAAATGGGACTATTGTGTGCTGAACTGTATTCCTTCATATATTGTATGTTGAAATCCCAACCCTCAGTACCTCAGAATGTAATCATATTGGAGATAGGTCTTTAAAGAGGCAATTAAGGTTAAATTAAGTCATAAAGGTGAGGCCCTAATAAAATATGACTGGTATCCTTAGGAGAAGAGGAAGAGACAAAGAATAGGCCATGTGAGGTCACAGCAAGAAGGCAGCTGTCTGCAACACAAGGAATGAGGCCTCAGGAGCAGCCAAACCTGCTGACGTGATGATCTTGAACTTCAAGCCTCCAGAACTGTGAGAAAACAAATTTTCGTTGTTTTACCCAACTTGTCTATGTTATTTTGTTGTGATAGCCTTAGCAAACTAAAAGAAGGACACATTGCTAATTGATTTCTACCCTTATTGAACTTACATGCTTTGCAAAAATAAATAGTTGAGACCTTTCTTAGAGATTTTCTAATGCAATTACTTTTTAAGTAAAACTTCCGAAGCCTTATATGCCTAAGGTAATTTTTATTGCACCCTTGCATTTAATTGAATGTCACTAAAAGGTTCCTGCTGCTCTCTGCTGTGAAGGTGCAGGTAATAATTTTCCAAATGCCATAGGGGGAAAGGCAAGAGCAGGACTTTAACTATTTTCCTTCAACCTGTTCCCACTATTGCCCACAGTACCTGCCTAACTCACGCCAACACACACAACTCCAGATAGTCTTCAGTTACTTCCACAGTTTTATGCTTTGGAGTTGGTTTCTAAAATCCATGCTTTACTTTCTCATTTCTATCATTTTTCCAGGTTGATTTCCATGGGGGAAGTGGCCATCGCCTTGCTAGGTTATCTTGCTGGTTTACTCTCCTGGCTGCAGAAATCAAATTTTGTATATTCTAACTCTACATTTTACATAACTACACAAACCTGAAAATATGCATTTGTTCATACTTCATATAGATGTTCACCTAAACATACTTCTAGATCCAATTATGCATGTGTCTATTGCATGTGTTATATAAGTGGTATGCTAAAGTCAGTGTATATGTGCTAGTATCTGCCCCGGCCCGCGGGGCAGCAACGAGGGCACGCAGGAACCACCTAAGAGAATGAAACAAACAAGGAACGCAAAGAACGGAGGCAAGACAAGGTTCTGATCAAGCCTTGTTTTTTCATTCGAGTGTTGCGGTACATAAGCACTCAGGAGGGGAGGGGTAGGATAAGGAGTTGCCATGGGATGATTGGTTGGGGACTGGGTATCTGTCCTAGCTGATTGGTTTTTCTGATGTGGGAGGTTCTTCTGGCCCTTGGCACGCGTGGGCTTTCTTTGTTCTTGCTTAATCAGGAAGTAGGGCTGACCAGGAAGTAAGACCGAACTGCTTTTATGGCTCCCGACAAGTATCTCATTCTTTCGGTATAAAAATGTTCATTAATCAGGGAGTACTTCCAGGCTTTTCTTCCCCAAAGCAAAAAAATTAAAACTCAAAGTAATAGTAAACCATCAGGTCTAAATAGAATTGTACAGATTCACAGAGAAGTCAATAACAGCATTCAAGAGGCACAACTCTCCCTCCCTATAAAAATAACAAGAAAGTAGCTGTTTGCATATTGCAAGTAAATGAAGGGGTGTGAGATTGTAATGAGTAAAAACAGGAGGAGATTAAATAAGGAATCCATAGAGTCTTTAAATCAGAAAGTAAAAGTGTAAGCCTATGCAAAATCCAGCAATTTAAAGATATCCTAGAGGTCATTCTTCATTGACGTGGTAAATTTAACTTAAAGAACCAAATAATGCAGACTGTGTATGGGTAATAATGACATTTAATCTCTTTAACAGGTTTTATAACTCAGTCCAGCAAACAACTATAAAATATCAATCTTCAAATGTTTAATATTTCCAGTTATTTGATTCATTTTAAGATGAAACACATGCTTATTTTATTACATTGGAGATTAGTTATTTTTTAATTAATTTATTTTCTGTCTGTTAACCTTATTAGGAGAATTTATATTTAACAAAATGAATCATTCCCCATCGTTGAAGGACTGACTGTACCACAAACACAATGTCGCTTTGTTTTGTGCTCCAGCCATGGCAACATTTCATCTTGAATGCAGAAAACTAAGACTATTCACATCCCTCCTCACTCATGATGAGAGATTAAATAGTTTAAAATATAAAAACCTCATCTTGCTCCTTTATAGCCAGAAGGAGGAAAAAATGAGTAAGAATTACAAGCTCTAGACAATCTATTCTTACATTAATGAGACAGATATATAAAAAGATGCTACAAAAATTATGGGTAGTAGTTTCTAGGGCTGCCATAACAAATGACCACAAACTGGGTGGCTTAAAACAACAAAAATTTATTCTCTCATAATACTGAGATCCTGAAGCCTGAAATCGAGCTATGGGCAGGGCCTCTGAAGGCTCTCATGAAAGATCTTTTTTTTTTTTTTCTTTTTTCAACTTCTAGTAGTTCCTGGTTTTCCTTGGCTCATCCTATATAATAAAAGGCTAATATGCAAATCGACTGAATGGCAGAACGACCAGTTGCTGTGACACACACTGACCATCAGGGGCCAGATGCTTAACGCAGGAGCTGCCCCCTGGTGGTCAGTGTGCTTCCACAGGGGGAGCACTGCTCAATCAGACATCCCCCAAGGGCTCCCGAACTGTGAGAGGGCACAGGCCGGGCTGAGGGACCCACCCTCCTACCCCCCCCCCCCGAGTGCACGAATTTTGTGCACCGGGACTCTAGTAGCAGCATAATTCTGATCTCTACCTGTGCCTTCACATGGACTTCTCTGCGGTTCTTTTTGTCCTCTCCTCTTAAGGAACGAGGCATTAGATCAGGGCCTACCCTAATCTAGTATGACCTCATTTCAAGCAATTGCATTGGCAAAGAATCCATTTGCAAGTAAGGTCAAAAGTACCAGTGGTGAGGACTTGAACATATTTTTTTTGGCTTAAACAAACAGGACATTTTTTATCTCACATAACAGTAAGTAGGGCCAACTTCAGAGTTGCTTGACTTAGTAGCTCAGATATCAACAAGGAGCTAGATTGTGTATAAATCTGTTATTTCATTCATGCATTGCTTTACCTTCAGACTACTTCTCTTCCTGGTCATAGATGGCTGCTAAAAGAAAATGGGGATGCTCTAGCCGGCTTGGCTCAGTGGATAGAGTGTCAGTCTGCGGACCGAAGGGTCCCGGGTTCGATTCCGGCCAAGGGCACATGCCTGGGTTGCGGGCTCGATCCCCAGTGGGGGGCGTGCAGGAGGCAGCCAATCAATGATTCTCTTTCATCATTGATGTTTCTATCTCTCTCTCCTTCTCCCTTCCTCTCTGAAATCAATAAAGAAATATAAAAAAAAAAAAGAAAGAAAGAAAATGGGGAAAACTTGTGCCTTGCTTTCATCTTAGGAGAAAAGGAGAGGAACAAGCTGATGAATGAATGAATGGAGGAAGGGATGCAAGAGAGTTAGGCCCCTCAAATATGGACTACGAATTCTTCTGTCTAGCTTGATGGCCACACTGTGATCACTAAGAGCCACAAGGCAAATGTCATGAAGTCATTTGTTTAATCAGAATTTATATCCAGAGTTGGTAGTGCAGTCAGTATCCCCTGAGTCACAAGGAGAAAAATAAATTGTTGAACAAAATTTGAATTTCTTTAGGAAGGAGAAAAAAGGATCCTGAGTAGCCAGTTGACAAGAATCTCCCGCCCACAAAAAAAAAAAAAAAAAAAAAAATCTATTTTATGCCATTTCTCTATCCCTGTGATATATTTGTGTGTGTGTGTGTGTGTGTGTGTGTGTGTGTGTGTGTGTGTAATATCTTTACAGAATATATATACTTCAGTGGAGGGGGGTACAATTGAGCCCACTGGACCATGAAATAAGCTTATTATGAAACATCCATCTTATATAAAAACTGCTGTTTGAAATTTTAACCCTGCTATTTGGCTTCTGTAAATGCTTGCTTGCTTAAATAATAAGGAAAATGAGACTACTCCCACTTCGGAGAGGCCATTAAACCTTCCCCGGATGAAATTATCAGTGCTGGCACGAGGCCAGGCCTTTGGTTGAGGTCTCAAGGCCCCCGCACATAGGGGCTCTTTAAGAACTTGCAAAAGGGGCCGGAAAAACCCTATATTTGGGAGACAAAGAAGGTAAAAACATATCAATAGGGAAAGTTACTCCATGTTGGGGTCCAGAATTTGAGAGACATTTTCCCCTAGGCCCGCACGTAATAAATGTAACTCCATCTCTCTAAGTATTGTTTGGTTCTTCTCCGGTTTTCTGTAACATTATTGGTTCCCTGAGATTCCAGGAAAACCAGCCCATGCTTGGCTTTTTAGGCTCTGGTGAGGGGACCAGGTTTGGGGCCTCGGGGAGCCGGATAGGCCTCCGGGAGGTGCCGCTCTGCTGATTTAGCAGAATTGAACTGGGGGACTCCAGGCGCTCCCGGACCTCAGCCCAGGATCCGGGCGGCATCTGGAGAGAGTGGACCGACACTTCTGGACCTGTCAATAGAATCGGTAAGGTAGGGGCCCCGTCAGTTCAGCCCACTCCAAGTGAGTGGAAGGGGGAGCTTTGATCACCTCCCCAGAAGCCATACGGCTTCCTCAGGCAAATTAATCAGGAATCAGTAATCAGGTGGACTGTTTAAACTCTGGGTAAATATCTGGTAGAAGTCAAAAACTCGGACTAGCTAGTATATAAATGTGGGACTCTGGAGGTGAATGAATTCAGATTTGATTAAGGAATTATGAGTTCACTATGCTGTTTGTTCGTGTGGGACTAGCCAATTTGCTACCGAGAAGGGGGACTGGACGCAGTCTTAACTCTCTGGTAGGTTCTCACCAAGATGTTGGTCGAGAATTCTGTTCTGGGGCATGGGTGCTGGGAGTGCCCCCAAGCCCATCTGGGGAGTTGGGTGTTGTTTCATTTATCTGCTCAGCTCCAGTCTGGGCTAGTCTACTGAGAGAGTGTGAGTACGGATGTTTGTCTGTCTTGGCATAATTATCTGCTCATTAACTGGTCTGTATGAAGCGAAAGCCACTTTGTGCCTTCTGGCTGTACACAGGAGAGTATTTGTTATCTCTTTCTATTATTTAATTTGTTTAAAGATAGGGCGGACCTGCTGTGATGGAATGCAAAAGTCTTTAGCAGCTGCTGAGAATTTTTTTTTTTTCTCAGAGTCTTTTGCTCTCCGTCAGAGAGGGAATCAGCCCACTTAGCTAATAAAAATTTCTCTCTATGTTTGTATAAGGGTTTCAGTTTGCTCTGATTTGTGAATTTGCTGTATTAAATTGAAATTTTAAAGTCCTAGGGTTGATATAAAGGTATAAATTTGTGACATTTCAAAGAACAAAGAACTTTTATTTATAGCTTTCTTATCTTTTTTGGCGGTCGGAGACTTCCAGGGGCAGGGCTTACAGCTCTGCCAGGCAGAGAGATTTACAGGCCCTGTCCCTGCCTGTGACATCATAGTCCAATGTGAGCCACCTGAGGTGGAACTAAGGCTGAAGTTATGATTAACTGTCTATGGACCCCGTTAACCCTGATTGTGTGTTTTGTTTGACTTGCTGTTTTCAGTTACTAGGATCCTCATAGAGGACATAACCTGGTCTTTCCCTTCCTCTCCCACTCTCTCATCCTGATTCTAATAGCATCTGTAACTGGATTAAAGATCTTATGGATACAAGACACTAGGGCTGGGGGGCAGGTAAAGGCATGTACGGGGGGGAAGGGAAGGCCGGGGGGAGGTCAATGGGGGGAAAAAAAGGAGAAATATGTACTACTATTTGTAATACTTCAAACAATTAAAAAAATATATCCTCATAGAAATCAATGGAAATTACATATGCCACAGGGATAATGATAAACTTTTAAGTTCGAAAGATGAATATTTTAAAGAAAAAAAATGCCTATTTTCAACATCTTTTAGAGTTATACAATAAATTTTGGTATTAAAGAAAAAAAATAAAAAAATAAAAAAAAATAAAGATCTTTTCTTTCAGGAGGCCATCCAGGCTTTCAGTTCACAAGAAATCTCCCTACACACCCTTATCCTCATCCGCTATCTTTCCAGGCTAAGAGTCATTTATTTCCACAGGTCGGACCTCAGCCTTCGAAAGGGAGGACTAACTACAGCGGTAGTCTGTGGTTTTCCCTGAAACTCCCATGGTTTCTATTTCTCCCCTCTGTAGGAATTGTCTTCCTCTGACTCACAATAGGAAAGGGAGACAAGCAACTGGACTGGGTAATGGGAGTGGTAGGAGAAATCAAGAGTGGTAAAGGAGGAGGATTTAACATACTCTAGGGGCTTAGAGTAAAGAGGAAAAATCTATGAGGAAAAACAACGGTTACAGAAAGAAAAAAAAAAGTATCCTTAAATGTAAAAAGCCTAAATATACAGGATCTCAGACCATTTGCCTTGTTTCAGGACAGAGTAAATGGTTAATGCAGAAAAGGGGGGAGGGAGGGTGTTGGCAGTTAATTATGAAGCAGGGAGAGATAGGTTTTGTTGATTTTTACTGGCTGCAGACCGCTCTGCTGGCGTAGGGGTCTGGTCCAGGTGTCTTATCAGAACTTCACTAGATTCAAGGTCGCAAGTTTTCTGCAAGCATAATTAATACATTAAAAAAACTAAACTCCCAGGAGCCAAGCGGAGGAGAAATGGAGCTGAAGTCTACAGCTGCCCTGGTGATTTAAAACTGGTTGCTAGGCAGACTCAGCCCCCCAGGGCTGGATGCCTGAGCTGCCTGCAGCAGCCCTGGAAGAAGCTAAAGCAGCTAGAAAAGCAATGGACAGCAGACATTTACCTGACACTAGAGCTGCCCTGCTGCTTCCCAGTGAGTAATTAGCATTTTACAACAAGCAATACAAGACTTAGGCCTTTGGCTTGCTGGCTACAACAGTTAAAACAGAAGCCAGTGACTGCTACTGGCCTTCCGGCAGCCCCAGGAATAGAGCATCAGGCCTGAGATCTGTAAAAGCAGCAGATAGAGCTAGTGAAAGCTCCCTGTTTGCAAATGTACTGAAAGGGTTCAGTACCTGTTGCTGCTGGAAGAGAAGGGGCTGAGATCCCTTTCCAGTGCACTCCCTTCGGAGAGGCCTGGTCGCTGCTCTGCCACAAAAGGGACTGGCGGGAAGACAAGGGGCCTAATACCCAAGCCACTGCCACAGAAGCGCTTTGCAATATGCAAAGCTGTTTCTAACTGCAACTCTGGCTGTTTTGGACTGGCAGCTTAAAGTCAAAGAGCAAAGGAAAGGCACTCTCCCTGGACCAGGGAGCCTTCAGGACTTTGAGATTCTCCAAGAGAGGAGGAGTCTGACTGAGGGATGGCAGAGACCCTGTTGGGTTGGAAGGACCTAAGGCCACATGTTAAACTTATAAATTACGGCTTTCTAGGCAGATGTCTAAGCCCAGTTATGTAGGGGTTAAGCTGCCTGTTTACAGCAAAACAGCTTTCTCCCATGCCAGAATAAAATTTAGGGAAATTAGACAGGCTGTGTTTGTGGCTAGAAAGAAGAACTGGCCACCATGCACAGCCCTGACAGTGGCCTACAGAAAACTGTATAATAGACTTAGATGATGCCTGTGTCTTCATAGACATGGCTCCAGAAAGACAAGGACAATTTTGCTTTGTGTGGGGAGGTCAAGAATAGACTTTAGTCACCTCCCTAAGATATTTGTATAGCCCTACCATGTGTCATATATGGTAGCAGAAGATTTGGCTACCTAAGGTGGCCACAGTACCAATATTGTACTTCATTGTGTTAATAATATTGCATTAACCTTACAGATTTGAATGCAGTTGCCAAAAGGGCAGGTGCCCAAATGGGCAAGGAAAATACCCATCTGGTTTTTGTCTCTATTGAGACAGTTGGCAGCCTGTATACTGTCTTGCAGGCCTGTGTGGCCATACCCATGTCAGGTGTGGCACAAACCTCAACTTTAGGAAACTGGGGAAGGCCTGTGTGGAACAGAGGGAAGTGGTGAGTAACAGCCCTTTGTTACAGGAATTACAGACCCTGTGAGGTCCTGTGACATGAGAGTCCCTTCAAAGCAATAAAGCATGTCACCCCTCCCAGAGACCATATGAAATTTTAAGGACAAGTCAAGTAGGGGGAACCCTACTACAAGGACAGCTATAATTGTCTACTTGAATATAGACACATAATGAATTTCTCCTTGTCATTTGAAGACAGTTATATTACTTTGAAGAATCCATAGAAAGGACTGACAAGGAAAATCAGAGGATCTTAAAGCAGGTCAGTATATTTTTCTCCTTATACAATTCCTCTGAAATTTGGCAATGCTTAATAAATCATGGCAATACATTTCTTTGCATAAATTCAATAAGACCGGTTTCTAATAGTGGTTTTATTGACCGGAAACTTTGACTGGAGTATCATGTTTTAAAGAGCCCTATCTGAACTCTGAAGACTTGAAGCCAATAAGAGTGCCAAGGAAAAGCCTGGTATCCTGCTTGGGAGCCCTGAAAATTGCTGGCGCTGGAGCATCAGGCCCATGCCCTACCATCACTGGCGATTGGTCAGAGTAGAAGGGGAGCAATAAGGATGCCTCTGCATCCCTGCGGAACCCCCAAGCACTCTAGGCCATGATGAGTAGGAGGGCTACTGAGATGGGCCTTAAAACCTAGGGGGTGGGCCCAGGTGGATTCGCTGCAGTTGAGGGATTCACCTAACTCAGCAGATTCTGCAGGCAAGCCAGATGGCAGCTGGATGGCTTGGCTTCCTAGCCCTGCGGGGCACACTAAGATTCAATCATGAAATTCTGGCAAAGGTAGTTAGTTACCATTCTTGTTGTGTTTATGCAAACAATCAGGCCAAATTAAATACATTAAGTAAATTGGTCTTGATTTGGCTCTTTTAATAAACATAGAGGTAATTTTGAGGAGAAAAAATTCTATTTTAATAGAGGTTATTAAAACTGAAATGTTTTCTTTCCCTTCCACTGGACCATTTGTTACAGTTTGTCTCTGCCAGGTCACAAGCCCACCTCCTTCTGTGCCCAGGCCTCATCGTCCCTCTGACAGACAGCAAGGATCTCTTGGCTCTGAGGGAAAATTCCGTCCCTCCTCAGCATGAAGCAGCTACAGAAGAAATTTAACGTCCATTTTCCCTAAAAGAATTCAGAGCCAGGATCCTTGAGGTAATATATTAGGCAGTTAGACAGACATGAGCAGAGCAAAGATGATGGGCCAACTAGCGCTATCAGATTTAACTAAGTCTTTCCACCTCTACGTATGTGAGACAAGGGGCATAGCCAAAGAGGTATTCACCCAAAGTCTCAGCCCTTAGAAAAGGCCAGTAGCCTATTTGTCCAAAAGACTTGACCCCTTTGCATTTGGGTGACATACTTGCCTCCAGGCAGTAGCAGCCACAGCTATGCTTATCGAAAAAGCAAGTAAGTTAACCCTAGGGCAGTAACTAATCCTAACTGCCCCACATGAGGTTGAGGCTTTACTCCGGAACACACTAGAGCGCTGGATGTCAAACACTCAAGTCACCCAGTTTCAGGCTCTCTGGTAGACAAAAGAAAAATAAGTAACAATTTATACTGATAGCAGGTACGCATTTACAATGGCTCACATACATAGTGCTATTTACAAGGTAAGGGGTCTCCACAGAAACAAGAGGGAACCAGGCCACAGATGAAGCTGCCCGGGAGGCTGCCCTAAAACCAGTGGGGCCTCTACAGATTCTAGTGACTCTTCCAGACCCTGATCTACCCAATCTAGGAAAGCTGAAATCCATAACCAATCTTTATTCAAGTTCTTACAGGCTTTACAGTCTACCCAGGAAGCAATCCAGAAGCACATTTGAGACGCTCTGCCTGTACCAACTTCTGATCCGGTTCATCCCTTCCACCGTGGTGACTCTTTGGGTAAAGAAATTTGCCACCTAAGGACTGACTCTTACCTGGAAAGGACCACCTCCACGGCAATCAAGGTCAAAAGAATCCCAACGTGGCTTCATCACACCCGGCTTAAGACAGCCCAGGAAAAATAGAGAGTCCAGGACTTTTCGGACTCTCTAAAGATTACTCCTGGCCCTCATTCCGGGCCCTTATCTTATAAGCAGGCCCACTAACTTTATTAGGCAGAAAATTAAGATTATAGTCCTCTGGGGTAAATATAACTCCCTCCTTGACAATGACCAAGAGTCAATGATTTGACTCATGTACATAAACCAGTGGGGAATGAAGCATCCATCTTATATAAAAAACTGCTGTTTGAAATTTTAACCCTGCTATTTGGCTTCTGTAAATGCTTGCTTGCTTAAATAATAGGGAAAATGAGACTACTCCCACTTCAGAGAGGCCATTAAACCTTCCCTGGACAAAATTATCAGTGCTGGCACCAGGCCAGGCCTTTGGTTGAGGTCTCAAGGTCCCAGCACATAGGGGCTCTTTAAGAACTTGCAAAGGGGGCCAGAAACACCCCATATTTGGGAGACAAACAAGGTAAAAACATATAAATAGGGAAAGTTCCTCCATGTGGGGGCCCAGAATTTGAGAGACATTTTCCTCTGGACCCGCACGTAATAAATGTAACTCCATCTCTCTAAGAATTGCTTGGTTCTTCTCTGGTTTTCTGTAACAATTATATAACCAAAAGACTAAACTAGAATCATGACTTACTTTTTCTCAGATCAGTTGCACTGTCCAATTACTTCTACCATCAAGCCACACAAGTCTAACATTTTGTATCCTTAATTTGGCTCCAATGTATCTCATCTTTTCAACTCTTATTTTTGTTGTTTAATTCAAATCTTTGTCAACATTTTGAGACAACATAATATCTCTCAACCAGTCTGTTTCTCCATTCTCTTTTCCAAGTCCAAACTGTCCTCACAGTGTAGACAGTTGAATCTGCCTAAAACGTAATGTGGATTACATAACTCTGCTTCTTAACACATTCCAAGGGATCCCAAATTACCTACAAGATAAAGTCCTCAGTAAAGCATCTGAGGTCCTCGTCATTTATTTCTCCCCTGCTTACATCCTCAGCCTTATCCTAAACTTGCTCTCTACTCTTAAGGCATAATGAGCTTCTTGCCATTCCAAAACCATGCTAGTTTAATACATATGGACTTTCCTTTTGCCTGGGGATTTCCTGTTTTGCTTTAATAATAAACTCTCTTTTCTTTCTCTTAACACCAAGTTTTAACCTTTTTCTGACTAATCTGGATAAAGAGAAATACTTGAATAGCTTTAGCTTTCTACTAAGTTCAACATCAGTTACCTGCCTAGACCAGTGCTTCTCAAACCTCAGTAGGTCTGAGTTTCCTAGTAGCAGAGTGATAGGTGGCATGTAAATGTGAGGACATAGAGAATCAATCCAGATCTTTAGATAATAACAACGGATTTCGCTGCTTTGAACTTTGACTCCTTCTGCATCAACTGTTGGTGAGACCCTGGGCTCCTGCTAAGTCACATCCTGAATCCATCTCCATTTATGTCTGTCTTTAAATTGCTACAGAAAATTACTGTCTTATACTCAAGTCTAAATTACAGAAAGAGTCATAAAGGAAATCAGCTACCTTCAAACTATGAAGTATCCATGAGAGTTCTAGAATTTCTACATAGTAGGAACTTAAGATTGGTGATCTGGGCCTGGCTGGTGTTGCTCAGTGGTTGAGGGTCAACCTATGCACCAGGAGGTCTCCTGTTCCATTCCTGGTCAGGGTACATGCCCTAGTTTTGGGATGTGCAGGAAGTAGCCGATAGATGTGCAGGAAGTAGCCGATCGATGTTGATGTTTCTCATTGATGTTTCTATCTCTCTCTCCCTCTCCTTTCCTCTCTTCCTAAAAATCAATAAAAACATTTTTTTTAAAAGAGTGACCATCTGGTTTGAGGAAGTGGATCACTGGAAGATAGTGTTAAAGATTATTTCCCATAGACTTCTACATTGGCACTGAAAAAAAGAAACACCAATTTTCCATATCAAAGAACAAGGGAGGAATTGGTCAGGATCTGAGAAACCTCTTACCTTATCCCAAGACAGAATTTGATGCCACCATTGTGAAATGTGATATTAAATATAAGGATATGTTTCCAGATAGTCTTTAAGCTAGTCTTTTTCATTCAAAAAAAAAAAATGCAACTGGAAAATCTTATACCAAAAAAGAATTACTTAATTTATTTAATATGGGTCTTGAAAGACAAGAGTTAGTGTTGCCAAAATTAGTAGCAAGCATATAGAACTCCCTCCCTCCCTCTATCTCTCTCTCCATATATATATATATATATATATATATATATATATATATATATATATATATATATATGTGTGTGTGTGTGTGTGTGTGTGTGTGTAAACAATAGTTAACTTCAGGGAAAACAAAATGTTGGACAATAAAATATAGATAATCAAAATATAGCTGATTATGTAGTTCTTCTGTGTATAAGATTTCCCCACTTATAATAAATGCTGGATATTGATTTAGACAAAAATGGTGATATATTTGTTTTGATAGAATAGGGAAAGGGAAAGTGTTTAATTGTGTGTAGATACAATAAAATAGCTAAATTCTAATCTTCTGTAATAGAAAATCAACAAATAATAGCTAAAATTAAAAATCAAGAAATAGCTCAATTATGATATTATTTAGTAATACGGGTATGAATAACAGGGGAAAATAAAAAGTTGAAAGTAGATGGCCTTGAAAATAGAATAGTGGTAATTTTTATTATATAAGTGTTGTACTATCAGTTGGTTTTTTAAAATATGTGTGTATATGTATATGTATTTATAAAATGAAAGTTATATTTAAATATAACTACATATTATTGATTTTAGGGCTTTTTTCGGGATGTTAGAAAGAATGAAATCTATGACCGTTGTTCATATTGACTATTTTTTGCCAAATTATTATGAATAGTTTTTTTTTTTTGGAAGCATGCTCTTTAAGTTCAGAGAACCATAGATGTCAAACAATTGCATTCATTCCCTTGATCAGGATAGATTTCAGAAGAGGATATTCCAGAAATAGAGGAGTGTGATTTTATATCATCAGAAACTCTCCCTAAATATTTTCCTCAGAGGTAATGCTGTCTTTATTCAATCATGTAAATGCTAAGCATTGGTTGTTCAACAATGTGACTTGCAAATCTGTAATCGTTTCTTGAATCCAGTGATTGTTCCAATAAGAATAAAGGACATAATCTCATATTCTGTGAAAGCGGGAGGCTTAATTAGCAACAATAGGAAGTGTTATGAACCTTCTTTGCTCCACTAGTCTCATTAAAATAATCAATGGAGAAAGAGGCCAATGGGAAGGTGATGGGAAGGTCAATGAACATGTATTTAGATAAACGACCAGTAGGTAGATAGTGAGAGACAGAGAGAAAGAGAAAGAACCTTTTAGAACCTCACACAATCTCCAGGGTTCTTCAATTTTCTAAGTCTTGCCCAGGGTTACTTAATGGAAATTAAAGTCCCTGAGATTCAAATTCAAATCTTTCTCCAGAGGCTACATTTTCTTCACTTGCCAAACACCAAGAGAGAGCAACTGGAAATCCATCCCAGGTCTGGGATTCTGCATTTGGTACCTGGTTCTACGGTTGCTAACTACAGCAGGGATCTTTCTGGATTTGTTATTCATAAGAGTTAGACCCCAACATTCACGTTCCCTAAGTAATACCTAACCTATATCTGTGGATTTTTATGTTGCTTAAAGTGGAAATCTAACCCTCTTACTGGATTCTTCCCTAAGCATCTGTTTCACTGTCTTTGTTATGTGATTAGCTTGCAGCTTTCTTTCAAAACAGGGCATGATTGAAGTTGTATGATGAAAGAAACCTCAGAATGATCAGGGTGTGAGGATGCACAGAAGGGGTGAACAGTTTTTTTGCCAACATCATAAAGATGCTTTAAAAATTCTTGACTATTAACTAAAGAAGAGATTAGATTCGTGTCAAACTTCAAAGCTCCTTCCTAACCACCTATTTTAAAAGGCTTTTCTCTGGAAATAAAATAGTTTCCCTTTTCTTCCCAGCACAATGAGAAATACAATTCTATTCATTTACACTGTTTTTCCCCTTTAGGATAAAACTCTTTCTGTTTATATGAGAGGATGAGTTCTTCTCCTGACCTTTCCTGTCAATGACTTTTCAAGGTAATGAACGAAAATACATGTAAACATTTTTCCAATTTGTGATGAGCAGTCAATAAACAGAAAATGCTAATCATACTAATTTCTTCTCCCTGGCAAAGTGATGCATAAATAATATATTAACATGCAAGAGCCAACAGGGTTAAGCTGCTCACACATTGCCATTGATTTCTCCCCCCACTATCTCTTCTTCTCATTCAACCGATACTATGCAACCTTTCTTTTCCATTATATTGTAAAACTTTGTTCCCTTGAGCATCACCGTGAGGCTCTGCTCTTAAAACATTAATTAAAGCAAGGTGAAGTATTTGATTAATCAGCACAGGAGTCTGTGGGGCTCTAATGTTGAATGACAAATGTCAATATCTGCTCTAGGTTTGTTGGATCAACCAGCCAATATGGAGACACTGATCCATCATCTTGTCACCAATTCCCACAGCATCCCCGAAGCCTGCCAATTAAAAGAAAAGTTGTAATCACAATACATCACTCAGCAGTGATTGCAGGAACATGATAAATAGGGACCTTTCCCTTCTTCTCTGTTGAGTACTTGCTGTCTGTTTTGAAGATTTATTCCATTTTTCAGGCAGAAATCAGATCCAAAAGGAAAAAGAGATCACCTGAAAAAATATATTTCTCTGTTATTTTTCCTGAAGCATAAATTAACATTTTGTTGAATAGGTATAAATTCTTGGAGACTTTTGAAAAGTGACAGAAATGGTTAACACAGTAACTTGTATTACTGAGAACTGGCCCATGTAATGGCTCTTTTCTCTGCAGAGGCAAAATTTGGAATTTTCTTTGGTGAATATATACTAAAACTGGAAGGTGATGTAGCATACCAGTCTCATAATAGCTCTCATACCTTAATAGAGCAAAGGTATGTTACATAAACCTTCCCAGCCACATTTCCTGCCTCACTCCAATCCACACCCCTGTCTCCCACCTTTAATCTACAAGCAAATCTCCAAGTGTGCCCAACAGGTCTCCTGGCATGCTTTTCTCTTGCTGGAAGGCTCTTCGGACCCTTGGTCCCTGTAGCTACCCTGCAAGCTCTTCCAGATTTGAATCAAATTCTGTCTTTGTCTTTTTTTGGACACACCCTGCTATCCACTCACAGGCTGAGATAAAGACCTTTTTCTGGGTTTCTTCTCTGATCCTTCATAGCACTTGGTCCATGCCTCCATTCAAACCTAAACCCTTTTATTGTAATGGGAGATTTTCTCATCTGTTTCCATTTAAAATGGCGAGCTCCTTGAAGACAGGGACCATCTTACATTTACCTTACACCTCAATTTCCAGCACAATGACTGCTATCCAGTACCTGCACAGATCTGCTAATGAATGGAACTGCTCTTAAAGCTTCTATGCTCAAATCTCTCAGCAGTTCCTCGTTATCTTAGAATCAAACCTAGGGCCTTAGATGACTTATGAAGTCCTAGGCAAACTGGCCTCCGACTTCATCTCTAGCTTCTTGTCACATCAACCTCTCCCTCCTTCATGTTGACTTACTCGCAATATACTTCCTTTATTTCCTCTTAGGCTTTTATATATAGAGATGTTGAATATTGATTTAGACAAAAATGGTGATATTTTGGGGAGCCTTTGTACAGGGTATTGCTTATGCTTAAAGTACTCTTTATTGCTCTCCATCTGGCCAATTTATCTCTTAATCTTAAAATCAGTTCTCTAGGTAACATTCCCTGATACTTCTTTTCAAAACCAAATTATGTCCCCAACTGTATAATCCCAGGATACCCCTCCTGACCCGCATCACACACACATCATCGGTGTACAGATGCAATGCTTTCTAGGCTGTGAGACCTGTGAGAGGAGGGGCCATGTTTCTTTTACTTATGGTTACATCTGATAGAGCACACTCACTAAGTATTTTAGGCTGTTTTGAATAAATAAGTAAATTTCGAATTTATAAACAAATGTTGAAAGCACAAACCAGAATAAAAGCTTCCTGAGTACTATGTTAAAAATTAAGCTTTTGTAGTATAATTTATGAAACATACTTCTACAAAAGCTGCATTCTTTGCTTCGCCTTCCTTCTGCAGTGAGCCCATCAACAGGCTTACAACAAGAGTGGCTTCACTTTGAAAATCCAGGTGCCTCCATTTTTATAATGCAAGCACTTGGCCTGGCAAAGGTCCAGAAACCTGAGGCTACCTGAAAATGTGTATAATTATTTGTCCTCAGTGCCCCCACCCTAGGAATTGCTTGCACCTGTAACTTCCTTGACAGGTGCTGGTGCCACGCTCCTTTCCTTTCCAGCCAGGTGAGGAGTAAATACAGTCACTTCTTGAGGCAAAAATATTGGCATGTGCAGACCAAAGCTGAATACATTTCCATATTTCACGGCCTATATTTCAATCTTAGCACGCACTCCTTTGTCTCCCAAAGTAGAACACAATATCGAACAGGGGGCGGTGAAAACCAGTGGTATCTGCTCGAATGTCTAAAAAGCCCGAGAAGGCAAATTGTGACGGATCATGTGTGACATCCTTACCAACCACTTGTCTGTTGAGGCTGCTCACCGACTTTTCTGTTTGCTTCCCCCCATTGCTGTTCATAGCCTTTGTGTGGCCAACAGGTGTGCTAGCCTCCGAGAGCGATCAAGGAGGGCTGGAGTCTCGTGCAATCATGTAACACACTGACTATGCTGCCTTAAACAGAATGCCTCCCTGGTGACAGTCTGCTAGAGAGTGGAATTTATGAAATTTTTTATTTATTTACCTTTGGTTTGAACAGGACTCTTACCATGGAGTCAAAATTCAACAGACAGAAACCCAAGTGGAGAGCTGCGCTCTAGGTATTGTTTTTAATATTTTATCTGATTCGCTCAGATGAACAAGACAATATGAAAACCCCTCTGGTCATTTTCTCTAACACTGTAAAACAACGGCAAGGAGCGGGATTACTCTTCGAGTGAATCTTCACTAAAATATTCACAGACCAAACAAAGAAAAATAAACAGAAGGCCAGGGAAATTTGAAAATTCACATTCTGAAATGAACTACAGGGTTGGCACACAGCTGAAAAGGAGACTAGCTTCAGAATGAGTGACTGTCTGCATGTCTCTTCGGGCCTCTTTTGGAAACTCCTTACAGTTTATCTACATTTCTAACTACTTAATGATAAAATGGTGTCATCACTGTGATTTCATATTGCTTAAAATATGAAACTCTGTCTCTTAAAAATTTCATATGATGTTGCATGGAAGTAATCTTTGCATAAAGCTGGTGATGTAACAAAGATAGTCTGCTATTTTCTTTAAAATACAAAGATATAACAGTGGTTTTAAGAGGATATTAATACGCTTTTAAATCAAGTACATTTATGAGACTCCTTTTTCTCTACTCTTGCTCAACCATAATCTACTTATTTTGATATCTACCTGCTTCATCCTCCCTTCATGGTTTCGATACAGTTTATCTGATGCATAAAAGCCTTGACCGGTTTTCTAGTTTACTTTTCTGATCTCCACACAATTTACACCATTCACCTATGGCTATGACTAGAGGCTACCAACACCACTACTTTACTTGCAGCTAAATCATCAATCACACCACTTGCTTGGTAGCATATAGGCAAAACATCGAATTCACCAATCTATTTACTCTTATTTTTTAGGGGATTATTTTAATATCCTCTTAACTACACAGAATTAAGACATCCTGTGTTGTATTCTCATTCATCCCCCAGCCTACTACAATATTCTAGCTAATTAAAAGGGATGATTTCGCCTTAACTGGTTTGGCTCAGTGGATAAGAGCATTGGCCTGTGGACTCAAGGGTCCCAGGTTCGATTCCGGTCAAGGGCATGTACTTTGGTTGTGGGCACATCCCCAGTAGGGGGTGTGCAGGAGGCAGCTGATTGATGTTTATCTCTCATTGATGTTTCTAACTCTCTCCCTCTTCCTTCCTCTCTGTAAAAAATCAATAAAATATATTTTAAAAAAGGGAAGATTTAGTATTAATCTCTTGGCTTAAAATAGTCAAATAAATTGAGGCAAGAACAGGCATCCATGAGTTTATAGTACATGACTTGTCTCAAATTTCCACTTTACTTTGTGAAATGACAGGCAAAGTCATAGCAAATGAGCTATGCTAGGCTCTCTTTAGGGTCTGAGAATAATGACAATTCTGGTTAATTCTGCATTGTTAATGGGGAAACTCATTGCAGATGATTAAACTTGTTGATTTTCCAAGAAAAGAAAAAAATGTTTAAATTTTCCGTTTGCCCCTTCTGGGACAGAATTTAAGCATTAGCAGTCAATCCTAGAAAGGTTATCTTGTTTTTACATTCCTTCCCGGTAAGAGACCCCAAGAAATACTGTATTATCCTTTCTATATCAAGTAAGAAAATAAAAATGGGTTATCATCACCCTGTGAATTAAGGAACACTGGACCAGGCTCTCCCAGAGCCTCTAATATTTATTGTTTATAGATGGGCACCTCTGCAAGCTGCATACACTGCCATTTTTGGGCAAAATCCTATCTATCATTTTGCCACTGTATCAAGTAGAGCTATACCAAAATGAGGTGAGAGAGTTAACACAATCTCACTGAAACAGTCTAGAAATTTATATATTAGGAGATTATGGATTTATTTATTGTACTTTTTTTATATGCGATTACTTCTTTTCGCTAGTCACTTTTTAAAAAATATTTTTAATTACAGTTTACACTCAATATTATTTTGTATTAGTTTCAGGTATACAGTATAGTGCCATATACTTTACGAAGTGCCCCCCCCCCCACTGGATATCTCCAGTACCCACCTGACACCATACATAGATATCACAATATTATTGACTATATTCCCTATGTTGTACCTTACATCTCTGTGACTATTTTGTAACTATCAATGTGTGCTTCTAAGTTGCTTCACCTTTTAACTCAGTCCACCCACTCCCCTCTCTTTTGGCAACCATCAGTCTGTTTCTGTATTGTTTGTTTATATTATTTAGATTCCACATACAAGTGAAATCACATGCTATTTGTCTTTCTCTTACTGACTTATTTCACTTAGTATAATACCCTCTAGGTCCATCCATGCTGTCACATATAGTAAGATTTATTTTTTTTTAATATATTTTATTGATTTTTTACAGAGAGGAAGGGAGAGGGATAGAGAGTTAGAAACATCGATGAGAGAGAAACATTGATCAGCTGCCTCCTGCACACCTCCCACTGGAGATGTGCCCGCAACCAAGGTACATGCCCTTGACCGGAATCGAACCCGGGACCCTTTAGTCCTCAGGCTGACGCTCTATCCACTGAGCCAAACCGGTTTCGGCGTAAGATTTATTTTTTATGGCTGAGTAATATTCCATTGTATATATGCACCACCACTTTTTTATCCACTTGTCTATTAATGGGCACTCGGGTTGCTTCCATAGCTTGGCTGTTGTATATAATGCTGCAATGAACATAAGAGTGCATATATTATTTTAAAGTAGTCTTTTGGGTTTCTTTGGATATATACCCAGATGTGGAATAGCTGGGTCATAGGCAGTTCCATTTTTAATTTTTTGAGATAACTCCTTACTGCTTTCCACAGTGGCTGCACCAGTCTGCATTCCCACCAACAGTGCACAAGGTTTTCCTTTTATCCACATCCTTGACAATACTTGTTTGTTGATTTATTGATGATAACCATTCTGACAGGTGTGAGGTGATATCTCATTGTGTTTTTAAGTTTCATTTCTCTGATGATTAGTGATGTTAAGCATCTTTTCATATGTCTATTGGCCATCTGTATGTCCTCTTTGGTAAAATAATACAAAAATTTATATGGTATCACAAAAGACCCTGAGTAGCCACAGCAATCTTGAGAAAGAAGAACAAACTATACTACATGATACCAAACTATACTACAAGGCCAAAGTAATCAAAACAGCATGGTACTGGCATAAACACAGACATGTGGATCAATGGAACAGAATAGAGAGCCCAGAAATAAACCTACAATTGATATTTGACAAAGGAGGCAAGAATACACAATGGAGTAAAGACAGTTTATTTAATAAATTGTGTAAGAAAAATTGGGCAAATAAAAAAAAAAGAAACCATCTTACACAATACACAAAAATAAACTCAAAATGGATCAAAGACTTAAGTGTAAGGCTCAAAACCATAAAAATCTTAGAAGAAAACATAGCTAATAAAATCTTGAACATCTCTCTTAGTAATATTTTTTCCTGGTATATCTCCTCAGGAAAGGAAAACAAAAGAAAAAAATAACTAAATGGGACTGCATCAAACCAAAAAGATTTTTCACAGCAAACAAAACTATCAACAAAATTTAGAGACGATCCATTGGATGGGAGAACATATTCACCAATGATACATCTGATAAGGAGTTAATATCCAAAATTCATAAAGAACTCATACTGCTCAACACCAAAAGAAGCAAACAACCCAATTAAATAAATGGGCAAAGGTCTTTTGGTAGTTATTTCACAGGAAGCAAATCATACTGAGCAATTTTAATGATTTTATTATTTATTAATAAATAAATCTAGAAATTTAATTAAAGGAATGGCTGAAAGCTAGTGTTCAGTTCATCAGAATTTGCTTCTCCTCCTCAAATTGCTTCTGTTGTTTTTCTAATTTAACTAAAATGTGACAGTAACTTTACCAGGCACTATACTTCACATTAAGTTGGATTCCTTTGAAATATTGCTTTGCTGTATTGCCTTTTACTTTTCTTTAATAACCCTAAGCAATGGTAATCCATATTTCAGAGGCAAAGATGAAAACCTCCTATGAGTGCAGTGCCTGCAATTTGCTAGACCCTATTCTGGGCACCTGACCTACGCTATCTCCCTTTGTTCTGACATCATATCCCCTTTAAATCTCCTGTCTTAATAAGGTGAGTTTGATGTTTTGTCCAAATCAAAGAAGAAGTTGATACAATAAATAGTATAATTAAGATTAAAAGAATAAAAGAATTATCCAAATCATCTAAAATCCTGTCCTTTTTTTTTTTTTTTTTTTTTTTTTTTTTTTTTTTTTTTTTTTAGGAGCAGAGAGAGATCTGGTGAAAGACCTAGCAACTATTGTATTTTAAGATGGTCAATGAGTCCAAGTAAGTCTTCTGTATTCTTCAAAGAACCTTTGGTCTGACAACTTCTGTCAAGTTTCAGGATGGTGAGAATTAAAATGTCCTAGTTATAACCTGCTAAAAAAGTTGTTCTGGTAATGAAATGGCAATTCAGCTAAAAATATATAGTATTGACCATGCTAGGTCACTGTACAAAGGCTGCTGCATTCCAATTCCACTTCTCAGGAATTTCCCCCACCCATTTATTTAATCAAATAAGGCAAGGCTCTGTTTTAGAAACTCTGAATTTAGACCCAAATACCTATACTAACTTTCAAACAATGTGTGGGGCTTAATTAGGTAATACATTTATCATGTCTTCCAGACACCATTATGGTTTCCTTGCATTAGTATCTACATCGGATTGCTTGTATTGGGCTTTGAAGAGAAAGAGGGACTGTTTTTTAATAGCTCTGTTGTCTTCTGTATAGACACATGGTTGGTGGCTATAAACTAACTAGCATGGACAGTTGATACTCAAGAGTGGTTTGTCACAGAAGCTGATAAGACACTATATAGAGACTCAGAAATGGCACCAGATACTCATGTCCTCTGTTTGAAAGTGATAATGCTAATACCAGTTTATTAAAATTTGTAAGCTAACATGTTCTGTTAATTTCCTAATGGGGATAGTACTTTCATTGAAATTGTTGCTTACTTTACATGTATTCAAAACAGACAAGGAATGATTCAAAGCTAAGTGTGTGTCTTTATTATCAGACTAGAAGCCCAATGCACAAAGATTCGTGCCAGAATAAGCCTTCCTTTCCCTGGCTTCCAGCACCGCCTTTGCTCTGGCCAGAGCCACCTTTCTGCTCTGGCCCGGAGCCGCCTTTCTGCCTTCCCATGCTGCCCAGAGACCCAGAGCAGCCTGGGGTGGTGCAGAACGCCTGCATCCTGCCCCGCCCCCGGCCACTTGGTGCCTGTGTATGCAAATTAACCTTCCATCTTTGGTGGGTTAATTTGCATACCCACTCCTGATTGGCTGGTGGACATTGAGAAGGTACGGTTAATTAGCATGTTACTCTTTTATTAGGTAGGTGTGATTCATTCTAAAGGAGGAAATGTGAGCATGCAAAGCCACATTTTCAAACTGATTGTTTTCAAGACTTTAAATAAAATCACTGTGCTCTTTACAGTATTCTTGGCTTAAGCTGCTGCAAAAAGAGTAGAACTACTTGTCAGCTCAGGAGGATTATGAATGGTTTTACCAGTTAGAGAAGAAGTTTAAGTAAAGTAGTAAGGAGAATCATTTCCCTCTGTTAATCAAAAACAACACCACAAAACTACAGTTGCATTATAAAGTAGGAAATGAGTACAGACAATCCACGGTGAGCACGCTGTAAAAGAAAGATCAATGTTTTACAGTGAAAATCAATAGGGTTTGAATCCTGGCTTTGACACACTTACTGAGTCACATAGATCAAACAATTTCTTTGAGTATCAGTTTCTTCATGGAAAAATAAAGGTAATTAGACCTAACTCAAAGTCTTTAGGTACACCTAGCTCATAATAAATACCCAATCAATGTTAGTGTTTTCCCTCTCATTCAAGGATTTTAAAATCTGTTCCCCAAAGAACTAGTAATATAAAGAAGTAAATAACTAATAAATCAACTCCAAATTCATGCTTGCTTAAAATTGTTTGTTTCTTCTTTATAGCTTTGATACCGGATGAATGGCTTGACTAGATCTAAAATACTTGTCTTGAACTTCTTTTCCTTGATTAGAAAAAGATCTTGTTCTACTGTTGTTTTGCTCCTATGTTGCTATAAAGAAATAGGATAATGACAGGATTTTCTTTACTTTGTAATACACTTAGTCAGTTTTCCTTTGTGTATAATATTTTGTCGATTTCAACCTTCAAATTCCACTCTTAGTTCTAGAAAGTTTCCTTGGAAATTATTTTACATTAATTCCATTGTGATTCTCTGTCATTTCTATAGGACCTTGAATTTACATTCTTGCTTTCGTTTTCCACACTACCAGTTTTCAAGTAATGCCTGCTCCTTTCAAATTCTTCTTAGATGATACATACTGAAATATTTAGAAGCAAAATGTTATGGCTGCAATATTTTTTTTAAAAGTAAAATTTATGTATGAATATATAGGCAGGCATATGCATACTCAAAAAACATCTATGGCAAAATATTAACAACTGGTGAATATCTGAGAAGGGCATATGGATATTTACTGTACTATTTGTTCAAATTTTCTATAAATCTCAATTGTTTCAAAATAAAAAGCTGGGGTTAAAATAAACCTCACGCCGAAACCGGTTTGGCTCAGTGGATGGAGCGTCGGCCTGTGGACTGAAGGGTCCCGGGTTCGATTCCGGTCAAGGGCATGTACCTTGGTTGCGGGCATGTACCTTGGTTGCGGGCACATCCCCAGTGGGAGGTGTGCAGGAGGCAGCTGATCGATGTTTCTCTCTCATCGATGTTTCTAGCTTTCTATCCCTCTCCTTTCCTCTCTGTAAAATATCAATAAAACATATTAAAAAAATAAATAAATAAAAATAAACCTCACTTAGAAAACTACCCAACTACAATAGTTTTATGAATAGCTGATCTAAAATTCCATGCAGAAGAAATTTCAGGGATGCTTTTATCCAAAGCTTTATTTTATAAAGAGAAAAATGTAGCACAGGGAGTTTGGATAATTTTCCCAAAGTTATCAAGCTTATCAGTTTTGAAGCTAAGCATCAAACTCTCCTTTCATGAATTCAACTTTAGTAGATTTTTGTTTTTTTTTTTACTTTTTCATTTCCTTAGACTATGGTCAGCAAATTTTTTCTGTATGGGGTTTGATAGTAAATGGTTTAGACCTTGCTGGCCACATATAAAATATGTTTCACATTCTTCTTTGTTTTTCTTTAAACACGTTAAAAATGTAAAACCACTCTTAGCTCAAGTGCCAGTATCAGAACAGACTGTAGTGCAAATCTGGCCTGGGGGACATAGTTTGGGGTCCCCTGCCCTACACTATTGATTGTTTTTAAGTCCACTGAAACTGCTTTCATTGTGAAGCATAATTAAACAACAACAAAAAAATGTAAGCAAACCATACACTGCAGTTGACTACTTGTACTCCAAATTACTTGTGGCCTAGTTAGGGTTGCCAGATTTAGCAAATAAAAATATAGACAGGATAAAAATTATTCCAGACAGATGGTATAGATCCATTTATCTTTTCTCCTTCAAACAACTATAATCCTTGCAATGAGTACAAGAGACAACCAAAGAAGGACTAGGAAAAGTGTGTGTGTGTGTGTGTGTGGCGCGGGGGGGGGGGGGGGGGGGGGGAGGGGAGAGATAAATTGGTTTTGACTCCTAGACTGAAAGAACAGCACAGTAGCAGAGTGTCTTAAGTCCCTCTCCCTAAACCCAACAGAAGAAGGTGACTCTGTCCCACTGTTTCCCTTGTTGCAACCTAGCAACAGAAGGCAGCTCAGTTCTCTGGACAAAACAGGAAGGAGTTCCTCTGATATCCGGCTCCCTGATACCAGTGATTAAGAAGACGAACCTGCAGCCCCGCCAATGTTAAAACAATGAGAGTCTAAGACGCATTACTTCTTTCAAAGGATACTGAGGCTGACAGGCAGAACCAACAAGAGAAACCCAGCCACAATAAGCACATGGCCCCAGAAGCTACATATTCCAGCAGCCCTGAGACTCCCCAGTGCCACATTTCTACAGCCCTTCCTGGGAAAACCTCTTCCATCCACTCATGTAACAATGGGCTCCATCCCAGCAGGAGCCCCAGTGACATTAAAGCAGACAAAAATAATAATGCAAATTCTCTAAAAATGTAACTTGTATTGGAACCACATCAGACTAAGCCAAGACATGCTTGCTAAAACTAAACATAATTTTTTAAAAAGCTTAAATAAATGTTTAAGCATATCTCAAAGTCGCCAAAGATAGTAGAAAAAATGTCCAATATACAACATACTATCACCTGTCACACGATGAACAACAACAAAAAAAAACAACTTGAATAAAAAAATCAACTGAACCCAACACAGAGATGGATCAGGTTTTTAAAATTATCTGACAAGGATTTTAAAGCAGCTTCCCTAGAAATGCTTCAACAAATCAATTATAACTTCTGATGCAATGGGGAAACTTGAATATTATCAGTAAAAAATACATAGTTACAAAAAAGACCCAAGTGATTATTATAGAATTAAAATATACAGTAATAGAAATAAAAAATTGCTGGACACACTCAACAGTAGAGTGAAGATGAAAGAGGATAGATGGATGAACTAGAGAACAGAAATAGAAGTCACATAATCTAAATAGAGTGAAAAATGAACAGAGCCTCAGACAAATATATGACAGTAACAAAAGGTCCAACATTCATATCATAAGAATCCCAGAAGGAGAAGAGAAAAAAGGTGGATTTATTGAGTAGTAAAAGAATTAATGACAGTAAACTTGCCAAATGTGATAAAAGGCACAAATCTACAGATTTAAGAATGGATCAAATTCCAAACAAGATAAGCTAAAAAAAAAAAAATCTATACCAAAACACATCATAATTCAACTTCTAAAAAGTAAAAACAAGATAAAGAATATTGAAAGCAGGCTAAGAAAACAGGATTTTAAAGCAGCTTCCCTAGAAATTCTTTAACAAATCAATTATAACTTCTGATACAAATGGGAAAACTTGAATATTATATGATGATTAAAACACAAACTGTCGCTAGCAGTCAGCAGCTGTGCATCGCAGCAGGTTGCTAGGACCAAACCAGAGAGGGTCTGACCTGCATTGCCACCATGTGCCCACCATCCAGATATCATTGCTGACATGTACACATAAGGAACTGTTTGACATTGAAACGGGAATTCAGAACTGTTGGACATTGAAATTGGGACTCAAACATTTTTTGTTACTATATGTTTATTTCTAGTCTGCAGAGGCAAAATTTTTTAAAGGAAAGAAATGGGGGGGGAAATAGATACAGAGGCAAAGAAGCATTGAACAGACTGTCAAACTACAGCAGGAAGGCAGGGGAGGTTGAGGGGGGGTGCTGTAAGAGATCAACCGAAGGACTTGTACGCATGCATATAAGCATAACCAATGGATACAAGACACTGGGCGGGGGGGGGGGCAGGTAAAGGCATGTACTGGGGGGAAGGGGAGCCCGGGGGGAGGTCAATGGGAAAAAAAAGGGAGACATATGTACTACTATTTGTAATACTTCAAACAAAAAAATAAATAAAACACAAACTGTAATAATATATGCCACTCAGTCAATGATATTTAAAAGTAGGGGATGTTGTCCTGGCCTGCAGTTCAGTTGGTCAGAGTATCCTTCTGTACACTGAAAGGTTATGAGTTCGTTCCCCAGTCAGAGCATTTTCAGGAGGCAATTGATCTATTTTTCGCTCTCTATCTCTCTCTCTCTCTCTCCCTTCCTCTCTCTCTAAAAAATCAATAACAACATATCCTTGGGGGTGATGATTTTTTAAAAAAGAGTCTATTGGTTGTTATATAATATAAATATGCATGTATATTTGTATGTGTTTGTATTTATATTTTAATGACCATAGCCACCATAATAAGAACTATACAAAAAAATACATGCAAAAATACTATGAATAATTCAAGGTGAAATCTAAAAAAATTTAAGTAACCCATAAGAAGGCTAGAATAGAAAAAAGAATCAGAACCAGAAGAAAGAATAAGAAGTAACAAATAATAACATGGCAGATGTCAGCACTATAAAATCAGTAACTAGAGTCCCGGTGCATGAAATTCTTGCACGGGTAGGGTCCCTAGGCCTGGCCCGTGATCAGGGCTGATCAGGTTCCCTGCCTCCCCGCCTCTCTGCCTCCTCCTTCCTTTGCTCCCTCAGCGCTCCACCACTGCGGGTCGCCAGCCATGTTCTGCACTACCCCCTGGTGGTCAGCGCACAGCATAGCGAGCAATCGAACTCCCATTCTCCCAGTCAAATTCCCAATGGGACACTTTGCATATTAGCCTTTTATATATGTAGATTATCTTAAATATAAATAGTTAAATAGTCATTCAAGACACAGAGATTAGCAGAGTGGATAAGAATCACCTAACTGAATGCTATTTACAAGAAACACACTTCAAATTCAATGATGTGGGTAGTTTTCAAGTAAAATGATAGAAAAAGGTATACCTTGCAAAAAAAAGTAGGAGTGCCTATATTAATATCTGATAAAATAGACTTCAGAGCAATTAAAATTATTAGAGACAAAAAGGAACATTACATTATGATAAAAGCATGAATCCACTAGTCAGATGTAAGAATTCTTAATATTCTGACCCAAATGGAGAGCCTTCAAGTATATAAAGGGAAAACTAATAGGGCTCAAAGGAGAAATAAAAAATCCACAATTTTATTAGGGACTTCAATGCTTCTTTCAATAACTGATAAAACTACTTCATAGAAAATGAGGAGGGATATATAGAATATCTAAATAATGCAATCAACCAATAGACTCTAACATGAATAGAACACTCTACCCAATAACGGCAGGATATACATTTTTCTTTCAATTGCCGATAGAACATTCACCAAGATGTACCTTTTCCTGGGTAATAAAACAGACCTCAAAAATTTTAAAAAAACTGGAATCATAGCATGTGTTCTCTGAACACAGTGGAATCAAACAAGAAATCAATAACAGAGTTAACAGGAATATCTCCAAACAGTTGGGAACAAAATAGCACACTTCTAAATTCTGAATAATTCATTTTCAAAAAGGAAGTCTTCTGAGAAATAAAAAAAATATGTTGAACTGAGTGAAAATAAAAATACAATATATCAAAATATGTGGGATCCAAGTAAAGTAGTGTTGAAGGACAAATGTGTAGTCCTAAAGCTCACATTCGAAATGAGGAAAGTTCTCAAACCAATGATCAAGAAAAGTAAATAAACCTGAATCAATCAGAAAGAAGTAGATAATAAATATCAGAGCAGAAATACATGAAATTTAAATAAAAAAGCAACAGAGAAAATGAATGAAACAACCAGCTGGCTCTTCAAAAAAAAATCAATAAAATTGAAAAACTCTAGCAAACATCAGGAATAAAATGGAGATAACACTACAGATCTTGCTGCCATTAAAAATATAAAAGAAAATAATAATCATATCTTTATACTCATAAATTTGATAATATAGAATAGACTGCATTTTCCAAAAATACAAACTACCACAACTCAACCAGATTAAAAATGTATTGTAGAATTGTACACCTGAAACCTATATCATTTTATTACCCATTGTCACCCCAATAAATATAATGAATTATATTTTTTAAAATATTTGCTGACAGATTGGCTTAGGGGACGAGAGGAGAAACAAAACACTGTACAGACTTTTGGCTTAAGGAACTAGATGGATGGTGATGCAATTTACTAAAATAGGGAATGGGGGGAGTCACACATGGGGGTAGAACAGGTAATCAATGTTTTGTTTTTGCCATGTTAATTTTGAGAATTCTAAAATTATCCCTGTAAGTCCAAATGTCAAGTTAATTAATTTGAAATATTTTGCATGTGGCTTAAATTTAAAACACCTTTTAAATCCAGAGAAGATCTTACCCAACAACTTATCGAACATAGATCATGCCTGCAAAAGAAAGAAAGTATCCCTTGGCTACCATGGATGTCCACTAAAAAGTATATGTGTAAGTAAAATCAAAGATTCAACTTAATATGGCCATTAAAATTATCTACCAAGTGTGCACACAATTTTTTTTTTTTAGTACCAGTTTTGCCACTCCCTAAATCTGGCCCTATTTCAAAGCATTTGGGTTTGTGGCTATTTTTTGTAGTGGGGAAAAATTAGAATGTCTTAACTGTAATGAGAAGACAAATGTAAATTGCTGTAAAAATATTTATTCATTCTTCTTATGATACCACATCTCTGGCTGAATTTGTCATTCTTTCAACCTACTTGTGAGAATCCAGGATCTTTTTTTTTTTTAATAAATCTTTATTGGTCAGATTATTACAATTGTTCCTCTTTTTTTCTCCCCTTGCTCTCCTCCACCCAGTTCCCACCCCACCCTCTGCCCTTACCCCACCCCCGCCACTGTCCTCATCCATAGGTGTATGATTTTTGTCCAGTCTCTTCCCTCACCCCCCACACCTCTTTCCCCCACGGATTGTCAGTCCACTCCCTTTCTATGCCCCTGATTCTATTATATACACCAGTGTATTCTGTTCATCAGATTTTTTATTCACTTGATTTTTAGATTCACTTGTTGATAGATATGTTTTTGTTGTTCATAATTTTTATCTTTACCTTTTTTCTTCTTCTTCCTCTTCTTAAAGAATACCTTTCAGCATTTCATATAATACTGGTTTGGTGTTGATGAACTCCTTTAGCTTTTTCTTATCTGTGAAGCTCTTTATCTGCCCTTCAATTCTGAATGATAGCTTTGCTGGGTAGAGTAATCTTGGTTGTAGGTTCTTGCTATTCATCACTTTGAATATTTCTTGCCACTCCTGTCTGGCCTGCATAGTTTCTGTTGAGAAATCAGCTGACAGTCCTATGGGTGCTCCCTTGTAGGTAACTAACTGTTTTTCTCTTGCTGCTTTTAATATTCTCTCTTTGTCTTTTGCTCTTGGCATTTTAATTATGATGTGTCTTGGTGTGGTCCTCTTTGGATTCCTCTTGTATGGGGTTCTGGGCACTTCCTGGACTTGTAAGTCTATTTCTTTCACTAAGTGGGGGAAGTTTTCGGTCATTATTTCTTCAAATAGGTTTTCAGTATCTTGCTCTCTATCTTCTTCTGGCACCCCCATAATTCTGATGTTGGTACGCTTGAAGTTGTCCCAGAGGCTCCTTATACTGTCTTCATATTTTGGATTCTTTTTTCTTTTTGCTTTTCTGGTTGAGTGTTTTTTGCTTCTTTGTATTTCAAATCTTTGACTTGATTCTTGAGACCCTCTAATCTGCTGTTGGATCTCTGTATAATATTTTTTATTTCAGTCAGTGTATGCTTAATTTCTAGTTGGTCCTTTTTCATATCCTTGAGGGTCTCGCTAAATTTATAGGCCTTTTCTAGAAAATTCTTGAAAAACCTTATAACCGTGGTTTTGAACTCTATAACCAGTCGTTTGCTTTCCTCCATTTCTTTCGTTTGTGATCTGTTTCTTTGTCTCCGTATTTTGGTTGCTTCCCTGAGTTGATAGAGTGGCTTTGTGTGCTAGGTGTCCTATAGGGCCCAGTGGCTCAGCTTCCCCAGTTACCTGAGGTGGACACTCTTGGTGCACCCCTTTGTGGGCTGTGTGCACAGTCTTGTTGTAATTAAGCCTTGATTGTTGTTGGTATCACTGGGAGGAATTGACCTCCAGGCCAATTGGCTGTGAGGATCAGCTGTGTCTACGCTGGGAGAACTGTGCTGGAGACACCCTTATGAGACAAGACTTGCAAAAAGCCTCTGTGCTCAGCTTGGATGGGGCGGAGTCTCAGGGCGGAGCAGACAGCATTGGTTTCCCGTCAGCCCTGCCCTAAGAGGCCCCTGTGTCTCAGTGTTCCGTGGTAATCACTGCAAGCACCTCTGAGAGAAAGCAGCCCTGAAGTTCCGCCCACTGCCAGACAGTCCAGTTTCTCCCCGAATGAGTCTGGGTCCCCAGAGTCTCACCCAATACTGGAGTTCAGAGCAGTCAGGAGCTTTTGTCTCCCTCCTGCTTGAGAAAGCCAGCCATGCACTCAGTTGCCAGTCCTCTCTGCACGTGTGTCTCAGTACCTCTGCCTCCTGCAGCTCCTCTGAGTCTCAGTGTGCTTTTCTCTTTCCTTCTAGTTGTAGAATTTCCACTCAGCCAGCCTTCCTGTAGTTCTGGATGATGTCCGTTTTGTCTTGTAGTTTTGAAATTGTTGTGCGAGGCAGCAGTTTAGGTGTTTACCTATGCTGCCATCTTGGTTTCTCCAAAGCCACTCGAGAATCCAGGATCTTTTATTGATTTTAAATTTGTCATTAAATAGGATGTTTATTCAACACTCAGAAAATGTAACATAAACAAATGCACAACTTTTTCTAAGAGTGGATGATCTACCTATGGCTGAAAACATTCTTTGGTACTAATCCCATCACTGTCATCATCCTCACTCCTACACTAGCTTCCCATTTCCTCCTCTGAGGGTCTATGAAGCTTAGAAACAGAGGATGCATATAGATGAGGCCTTCAGAGCTAATTGAAAAGAGAAATATTCTACTTAAAATGGATTTTCCCCCAAAACCGTTTACTATGTAACTGAACCAGTTGATAACAGCAAGGTGTATAAAATCAGTTTGAGACTTCCATTTTTTCTGTGAAGGTACTATCATCTGGTTTCAGCTAGCAAATTCAAAGCTCTAAATGTGTTTCAAGTAAAAATTAAACATTCCATTTATTTATCATAGAAAATGCATGGCATTTGCTGGAGATCTATGTTAACCAAATTATCATACTAATTTCCAGCTTGAAAAGGGAAGTCTGGTATAGTGAACAATTGTTTCCATGAACGAAGGAAAAGGCTATGTAAATAACACGTTGGGGGTCAAGCATTATGATAGGCATTTACTGTTTTTCTCTTCAAAGGAGCCTTTGAGCTAGTCATTGTTCCTGGCAATTGTTATATACTTAAGAACAAGACCCATCAATGACATTTAACAAATATTATTTTTGTACACAGATTACTTGTCAGGCACTGTGCAAGGCATTCAACATAAACTGATGTATCTTGATTTACTTGATGGGTCTACTCTCTCTAATTATAGATTGTAATTGTTATCTATCTATACTAGGGAAGGAAGGTCATTAAATAAACAACTACTGTAAATTTCCATGAGTACCTACATTAGAGAAGTATAGTATGCTATGACAGCTCCAAACCAGTTTTTCATTGCTGTTTTATTTGTGTGTGCACAGGATTGGAAAAGAGGGAGAAATTGTTTTCTGAAAAGGCCCCACAAAGTGCTGACAGATTGAGTTGAAGCTCACCTCTGAAAATCTGTAGAATTAGCTTGCACAGAGGCAGGCAAGTGCATTTGAGCCAAAGGGTTTGAACAGTTGTCAATGAGAGAAAGCAAGGTACATTCAAAACCAGAAATGAAATGATGCATAGAGAAGTGGGTGTGAACAAGTCACACAGGGCCTATCGCAAGTGCCATGTAAGACATGTTACCAGCATTTCCTACAACCCTAAGCAACAGGAAGCTATTAAGATATTTGAGGAGGAATGGCACGAAGAAATTTATATTGGTAGGGGGAGGGAAACGTGAAATAAAATTGTATTGGCAGAGCTGTGTCCATTCCCTCATACTCCATCCCCAAATATTCTACACAATTTCAGAAATCTATTGAAAATATATTTTTTCTAGCTTCAGCTTTAATATCTTTTTTTTTAATGGATCACTCTCTGCACTATAGGCAGTTATATATAATTCTTAGCATATGACTCTGAGTTTGTTAAGAAAATATTCAAAACAATGACAAAAAGTTAAGCTTTGTAGTGTTTTCCATAATTGAGGAAATAAGTGAAATGTTGCTACAATTAATTACACCCTCAAAATAGAGAAAATATGTAAAATTTTTAAAGTCTTTGACTTCTTTAAAGTAAGATAACAGTAACACATTTCTTTAAAAATATTATAAGTACAAATGGGTAGTTCCTATTTAAAAACAGCTCTTTGTCCTGGCCGGTTTGGCTCAGTGGATAGAGCGTCGGCCTGCGGACTCAAGGGTCTCAGGTTCAATTCCAGTTAAGGGCATGTACCTTGGCTGCGGGCACATCCCCAGTAGGGAGTGTTCAGGAGGCAGCTGATCGATGTTTCTCTCTCATCGATGTTTCTCTCTATCCCTCTCCCTTCCTCTCTGTAAAAAAATCAATAAAATATATTAAAATTAAAAAATAAAATAAAATAAAAACAGCTCTTTGCTATTTTTAAAAACTATACTTTTAGCAACCATTGAACTAGATACAGAATTTAGATTTAACGTAGCTTAACAAGTGTATCATTATGTAGTATCATTGCAAAAAGTTTGAAATGAACTGTTGAAATGGAAATGCAATGCAGAAGAAAAATTTGGTCAGCTCTACAAGAAATTCACTGATATGAATCACAAAGTTTTATAAAACAAATTGCTCATAACAGTGATGATATTAATAACAATCCTCCTGGTACAAGATTAATTATAAGTTAGGTAGAGCTGTGCATTTCTCAAATAAATCCTGTATACTCACTGGCTGTTTAATTTGATTAAAAATAAAGAAAATCAATATCTTGAATAGTTTTATGCACACTTGCCTATTCCTCTCTTCATATGTCTAGAGTTTGCTCAAAAATGGCTTAAATTATTTCTGGCCCTAGCTGGGGCTTAAATTATTTCTGGTTTGGCTCAGTGGATAGAGCATCGGCCTGAGGACTGAAGGGTCCCAGGTTCGATTCCTATCAAGGGCACATGCCAGGGTTGCAGGCTCTGTCCCCAGTGGGGGGCATGCAGGAGGCAGCTGATCAATGATTCTCTCTCATCATTGATGTTTCTATCTCTCTCTCCCTCTCCCTTCCTCTCTGAAATCAATAAAAATAAATATTAAAAAAATTATTTCTGGCCCTAACCAGTTTGGCTCTGTGGATAGAGTGTCGGCCTGTGGACTGAAAGGTCCCAGGTTTGATTCCGATCAAGGGCATGTACCTTGATTGGGGGCACATCCCCGGTAGGGGGTGTGCAGGAGGCAGCTGATTGATGTTTCTCTCTCCTTGATGTTTCTAACTCTCTATCCCTCTCCCTTCCTCTCTATAAAAAATCAATAAAATATATTTTAAAAAAAATTATTTCTGTTTTCTATCCCAGAAACTAAGGCCCACCTTTATTATAACGAAAACTTGCTACTCGTATATTTTTCTCCTCTCCAGACTTTGTCTTTACAGCAGTTTTACGAATTAAAGATTGAATGAGGGAGTCCCACAATGCACTGCTGCTGACATTATGTGACTCAATTGGATACGAATGAGTAAATAATTTTCAAAACCCCACATTTTTGACAATCAGTTTGGTTGAAATCAGCTTTTGTTCTACCCTGTTTTTCTTGCTAAATTGGGATTGCTATAATTATTAACTGAACTACTCCCCTGGCAATTATCTCACCTCTATAATTAAACAGAGGATTAGGCTGGTAAAATGCCAGATCTTAATCTGACCCCCCCAAAAAATAACATCAACTTCCAAATGATCATCAGGAGGGGTTGGGCTCATCCTGATAAGTCTCTTAGCATGTGCCTCTCAAGCACTTTGCTTCTAGAGTGGAACCTTAAAAGAAACAAGCATAATAATGAAGCTGTCCTGGCCTTCTGATCCAGATTAGGCCAGAAAAGACTGGTTGCCCTTAGAGGGGCATGGCTTACCAAATTAATGTTATGTAATGGAGGGCTTTGGTTAACTCGGGGCCCAAATAAAGAGAAGATGGTCAGGATATTTAAAGATACCATTTATTTCTGAGGAAAATATCCTTGAGGAGTTTTAGTATCTGGCAAAAAACAAAACTGAAGAAAAAGTTGTTAATGCCAGTCAACGCTTGTATTTAATTAATTTACTTGTAAAGTATACCAATCTCTTCTCAAAATGAGCTGGAAGCAGCTTTTAGTGGCCAGGGATGGGAAACCTTTTTTCTGCCAAGGGCCATTTGGATATTTATAACATCATTTAAGGGCCATACAAAATTATCAACTTAAAAATTAGCCTGCTATATTTGGTCAAACAATTAATTAACTCACCATTAATGTCTTGACAAGGCCAAACCAAATGATTTTCTGGGCCTTATCCGGACGCTTCCCATCCCTGTGCCACCCCTGTATCCATCTCTAACTACTGCCATCGAATATAATTGTCCAACGGGACTGATCTCAGCTTAGTTGCATGAGCCTTACTTGGTGCCTAGAAAACAGAAAGTGCTCAAAGAATACTGTTGGATGAATGAATATTCCTTTAGCCCTTACAATAGTCCTCTAAAGACTTCTATGTCAGTCTCTTCTCCATCCCATTCAGAGAAAGTGTAAAAGAAAGAGTAGAAATGCTCATCAATTGGAGAGTTCCCATTGCATTTAACACCATCACTTTTGGTTATAGAATAGGCTGTTAAAAATATTTTTTTTTCCAAAAAAGCAGTTCTTAAGATGGATAAAGCAATTTCATTTTGTCCTGAGCAGCTCAGTGCCATTACGAGATTTATTAGAGCATTATAAATAATTTAGACTGAAGTTATGGATTAATCTTTTTTAATTTAAGACAGCAGGAAAAGCCTGGCAGGCGTGGTTCAGTGGTTGAGCATTTATCTATGAACCAGGAGGTCACAGTTCAAATCCCAGTCAGGGCACATGCCCAGATTTCAGGCTCGATCCCCAGTCAGGGGCACGCAAGAGGCAGCTGATCAATGATTCTCTCTCATCATTGATGTTCCTCTCTCTCTCTACCTCTCTCTTCCTCTCTGCAATCAATAAAAATATATATTTTAAAAAGACAGCAGGAAAAATTAAATAGTTTATAAAAACTTTTGAAAAATAATTCTCTAGTCCTTCAAATATCTACAGTTAGATGTTTACAATATATTGGGAAAGGCAGATGTATCGGGGTTATAAACGTGGGTTCCAGAATCAGACTGATAAAGCTGCAATCTCACCTAGACCATTGGCTGGAGAGTTTATCCTTTGAAAACATAAGTTTCCCACTTACAAAATTGAAATCACACTAAAAGAATGTCACACATGTGTGTTCCAGCATGAAAAAATGTCCATGGCTGTCAGAGCCAGCAGGAGCACTGCTCGGCACTGCTGCCCTGAGTGGCTTTGAGTCCATATATTCTTCTCAATTCTTCCTGACTACGCCAGGGCTGGCTGTTCCTCGAACGCTGCCCACTGTACTAACTGTTGGGAACTTAGTCCAAGTTCCTCCTTTATCCTCTGCTCACTAATAATAGGTGTCGGGTCCGAGCCCCCCTGCCTGGGACTGGACCTCCTAGGACGCCGGGTCTTAGGCCGAGAAGCCATGAGAGGTTGTGGGTGTATAAGAATGAGTCTGTATTGCAGAAGCCAGTGGCTATATAGTCATCAGACAACACAGTCTTTCACAGTAAAGTCCATACAGGCAGGCAGCCGGACACCGACTGGTGAACATGTACATCTTTCTCACAAAGCAGCATCAGTCTCTGTACCCACAGCTATTATCTGAGCAGCCACTCGCTGCCCCCTAGACCAGTGGTCGGCAAATTCATTAGTCAACAGAGCCAAATAGCAACAGTACAACGATTGAAATTTCTTTTGAGAGCCAAACTTTTTAAACTTAAACTTCTTCTAACACCACTTCTTCAAAATAGACTTGCCCAGGCCGTGGTATTTTATGGAAGAGCCACACTTAAGGGGCCAAAGAGCCGCATGTGGCTCGCGAGCTGTGGTTTGCCGACCACGGCCCTAGACTCACCGCCTCACATAGCAGTATCTGATCTCTCTGGCTCAGCAGCTTCTCCTGTCTTTCCTGCCCAGCACTCTGGCTGGTTAACGTGGTAGCTATATTTGAGCTCTCTATGAGTTCTTAGCCTTACATGGTAGCAGGACTAGCTCTCAGCTCTGTCTGAGCTCTCCTCTCACCTGCACACATAGGAGCTACATTTTCTGTGCCTGCCGCCTCTGCTTCTCTGAGCTCTCTTGCCTCTGCTCTGCCCAGACACACACTCCTCCTGGTCAGTAACCTGTATATTACTCCAGAGACAAAGAAGGATGTACCGTGTGTCCTTGCACCCGCTCATGGTATCTTGGCCTTAGGCACCCCGATTAGGTTCATGCTCAGAGACTTGCCCATTCTGGTGTACAGACAAAGCCTCTGTGCTCCCATTGGCCTTGACTATCCGGGGACCCTGGCCTGGTTCCAACAATGACTTGCTACTAAATGAAGAAAGCATATCTTAGAACATATAATTACCTTTTGTAAAATGATGCTCATGTATTTTTTAAAAGAGCCTGGAGATATATACATCAAAATATATACCAAAGTGTTAACTCTGATCACTTCTGGAAAATCAAAGAGCAGAAATGTCAGGAAAGATAATTTCACATTTTTTTGGTAAATTTCATTTTTTTGCAAAGTGCACCCCTTGTCATAAAAATTGTAAAAAATAAAATTTGGTTTACAGGATTGTTTTGAAGAGTAAATGAAAGAATGTTGATAGGCTTTAAACTACACATCAGTTGAAAACAAATGTTAAATATTATAAATATAAATTTTGTTGACACATTTTTCATGAATTATTCTATGTTTATATAGTTCATCACTATATGTCCTGAATAAAATTAATTCTTATATAACCATAACATATGCAATTAACCCACTATAAAGCTGCAATGTCTCCTACACTGGCAGAATTTGAGATTGTATCTACAGGAAAAAAAGGGAAAGGTTAATAAAGAATCCTATCTAATAAAGAGGGAATATGCTAATTAACCATCACTCCGTCACAAAGATGGCTGCACCCACAGCTGAGGCCAAGTTCCCATAAGGAGCCTTAACAAGCAATCAGCAGGGACCTGAGGCTACGTCCTCCCCGACCCCCGTGGGGCTTGACAGGGGACCTCAGGCCACGCCCCCCAACCCAGCACCAGGCCAGGGGACCTCAGGCTGCATCCCCGCCCCAGCACTGAGCCAGGGGACCTGAGGCTGCGCTCCCCTGCCTGGCAGGGCATGACAGGGGACCTCAAGGTGCACCTCTAGTACTGGGTCGGGGGAACTCAGGCCATGCCCCCCACCCAGGGGGGACCTGAGGCTGCATCCCCACCCCTGCCTGGCAGAGCTTGATGGGGGACCTCAGGCCATGCCCCCCACCCAGTGGGGCTTGACAGGGGATCACAGGCCATGTCCCACACCTGGTGGGGCTTGATGGGGGACCTCAAGGCATGCCCTCCCACCCTGGTCTGGGCTGGGGGACCTCAGGCCACACCCCCTGTCCTGGCACTGGGCCAGGGGACCTAAGGCTACGTTCCCTGCCTGGCAGGGCTCGACAAGGGTGGGACTAGCCAGGTCTAGATCTATCCCAATGAGGTGGAGGGCTGGCTGGGTCTGGGTCTCAGGAGATTTTGAGGCGCATGTGGGTGGGCGGGGACTTGACTCTGGGTCCCATGGTGTGCACCAGACTCTGAAAGGAGGAAGGTTTTCATATACATTTTACTAATTTTCTTTCATCTCTGACACTTCTATTATACAGAAAGGGCAAATAGCAATATTAAATTATTTCCTCTAATTAATCCCCTTTTAATGTGCACGAATTTCGTGCACTGGGCCACTAGTACATAATATAGAATAAACTAAGGTGTATCTGTCTCTTAAAAAACCACCATCTCCCCCTGCCATACCTGTATCCACTTTAGCATATCAGGACAAGTTCTAATGGGTCTAATCCAGGGGTGGGCAAACTTTTTGACTCGAGGGCCACAGTGGGTTCTTAAACTGGACCGGAGGGCCGGAACAAAAGCATGGATGGAGTGTTTGTGTGAACTAATATAAATTCAAAGTAAAGGAGCGGAGGGGAGAGCAAGAGAACCCTCTGCTCTTTTGGCTCCACAGGCTGGATAGAACAGCCCAACGGGCCGGATCCGGCCCGCGGGCCGTAGTTTGCCCACGGCTGGTCTAATCTCTTTCACATGTGTGAAGAACACAAAAGCACAAAAAGTAAAATTAACAAAGAGAAAATACTGTGTCTCAATACCTTTTGTTAAAGTTTTTTTTTGTTTGTTTGTTTTTTTTTTTTTTTACATTTTATTTTTTTTTTTTTCAAATTTTTATTAAGGTATTATATGTGTACATATCTTACCATTGCCCCCCCCACCCCACTCCCATACCTGCCCTCACCCCCCAATGTTTTGCATCCGTTGGTTACTCTTATATGCATGCATACAAGTCCTTCAGTTGATCTCTTATTTCCCCCACCTCTCCCTAACCTTACCGCTGTAATTAGACACTCTGTTTGATGCTTTACTGCCTCTGTAACTATCTTTTGGTTCATCAGTTTATAATGTTTTTCATTATCCCTAAATGAGTGAGATCATGTGGTATTTTTCTTTCATTGACTGGCTTATTTCACTTAGCATAATGTTCTCTAATTCCATCCAGGTGTCTACAAATGGTAGTAATTCCTTCTTTTTAATGGCAGCATAGTATTCCATTGTGTAGATGTACCATAGTTTTCTGATCCAGTCATCTGCTGACGGGCACTTAGGCTGTTTCCAAATCTTAGCTATTGTAAATTGTGCTGCTATGAACATAGGGGTGCATATATCCTTTCTGATTGGTGTTTCTGGTTTCTTAGGATATATTCCTAGGAGTGGGATTACTGGGTCAAATGGGAGTTCCATTTTTAGTTTTTTGAGGAAACTCCATACTGTTCTCCACAGTGGCTGCACCAGTCTGCATTCCCACCAGCAGTGCACGAGGGTTCCTTTTTCTCCGCAACCTCACCAACACTTGTCGTTTGTTGATTTGTTGATGATAGCCATTCTGACAGGTGTGAGATGGTATCGCATTGTCGTTTTGATTTGCATCTCTCGGATAATAAGTGACTTTGAGCATGTTTTCATGTGTCTCTTGGCCTTCCTTCTGTCTTCTTTCGAAAAGATTCTATTTAGGTCCGTTGCCCATTTTTTTCTTGGATCATTTATCTTCCTTTTATTAAGTTGTATAAGCTGCCTGTAGATGTTGGAAATTAAACCTTTATCAGTGATACTATTTGCAAATATGTTCTCCCATACAGTGGGGTTTCTTGTTGTTTTGTTGATGTTTTCTTTTGCTGTGCAAAAGCTTTTTATTTTGATGTAGTCCCATTTGTTTATTTTCTCTTTGGCTTCCATTGCCCTAGGGGCAGTATCACTGAAAAAGTTCTTTTGGCATATGTCTGAGATTTTGCTGCCTGTGGATTCCTCTAGTATTTTTATGGTTTCCCGTCTTATATTGAAGTCCTGTATCCATTTTGAGTTTATTTTTGTGTATGGTGTAAGTTGGTGATCTAGTTTCATTTTTTTGCATGTATCTGTCCAATTTTCCCAACACCATTCATTGAAGAGACTGTCTTGACTCCATTGTATGCTCATGCCTCCTTTGTCAAATATTAATTGCGCATATTGGTTTGGGTCGATATCTGGATACTCTATTCTATTCCATTGATCTATATGTCTGTTCTTGTGCCAGTACCAGGCTGTTTTGAGGACAGTGGCTTTGTAATACAGCTTGAAATCTGGTATTGAGATCCCTCCTACTTTATTCTTCTTTCTCAGGATTGCTGTGGCTATTCGGGGTCTTTTTTTATTCCAGATGAATTTTTGGAGAGTTCTTTCTAGGTCTGTGAAATATGCTGTTGGTATTTTAATGGGGAGTGCATTGAATCTATAGATTGCTTTGGGTAGTATGGACATTTTGATGATGTTGATTCTACCAATCCATGAACATGGTATGTTCTTCCATCTGTTTACATCTTCCTCTATCTCTTTTTTCAGTGTCCTGTAGTTTTCCGCATATAAGTCTTTTACCTCCTTGGTTAGGTTTATTCCTAAGTATCTTAATTTTTTTGGTGCGATGGAAAATGGGATTGCTTTTTTAGTCTCTCTTTCTGTAAGTTCACTGTTGGTGTATAGAAATGCCATAGATTTCTTGGCGTTAATTTTGTATCCTGCTACCTTGCCGAATTCATTTATTAAGTCTGTTAGTTTTTTGATAGAGTCTTTCGGGTTTTTTATGTACAATATCATGTCATCTGCAAATAAGGACAGCTTTACTTCTTCTTTTCCAATTTGGATGCCTTTTATTTCTTCTTCTTGTCTAATTGCAATGGCTAATACTTCCAGTACTATGTCAAACAGGAGTGGTGAGAGTGGGCATCCTTGTCTTGTTCCTGTTCTTAGGGGAAATGGTTTTAGTTTTTGCCCATTGAGTATGATGTTAGCTGTGGGTTTATCATATATAGCTTTTATTATGTTGATGTATGATCCTTCTATTCCCACCTTGTTGAGAGTTTTTATCAAGAAAGGGTGTTGGATTTTGTCAAATGCTTTTTCTGCATCAATTGATATGACTATGTGATTTTTATCTTTCAATTTCTTTATGTGATGTATCACATTTATTGATTTTCGGATATTGAACCATCCTTGCATTCCTGGGATAAACCCTACTTGGTCATGGTGTATGATCTTTCTGATGTACTGCTGGATCCGATTTGCTAGAATTTTGTTGAGGATTTTGGCATCTACATTCATGAGGGATATTGGCCTGTAATTCTCTTTCATTGTGTTGTCTTTATCTGGTTTTGGTATTAGGGTGATGCTGGCTTCATAGAAGGAGCTTGGAAGTGTTCCTTCCTCTTGAATTTTTTGGAATAGTCTGAGGAGGATAGGTTTTAGTTCTTCCTTGAATGTTTGGTAAAACTCTCCTGTGAAGCCGTCTGGCCCCGGGCTTTTGTTTGCCGGAAGCTCTTTGATGACTGCTTCAATTTCTTCCATAGTTACTGGCATATTGAGCTGTTTAGATTCTTCCTGATTGAGTTTTGGAAGGTTATATTTTTCTAGGAATATGTCCATTTCCTCCAGGTTGTCCATTTTGTTGGAATAGAGTTGTTCGTAGTATTTTTTAACAATCCTTTGTATTTTGGCGGGATCTGTTGTTATTTCACCTCTTTCATTTCAGATTTTGTTTATTTGGGTCCTCTCTCTTTGCTTCTTGGTGAGCCTGGCTAGAGGTTCATAAATCTTGTTTATCCTTTCAAAGAACCAGCTCTTGGTTTTGTTGATCTTTTGTATTGTTTCTTTGGTCTCTATGTCGTTTATCTGTGCTCTGATCTTTATTATTTCCTTCCTTCTGCTTACACTGGGCTTTTCTTGTTGCTCTTTTTCTAACTCTTTGAGTTGTTGGGTTAGGTATTTTATTACCCCTGTTTCTTGTTTTTTGCAGTAGGCTTGTAGAGCTATGAACTTCCCTCTCAAGACTGCTTTCGCTGTGTCCCATAGATTTTGGATTGTTGTGTTTTTATTGTCATTTGTTGTCATGATGTTTTTTATTTCTTCTTTGATCTCTCTGGTAACCCAGTCATGGTTTAATAGCATGCTGTTTAGTCTCCATGTGTTTGATTTCTTTGGGTTGTTTTTATTGTAGTTGATTTCCAGTTTTATGCCACTGTGGTCTGAGAAGATGCTTGATATGATTTCTATCTTCTTGAATTTGAAGAGACTTTGCCTATGTCCCAACATATGGTCTATCTTTGAAAATGACCCATGTGCACTTGAGAAAATGTATATTCTGTGGCTTTGGGGTGAAATGTTCTGAAGATGTCAATTAATTCCATCTGGTCTAGTGAGTCATTTAGGATTGATGTTTCTTTGCTGATGTTTTGTTTAGAGGATTTGTCCAATGGTGATAGTGGGATATTAAAGTCTCCTACTATGATTGTATTGCTGTCAATCTCTCCCTTGATATCCTCCAGGAGTTTTTTTATGTATTTGTGTGCTCCTGTATTGGGTGCATATATGTTTACCAGAGTTATTTCTTCTTGTTGGATTGCTCCCTTTAGTATTATGAAGTGGCCTTCCTTATCTCTTGTTATGTCCTTCAGTTTGAGATCTAATTTGTCAGATATAAGTATTGCTACCCCAGCTTTTTTTTCAGTTCCATTTGCCTGGAAAACCTTTTTCCATCCCTTCACCCTCAGTCTGTGTGCATCTTTTTTTCTGAGGTGGGTTTCTTGTAGACAGCAGATATATGGGTCATGTTTTCTTATCCAATCCATTACCCTATGTCTTTTGATTGGGGCATTTAATCCGTTTACATTTAAAGTTATTATTGATAGGTACTTATTTGTCACCATTCCTATTCTTTACACCTGTGTTCCTTCTTCGCTTCCTATTTCTTTTTTTTTTTACAGCAGACCCTTTAGCATTTCTTGCATTGCTGGTTTGGTGGTAATAAATTCCCTTAGTCCTTTTTTGTCTGTGAAGCTCCTGATTTCACCTTCAATTTTGATTGACAGCCTTGCTGGGTACAGTATTCTTGGATTCAGACCCTTCCTTTGCATGACTTTGTATATTTCATTCCATTCCCTTCTGGCCTGATGAGTTTCTGTTGAGAAATCAGTTGCTAGTCTGATGGGGGTTCCTTTGTATGTAACTTTCTGTCTCTCTCTGGCCGCTTTTAAGATTCTTACTTTGTCGTTGGTGTTTGCCAATTTAATTATAATGTGCCTTGGCGTCGGTCTTTTGGGGTTCATTTTGCTTGGGACTCTGTGAGCTTCTTGGATTTGTGTGGGGTTTTTCTTCTCTATATCAGGGAAATTTTCTGTCATTATTTCTTCAAATAGGTTTTCTATTCCTTGCTCAGCTTCCTTTCCTTCTGGAACCCCTATTATGCGGATGTTGTTTTGTTTCGTGTTGTCCCAAAGTTCCCTTAGGCTCTCCTCCTGCCTTTTAATTTTTTTTTCTAGAAGTTGCTCTACTTGGGTATTTTTTCCCATCTTGTCTTCTAGCTCACTGATGCGGTCCTCTGCTTCTTCTAGTCTACTCTTGATGCTTTCTATTGAGTTCTTTACAGCAGCGATGTCATTTTTCATTTCTTCTTGGTTCTTCTTCATTTCCTCTTGGTTCTTGCTCATATTGTCGAATTTGTCTTCCATTCTTTTCAGCCACCTTATGACCATTTCTCTGAATTCTTTTTCTGGAAGGTTGCTTGCTTCCATTTCGTTTACTTCCTTTTCTGGTGATGCCTGCTTTTCTTTCATATGCGGGCTGTGTCTTTGTCTCCCCATGGTCTCTCTTCCCTGGGTGTCTGGTTATGTAGTTCTCTCTCTCCTGCGTTGATTTAAAGGCACAAAATACAGCACTACCAGGTACAACACACAAGGCACTGAACAGAAATGTATTCACAATATTAATAACCTCCAATAAAGGTGACCACCAGAGAAAGGCAAATTAGGGGATAGTAGAGAAAGAAGAAGAGGAAAAAGAAAGAAAGAAGAAGAAAAAAAAAGGGGTGTCAAAATGAAATTGGGAAAAGGGAAAAAAAGAACAAAAAAAAGTAAGAGAGACAAGAAAGAGACTAAGAGAGAAAGGGAAACAGACTATATATATTGGGGATAAAACTCCAATAGAACAATCACTTATCCCAGCAAATGCCAGCTACAAGTACCTGGGGATTAATACAAACTACAACACCAACTAATATTGAGTGAGGCAAGGGAAAAGAAAAGCACTAAACAAACAAAAAAATAAACAAAAGAAGAATAAGCAAAACAATCTCACAAAAAAGCATAAAAATTCGATATAATCTACATTCAAGCGAACAACAACAAAAGGGCAGAGAGAAAAACAATTTTTTGGATAGTTAAGACAGCGAAGAGAGAGGTGTGTATGGACTTGGAGCAGGGGATTGGAGATTAGATATATAAGTAGGGTGAAATTTTAAAAGGGGGTAAACAGAAAGAATAGGGAAAATCTAAAGCAGGAAATGGGTAAGATAAACAGGACACTGAAAAGGGAAAAGTGAGGAAGAGAGTGATGGCATAAAGGTAGATTTGAGATAGAGTAAAATGATGTTAAAGGAAAGATAAAAATAGAATGTAGAACATTAATCCCAAAACAAAATGAAGAGAAAATAAAATGACACTTAAAAAAAAAAAAAGATAAAATAGCAGTAGTAATAATACGGATTGAAAATAAAAATGTAATAATTAAAAAGGTAAAATCAAGTGAGGAAAAAAATTAGTTTCTTGAGTAAAAGATGCAAAAAATGAAAATAATAAAATAAAAAATAAAAATAAAATGTGGAGTAGTGAAGGTCATTCACTTCTTCTGTTGTTCTGTTTGGCACGCCTGTTTCTCAGTCCGGACAGTATTGCAGTTCCCTGCGTTCCACTGCTCTTCAGTGATGTAAGCCAGTCCTGATTTTAAGCAGGCGGTGTGTCTTAATTCGTATTCCTTTATTTTTGATTACACAAGAGTCAATTTGTGATTCAGCCCCTGGGTGGCAGTGTTTCTGGATTGACTTCCGGGTTTATCTATGGCCTCTCTAGGGAGTGTTAGAGCCTTCTTTCCCTGTGGCACTCACTACCGGTTTGTGGGAGTGGGCTGCCTCAGAGCTGGCTCTTGGATGGTCACTCCCCGCTCCGATCCCCAGGTTCCAGAAAAACAACTTTCCCCTGCAGTCTCCCAGGGTGTCCCCAACTGGGTGAACCTATGAATTGGGCTTAGTAATCAGAAGCAAGAATTTCAAGAGGAAAAAGCCCAAGTGTGCGCACTCCATGGCTGCGCGTAAGTCTAGCACACCCCTGAAATTCTTAGGGTGTCCCTGCACTTCAGATCAAAATGGGTTGCTTTTTAGAGAGCCCTTCTGTTAGCAGCTCTGAGGACCCCCTTCCACATTCACAGATCACGCCAGCCCCAGCAGCCACCGATTTTTCTAGGCACAGACTTCCCTGGTCCTCCAGCTCCCGCAAAACGCGCGTTCCTCTCTCGCGCTGGGACCAGAGACCTCACCTTATCCTAGGCGAAATCTGACCTTTCCGTGGTGGAGTGTAGAGCTCCTCTGAACCCGTGTGTTTGCGCCAATTGGGGAGCGTTGTTCTGGGGCTCGCAGCTGTTCCGTGGGTGCCGCAGTTGTGGATTCTCAGGCTTCCGATAAGCTCCACTTTCCGGTTCCAGATGGCGGCGACTCCACGTCCAAGCCCGCAGCTCCGGGAGGGGACCCAGCCGCAGTGGGAGCTGCCAGGTCAGGGGAACCCCGTCTAGCAGTCTCCCACCTTCTTCTGGAGTTCAGCTGTCCCCCAACTTGCCAACAAACACTCCTAGTGCGACCCTCAGCTGTTCTTTCTTTCTGCTCAGGGACAAGGCTCGGAACATGTCTGTCTATTCCGCCGCCATTTTTCTCCCCTGTTAAAGTTTAAGAAAGACATTTTTGTATATACAGAGGACATTTCATATAAGCCCTCTAAATGCAAAGTAAACACTATTACTTAGCAAGTATCATCATCTTTTTTTTTATATTGCTGTTCTGAGGAGGCACTCAATGGTACCCCTGGGGCCTAAATGCGTTCATTTCTTTTCCTGTGCCTATGTAAAGACTGGGAAATAATTCAAGAAGTTGGGTGTATCTGGTACAAAAGGCCGTTCTTTACTTCTTTCCTTTTACCCCTCCCTTTTATTCCCTTTGCTAATAGTAGTATCTAAGAAAATGTGGCATTGTTATCAAGGGGAGTATCCTTTGGTATATGAGTTGCTAAAATCATTTTTGTATCAAAAAATGTTTTCTTATACAGCTTATCAGAAATGCTGACGCTCACTCTTCCTTGGGTCTCGTTTGAATTGTCAGTACTGTCATAATTTTAAAGCACACACATTGGGATGTGTGTCACTAATACAAATGTATGTATTTGACATAAATAATATTCATCGTTGAATTTTCTTCTATGATGTTTTTATGACCAACAACCCTTCCACTAGGCAGATCATCGCAAATTGTGATTTTCAATGAATCATCGGGTAATAAAGAAGTATGTGCTGCGCAAATTGAACCCTCTTCTGCGCGACATGAACAGCTTCAACATAAATTATCCGTAACAGGTTTATTTGTCATGAACTGCAGCCAAAATACCCTGATGGCTAAGTTATGTCCCGCATCTTAAACTCCCCCTCAAAAATATTTTTTTATGGTTTTTGAGTTAAAGCATTGCCTTCAACTGCTATTCTGCTCTAGCAACAGTTATGAGTTCTCCTGAAATTGAATAGTTAGAGAGGATTAGCAATGCCAAGTTTCTCAACTGTGGCTTATTTGGCAGCTTGTAACCATAGATGAAAGAAATATGAAGCTAAAAATGAAGATAAAATGAATATATAAATATTGACCCTTAGTGCTAGTCTTTTACGTAGATTAATTCATTAATTCATTTAATCTTTAGGAGATAGGTTTTATTACAAATTCCATTTCACAACTTCACAGGGAGCCTTGTCTTAGAGAGATAAGATAACCAACCTCAGCCAGTAAGCGATGTGGCCAGTAGAAAACCCCAGAGTCCTGAGTTTCATTATTTTAGCCAAACTATTTTTTAATTGTATACACAAGTCCTTTGTGTTATTTTGTACAAGGTCTTTCAGGTGCTATAGGAGAGAGGTATGGACAAGGCCAGCTCTGCCTTCAGATTGCTCCAAACACAACAGAAGAAACACACAACAAGTAGGAAGGGGTAGAACATGACACTTTCTAAAATGAGGGGTAGAACTTGTAAGTGGGGAGGTAAGAGAGATTTCATGCTAAAGAGTTTGTATTGAAAATTGCAAAAGCAACTTGAACCTAGGGGTGTATGGAGACATATAACATCCTGATAAACAAAGAGCCCCCCTCACCACGTGTGCACACACATCTGAAGTCAAATGAGGCCCATCCTGGAAGGAAAAGCAAATGTGCAGTCCCTGAAGGAAGCTTCAATCAGCAGGGCCTGGCTGGTAACCAACAGGGAAGCCCAGCTGCCTGGCCCCCAGCAATCCACGCCGGGCAGCGATCCACTGTCTGTGAGCAAACACTCTACCATCTGTGAATGTAGAAAAAGAGGCAGAAGCAGCATCAGCTCAGCCAAAACCAAGAGCATCCAAAAATGAAAGTACCACCAATCTGTGCAAAAGGACATTTCATCAGGGATCCGGCTTCTTAGTTCCAGGCTGACCTGCAGGTCAGCTGAGTTCAAACAAGTGAACATTTGTTGAGCCACTCCATGTGCCAGAGATGGTAAGAGGGACTGAAAATACAGAGATCATAAGGAAGATGTCTTGTCCTCCAGGAGCCCGTAGTCTAGCGGAAGAGACAGATGTGTACACAGTGTCTCAGAGTACTCCGCAGAAGCACATCTTGGTCCAACTGGCGAGATCCCGTAGGTTCTCCTAAAGCAGGGCTTCTCAAATGGAATAGGATCTACAGATCACCTAGGAACTGTCTCATGCAGATTCTTATTCTGTGCATCCAGGGTGGAGCCTGGAGCTCTGCATTTCTGACAAGTTTCCTTGTGAAGTGGAAGCTGCTTGACTGAGGACCACATCCTGAATGTCAGGGTTAGAGGAGACCACTATGCCCAACTGTGTTGTGATTAGTTAGACAAAGAAGCTGGGAAAGGGTGCTTTACTGAGAAAGGGTGCTTTACTGAGGAACATCTGAGCAAAGGCAAGCATATGTGAGCCAGCCAGTGACCTAGGGCAGTGGTCGGCAAACTCATTAGTCAACAGAGCCAAATATCAACAGTACAACGATTGAAATTTCTTTTGAGAGCCAAACTTTTTAAACTTAAACTTCTTCTAACGCCACTTCTTCAAAATAGACTCACCCAGGCCGTGGTATTTTGTGGAAGAGCCACACTCAAGGGGCCAAAGAGCCGCATGTGGCTCACAAGCCGCGGTTTGCCGACCACTGACCTAGGGAAAAGCTGAAGGAAGTTCCCTCTAACTAGGGCAAAAAGCATGAGGCTGAAGGTGTCTAGAGAGATAGACAGTGACCCAGTCTTAGTGAGAACTTGCATTTTATCTGATAGGGGGTCAGTGATTCCTAATCTTTGAGTACTTAAAGTCACCTTGAGAGCTTGCTTATGATCCGGATCCCTGGACTCTGCCCCCACTAGATTCTGACTCGAAAGCCCTTGGTACAATAACCTGGATTTTCACAACATCCCTTCCATAAAGGATTATTAAGCAAGTAATTAACAGACCACACTTGGGAAAAAATGGCACAGATGGTGGGCAGGACTGCGAGTTTTAGCCAGAGAAATGAGATTTGCTTTGGGAAAGTCATTACAGAGCCATCGGTTTAAAGTGGAAAAATCTGGAAATATTGAAACTTGTTAGGAACTTGTTAAAATAATGCAACCAAGTGATGAGACAAGTCTGAAGTAGAGCATTCAGAGGAGAGGACAGACTTGAGAAACACATAGGATGGAAATGTCAGCTGATTAAGTGCAAGGTATGAGGGAGGGAGGATTACCTATGTGACTCCCAGTTTTTTGCCTTGGTGATTGACAACATGGTGCAGCTACCAACTGAAATAAAGAAAAAAATCACCAACCTTTGGTTTTGGTGACAATAATGATAAATTTCAGTTTGGGGTAGCTGCCTCTTAGGTTTCAGAGAGTCAACCCAAAGTGAATGGGCATCAGACAGTTGGCTATCCAAGACGGGAGTTCAGGGGGCACATTAGGGCTGGAGATCTCATGCACAGGAAGAAATACAAAGCCGCTAAGGTTATCTGCCTCTCGTGTCTCTCAAAACTCAAGGCTAATGCCTACAATGACACTGGTAGAACTTAATGTTCTTTGTATTACACGTTAGTCCCTTTGGAAAGGAAACTCTTCTATGATTTTCAGCCACAAATAGCCTAGAGGACAATAAACTGAGAGTTTTAATAGAAACCATTGAAGGGAGGCCTCTGGGGATCTGTGGATAAAAGATGCTACATCACACAAAGGAATCACCATTTGAGGCACCATCCTCTTACACAAAGGTCAGGCCTCTGTAAATGGGTGCAGACTCTAAGCCAGTATAGGACTCACCCCTAAAAACAATCTCATTACAAAACTGAAGAATGGGGAGAAATGTCAAGGTATGCGACCCAATGATCGCCTGGCAGAAATAAATCAGTGAAAGCTCCATGCCAGTACACCCATTTATTTAATTAGGATAATGTAGAGTGACTAATTCAAACACCACCCACTGCCACCAATCAATCATGGTTTTGGGTTGAGCAGATAATATTATCAATAATGAGTTTCATTCTTCTTTGGAAAGTGAAATCCATACTTTTGTTAAACATTAGTAGAAATCATAGTTTGTACTTTTTACAAACATAATTGTTGGTGTCCCTAAAGAACTACCTTTACTTTTAAATATTTGGGGTGTAGTCATCTACATGGACATAGCTGGATATAGAATATTCCACTTTGATGAAAAGAGGAAAAAAATTTTAAAGTTTAAGAGGAGGTTGATTTCTCAATCGCCTTCTTTACGCTTTGCCACATACAATGTTGAAGCATTGAGGCCATTCACCAGTACTAGCCTCAGACTCTCCATCCAACACCAACTGATCATTTGCATAAACCAAGCAACACTCATGCAGTGGAATAGCATGCTAATGTTAAAAATGATGTTGAAAAACTTGAGAAATATAAAGGACATTATTTTCAGGGTTTTTTGTTTATTTATTTTTAATTGTCACCCAAGGATATTTTGCCATTGATTTTTAGAGAGTGTGGAAGAGGGAGGGAAAAACAGAGAGAAACATTGATGTGAGAGAAACACACTGACTGGTTGCAGGGCCAGGGAGGAACCTGCAACCGTGGTACATGCCCCCAACCGGAATCAAACTCTGGGCCCTTCAGCTTGCAGGCCGATGCTCTATCCACTGAGCAAAATCAACTTGGGTTCTTTACCATTTTAAAAAATACAAAATTGTGCAACAGAAATATATTACACTAAAAAAGTAAACAAAAATTTGGACAGAATACTGAAATGGTATGAAAGATCATTTCTTGGGGATGAGGTTATAGAGTTTGGCTTTATTTTTTTCCTTGTTTGTTTCAGTTTGCTTTTCGTTTTTCTGAAATGAGGAAATGTTAATTTTATAATCATAAAATGTAAAAGATCATACACAAAACAACCGAGTCCTTTCTGGGTGTATGTATTTCCTCTGTGCTTCTGTTCTGGGCCAGTTCTCTGCAAGCTGAGACACTGGAGGGTCAAATGGGTGATCAGCAGAGAAGGGGTCACAGCAGAGAACCAGACATGGGGCTGGGTCAACACTAGAGGCAGAAAGGCCCAAGGCAGAGGAAGGAGCCTCGGTTGTTGTCACCCATCCTCATCAAGCCCTTCAAAGGACTCCTCATAACCTGCACATAATAACTGCTGAGGGGTTTCAGTCCACTTTGATGTCTCAAACCAGCTTTTTCGTTATTATATTTGTGGGATAAAAATCAATAGAATATCTCTGTTTAAGCTGTTTTTCATAAAATGTGTTATATCATGTTATGTTCCTTTGGAGAAAAGCCTGTTTACATTTAATATATAACATCTGTTAGAATAGCTATTATTAAAAAAAAAATAGGAGATAACAAATGCTGGCAAGGCTGTAGAGAAAAAAGAACCTTTTTACATTGTTGGTGGGAATGTAAATTGATACAGTCACTATAAAAACATTGTGGCAGTTCCTCAAAAAATGAAAACTAGGACTGCCATGTGATCAAGCAATCCCACTTCTGGATATACATCTGAGGGAAATGAAATTACTGTCTACACTGCCTTTTCACCGCAGCATTACTTACAATAGCAAAGACCTGGATACAACCTAAGTGTCATAGGCAGATGAATGGGTAAAGAAAATATCACATGACCTCACTCATATGTGGAACCTAAGGAACAAAATAAACTGATGAACAAAATAGATCCAGAGACATAGAAGCATGAACAGAGTGTGGAATCTCAGAGGGAAGCCTGGGGTGGGTGAGTCAGTGGGTATGTTGGTGGGAAGAGATCAACCAAAGAACTAGTATGTATATATACATAACCCATGGACACAGACAATAGAGTGGTGAAGGCCTTGGATGGGGGGCACGGGTGGGCTAGAAGGGGCCAATGGGGGCAAAAAGGGGATATATGTAATAATCTCAATAATAAAGATTTAAAAAAGAAAGAAAAAGTGGTATATATAATGAAATATTATGATGCCATTAAAAAGAAAATCAGCATGGATCAATCTTGGAAGTATTATACTAAATGAAATAAGTCAGACAGAGAAAGCCAAATTCTGTATGATCCCACTTACATATGAAATCTTGAAAGAAAGGAAGAAAGAAAGAAAGAAAGAAAGAAAGAAACTCATAGAAACAGAGCAGATTGGTGGTTGCCAGATGTAGGGGGCAAGGGGAGGCACACAGAAAAATGGTAGCTATGGAAGGTGATGGATGTGTGAATGTATGTGGCAATCATTTCATAATATATAATACATCACTTCATAATATATACATATATGATGTAATTTATCACATTATACACTTTAACATAATAGTATATGTCAATTATATCTCAATAAAGCTGAAAAAAAGATATAACACCTAAACTCTTTCCAGATATTGATACTTTAAACCTTCCCATTGCCAACAGAAATAATTGCTCTCTTTACATCAAGATGTGCCACTTCCAAGGAGGAAAATTTGCAAATTACATATTGATGATGATATCCTTAAAGCATATTTCCATTGTACAAAATGATATTAGGAAACAGTGATCCTTATAAAAATTTCAGGACCAACCTGTTTTATCTTTAAGAACAATTCTATTTGGTATAGTTCTTGACAAGTTGATTTGCATACTATGTTCATGAAGCTTAATTACATTAACATAATTGTAGTACTGGGTTTTAAAATATGTAATATAACTCTGTTCTGTTTAGATTTTCAGGGACTTTGTGTAGTGTTTGAAAAACTTTCAATAATAAAAATAATAAGCAGAGAATCCCCTTCCAAGAATCTGAATTGCAATATGACAAAGAAAAGCAGAAAGTGAATAATCCTTGACCTGGACCACCTTTTTCAGGAGACAACTTAAATAATACCTCAAAAGTTCCTAATAGCCCAGTGAAGCAAGTTAGAGTTCCTGCTGTTTTCTCCTTCTCTCTTCCACCTTCATCAAGTAATAGAGCTTTATGCCTGAATATTAGAGCATCTGTTTCATGTAGAGAGAAGAAGAAAGGTGAAAGGAAGCTCATGAAGAGAAAACAAAGCATAACAAAAAGAAAATTATTTAAAACAGGAAAGAATAGGAAAGGCCAAAATGTGAACTTCATGAATATCTCTGCATGATAGAAATTGAGATAATAATATAGTAACAAATAGACATATAATTTTTTTCTACCTACCATGTTTTTATGCATATAAATATTTAATTTCCAAGGATCTAGGCCAGTTTTCCCTGCTTAAAACATTTTCAAAACTAAGGTTTCAATATTTGTTTCTTAAAATGTATGGCAGGCCTGTAAGTGCTAGAAATCTAGTCAATTTTAGAGCTACTTAGAATTCAGAAATCAACTCATCCAACCCCTTCTATTAAATGTGAGCATAATGAGGTTTGAGTAGCTACTTACTCACCACCACCCAGGCAGGAGGCAGAGAGGCTCACTGACCCGGATTCTGTTTTATAAGAATTTTGCCGAATTTTGCCAGTGGTTTCACATTGTTAACAGTAGAACCACAGGGATGGATCATACACCCCTAGCATCTTTTCATGGTTCTCTGAAAGGAGCTTGGTGAGATATATATATATATATATATATATATATATATATATATATATATATATATATATATATATATAAAAGCCTAACCAACCGACCGTTACGATGGAACGACCAGAACGACTGGTCAACCAGTTGCTATGATGTGCATTGACCACCAGGGGGCAGACACTGAATGCAGGAACTGCCCCCTGGGTGGTCATTGCGCTCCCACAGGGGGAGTGCTGCTCAGCCAGAAGCCAGGCTCACAGCTGGCAAGAGCAGCTGCAGCGGCAGGAGCCTCTCCCAACTCCGTGGCAGCACTACCAAGAGCAGCAGCAGGTGCAGCGAGCTGGGATGAGCACGAGCAGCATGGAGCTTTGCCCTGGTTCTGGCTTCTCCCTGGCCACCTGCTGCTTGGCACACTGCTACATCCATTGGGGGATGTCCGACTACCAGTTTAGGCCCTATCCCCGCAGGCCAGGTTGGGATTCCTCTCACAATCAGACATCCCTCTCACAATCCGGGTCCCCTCAGGGCCTAAACCAGCAGTTGGATATCCTCCAAGGGGTCCTGGATTGCAAGAGGTTGCAGCCCAGGCTGAGGGACACCCGCCCCCCCAGTGCATGAATTTCATGCACCCGGCCTCTAGTGTAGTAATAACTAATAACAATGAATATATTCTGAATGCCTCCTCTATATCAGGTACATGTTTAAGCATATACACACACATGTTTAAGCATATACACACACCACGTCCTTTAACCCTCATAATAACCCTATGTAGTAGGTGTCTCAGTTGCCCTATTGACAAATAAGACAACTGAGACACAAAGCTTGTGTGATTCTCTCAGTCACCCAGCTATATAGTGATTTGATTTTCATAGCTATAATAACTCAATATTATTATTTCCATTGTAGAGACAGGAAAATAGAGGCCCAAAGGAATCAAAATGGTATTCTAAGATGGCTTAAACCACTAGTGTTAAAGTTAGGGTTTGAAGCAATCTCTGTTTTATTCAGAATCTGAATGGTTTTTATGGTGTGCTACCTCTGGAAGTTCTCCTTAAAAGAAATTACCTCTATAGCCACTTCCAGATGTTGTTTTGATATGTTGCCTCTTATTCATCATCTTCCACTGCTTACTGAGCATGAACACATCCCATTGGAGGGTGGGGAGTGGAGCAATACCATATTCAGAGGCTTTTCTGCCAATGATACTCTGATAGATAGAGTGCATGTGACTTCTCAGGGTTCAGTACAGCATGGGTGCCTTATCACGGAGAGATGACTATGACAGGGCCTTGCAGCAGCCCTGAAGCATGCCCTCAGTTAAATCTGATGGATTTGCATGGCAAACTCTAGTAGAATGCCACTTTTGTCATGGTTCAGGTCACCAGTTGGTTAGTGAAGTATCAGGATCTCTCAACTAATGAGCTGAGCATGTCTCTACAGAATAGAAAGGAGTCATCTTCAGATGTCTAGACTTACACCAAATATTTCTGATAATGATGGCTGTCTGTGAGGAGCAGGCTCTGGCCACTGGATTAAGTTTCAGCTTCTACCCTGGTGAAAGGTAGGCAGGATCCAGCCATTGGTGTGGGGAATGGCCTTCATTAGAATGATGAAGAAATGGAACACTGGGGCATACATTTAGAAAAAGATAGGTGCCAGTAATCAGAATTGGTATTATAGAGGTGGAATAGAGGTGGAAACCAAGGCTATAATTAAAATATTTCTTAAATCAGGTTTGGTTCTGGGAATCGGGGAATGACAGGGTGAAGGAAAAGGCATGAAGCAGGGAATCTTAAGAGCTTAATATCAATTATGTTAGAAATAGACCCTGCTGCCCAGAGATGCTCAAGTTTAGACAAATACACACTGGTTCATAAGAGAGTATGGAGGCATTCTTAGAGAAAATATGAATCATATCTTCAAGATACAGATGTTGAAACAGAATAAAGATGATCAAAAGCATAACAAAAATGAGTCCGACTATGTGTGATCTAAAACGTTAGGACAATTAGCCATTATATTCATCCTCTGAGGAAGGAGCTATACTTATCTCCATTTTGCAGATAAGATAACTGAATTATGGAAAGGTTAAAGACTATTTGAATGACACAAAACTTTTAGGTAGCAGAGGAAGAAAGAGAAATTTGATTTAAAGCAGGCAGGCATGAGAACCCCAAGACGGACCTACAGCATTTTCCTGAGACCCTTGTTCTAAACATGCAAATTCATTCCACAGCCCCTTTCACTGAAACCTAACAACAGCCCTTGGCCACAGCCCAACTCTTGACTCTGTAGCACCACGTTGGGCTCTTTCATGAATAACAACAGCTGTCATAAACCGGGTTCTTCCTCTGTGGCCAGGATTGTTCTAAGTGCTTACATCCTGGGGCAGAACCAATGATGTGGGTCACACATTCCTGTTTTCTCCTCATTTTGGAGCTTCTCAGCTAGAGATGCCTGCAGTGGCATGTGCCACTTCTCGGCTGAGGCAGAGTAAAGGCCAGGCCACTCCTCCTGCCTTCTCGCTCCTTCATACAGCCAAGCAGAGGCCTCTTGTCCAGATGGCCAAGCTACAGGACTCTAAGCAGCCCGGATTGCTGAGCAGCTGCATGGACACCAGCAGCCTCAGAGGCCTGCCCCACCCCATAAACGACCGGGTAGATGAGAAATAAACCTTTGTTGCATTAAGCCACAGAAATTGTAGGTTGTTTCTCAGTGTACTCTAACATCTCCTGACTAGTAACTTCCATGACTCACTTAACACTCCCAAGAGTGTTATGACTGTCAGAGGAGGAAAGAGACCTCATACTTTTTTAAAATATGTTTTTATTGATTTCAGAGAGAAAAAGGGAGAGGGAGAGAGAGATAGAAATATCAATGAGAATCATTTATCAGCTGCCTCCTGCACGCCCCTACTGGAGCTCAATCCCGCGGGGATGTGCCCTGACCTGAATCAAACCATGACTTCCTGGTTCACTGGTCAAGGCTCAACCACTGAGCCACACCACCAAGCCCCATACTTCTTATTACATTGCAGTGTGACAAATTATTGCTAAAATGTCATTCCAATGAGTCATCTCTATTAAAATGGGACTTGGCCTTATTCCAACTTCTGAAAAGTGTCTCACATGGCACCCTTGAAAAATGATTGAGGTAAAAATAGTGTACAAAGGCTTCATAATTAGAAAGAGTCTAACTTTAGCATCTGCATTTAACACAAACAAAACATGTTACTTTATTGAAAATGGGAATAAGGAAAGCTGATTTCAATTTTTAGGAAAATATTCTACAGAATAAAATAGGCAGGTAAAAGTTAGTAGGATGTTACTAATAGTAAATAATGATCTTGAGGGGAGATAAACTTTTTTTTTTAATGAGAGAAGGATTTATTTTATGATGATTAAATGGTAAGCAATAGAAAAATGTATCTAGAGAGAAAAAAGGGCAAAGGTTGAGAGAGAGATTAGTTGCCTTTAGCTGAGTAGTCCATAATGAGGATGATTAAAGGAGACCATAATTGATTACTAATATCTCTCAGCCTGGACATAAGGGCAATTATGGAGAATTAATCTTCAGAGTTATAATAAAATAGATGGTAATAAATAGCATAATGTAACTACCAATGTGGAACAAAACAAGAAATGAGAAAGAGGAAGTTAAATAGAGACTTCTTGCTTTTTTGTGCTAAGTACTTGGTAAGGGCACTACACACAGCCTCTCAGAAATGCATCAAAAGAAAAATAATATTAATTACTGCTAATATTTATAGGGTGCTTTCTCTCTAATAAGCAGTGTTTGTAGTGTTTCCCATGAAATAACTCTTTAATTCTCACAATCCACGTGTTATTAACATTATCTCATTTTCAAAAGAAGAAAACCAGGAGGTCATGGTTCAATTCCCAGTCAAGGCTCAATCCCCAGGGTGGGCGTGCAGGGGGCAGCCGATCAATGATTCTCTCTCATCATTGATGTTTCTATCCTTCTCTCTCCCTCTCCCTGAAATATAAGTAAATAAATAAGTCACAAACATAGAAAGTAGTAGAGGCAGGATGTAAGCCAGGGTCGGGCTCCACACACTGTGCTGTTCACCACGTGCTCACTACCTCTCTCCCAAATCACTGTTATGCACAGGTGGCAATGATGCTTTGTCCTGTGATCATGGAAAAAGCATGAGGCATAAAATAGAAGAGTTGAGTTTCATTCCCATCCACTTTCCTCACTTACCAAGGTTGAGACCAAGGCCAGGTGTGTTCTTTGTCACCTACGACATCTATGGTCCATGATCCACAGCACAAGGTTGTGGTCATGATCAAACAAGCAAGGGGAAGCTGTGGAAAGCGCTTTGTAGACTGATTTCATTTTGCTTTATACATATAAGAAAAAAAGTCCAGGGCAAGCACAGATGAGCACTGAAAGCACTCCATGTAATTTCCTGGAGTTTTAGTCAGCTCCCACTTCCATTACAAAGCACCACAGGCTGGGAGGCTTACACAAGAGAAACTCATTTTTTCCCATCTCCGGAGGCGAGAAGTCTGAGAGCAGGGTACAGCACGGTCAGGTTCTGCTCAGCACCTTCTCAAGGGGGTCCTCCTGTAGCAGAAACAGAGGAAGAATAAGCCCTCTGGAGATTCTTTAGATAAGGGCATTAATCCCCTCTTGAGGGCCCCCCCTCCCCCCCCCCCCCTGCTTATGACCTCACCTAAACCTAATTATCTCCCAAAGGTCCTATCTCCAAATACCATCATACTGGGGGTGGGATGGGGTGGGGGTGAGGGTGGGGGTGGGGAGGGTGTGAACATATGCACTTTGATGGTACAAAATTCAGTCCATAGAACTGAGTGGGGGAGAAAAGTATTTGTGTGTTTATGTTGGGTAGGGAATCTGGAAGACAGGTTGAATATAGGAATAAAGAAAAACCTGAAAATAGCACTGAATGTTTGGCAAATCCATTATATCACAGAGCAAAATACTGGATCAGATATGCATGTGTTCAAATTGATCGTAAAATGCTTTGAAACAGAGGGCAGAACTCTTCATTGGAGTAATGTTAGAAAAACTATATTGCATGAGGCACTTCACTATAGTGGATAGAAACAGGCTGCCCAGATCTAAGCTTTGACATTGATTTTGCCATTCTGTGTGACCTTGGCCAAGTCATTTAATTTTTCTAAGTGTAGCCTCCTCTCTTCTGTTGCTAGGGTTCCCTGCCCAGCAACTTAGAGATGTTCCAGTAAAGTGTACATTCTCCGTTGCTAGAGATAGCCTTTGTCTTGAATCCCTGATAATTTGGCCTCTTGATGCTGAATTTTTAATATTCATATATCTAATTTCTGACTCACCTGGAAGGCTTGCAGAAATCCCTAAACATATCCAACAGTGACTTCTTAGTACCCAGTCTAACTCCACTTACTCTCATGAAGACTTTCAGCAGTTTGATTTTTCCAACTGGCTAAACAAAAACTTCTAAACCATTCTTGACTCCTCTCTTCTCTCATAATCCATTTCCTAGCAGCTTTGCCTTTAGAATCCAACTATTTCTGACATTTTTGCCACTTCTATACTCATCCAAGCTAGTAATAGCTTCCATGTGCTTTATTGCTAAACATCCTTCTGAGGTTCCTTTTGTTTCCACCCTTGCCTTCCTATAGTGTGTTTCCTGTGCCAGAAAAAGAAAAAATATTTTAAATGCCTGGGTGAATCCAAGTGGATCAATTTATTATAACTTATTAACGTTATAACTTATAATTGAGCTAATAAATTGAACTGAGTTAAAATCTATTTGTGACTCTTTCTAAAAAACCCTATTGAATAATTTTGAAATATATAATTATGACCACCAATGAAAGTGGTGAACAAAATAGGAAAAACAAAAGTAACGTACACATACTCACTATGCCAATTGAGTTCCTAGGGATGTTGACAAATTAAGAACATGAAGTAGGACCCTGGCTGGCCTTGCTCAGTGGTTAGGGCACTGGTTTTGATTCCTAGTCAAGGGCATGTAGGTTCGATCCCCACCCACCCCATGTAGGGGTGCAAGTGGGAGGCAACCAATTCATGAAAATGTCTCTCTCACATCGATGTTTCTCTTTCTCCTTTTTCTTTCTGTCCCTCCCTCCCTCCCTCCCTCCCTTCCTCTTTCCATTCTCTCTGAAAAATAATGGGGAAAATATCCACACTCCTCAGGTGAGGATGTAAAAAAAAAAAAAAAAAAAATGAAGTTGGGATTCTTCGTGTAAAATATTTATTTACTGAAAGACAAGATCTAAAATTTTTGTATCTGAGTCCATAATGCTAATGTGAAAGTCATGTGCAACGGGTCTGCAGACTCCTGCTTGGGTCAGAGGCTTAGGCATGGTATACTGGGGGAGGAAGGAGAAACCACGCTCTGTGAACTGAGAGGTTGGGAGTTCTCTGGCAAACACAGAATTTTCATTACAGAGACCAGCAGGGACAGAGTCAGACTCCTAAAGGCAGTTCCCAATTGATAAACAGGTGATGCTCCAGCAGTTCATTTGACAATTGACTGTGTGGAACTCACAGCATTTTCTCCCATAAAAAAAGTGTTATTAATAGTGGTAAAGTGGGTCCCATGGCCAACACATAAAAGCTTATTTAGCCCACAATAAAGCTGAAACTCAGCACATTTGCTGCAGAAAAATAATTCTCTTGCAACTAATAATGAAACAAAACAGAAAAACCTATAAACTTGAATAAAAAAATAGTGGTTTATTTCTCCTGAGTGCTACTGCTTATAAAGGCACAGTTTTAATTAAAAGAGGATAAGGGAATAGATGGAGGTGTTGATGGAGAGTCTAGAGGGCACTGCTGAGAACTCAAGAGGCTGGATTTGGCTATTGTCTTACTTCACTTTGAAACACAAGGCACTGGTTCTCTTCGATATAGCTGTATCTACTTGTAGCATTGCCACGACAGGCATCTCAAAATAAACAATGGGAGATAAAAGGAAGAGGAATTAAGAATATGCTCATAAGGCAACCTAAAGAAAGCTAAGAAAAGTTAGAAAGATGGCTAGAAGGATGGATTTGTGTACGTGCAAGAATACAGTCATGTAGAATTAGCTGAGAAGAAAGGGGCAGACTGTGCTTCAACTCTGTATTTGAAGGTGGATTAAAGAAAACAGTGCACCAGCCGGTTTTGCTCAGTGTCGGCCTGCAGACGGAAGGGTCCCAGGTTCATTCCGGTCAAGGGCATATACTTTGGTTGCAGGCTCCTCCTAGGCCTGGGCCCTGGTTGGGGCACGTGCAGGAGGCAACCAATTGATGTGTTTCTCTCACATTGATATTTCCCTCTCTCGTCCACTCTCGATAAAAAATCAATGGCAAAATAATCTCTAGTGAGGATTAAAAAACAAACAAAAGGAAAAAGAAAACAGTGGAGAAGTGATCTTGGGTCATAAAGTTCCATAAAGGGGCAGTTTTATGGCTTTCCTGAATGAGACGGGGAAAACAAAATGTATTTGATCAAACATTATATATGTAGGGATATATTTGTTGAGAAATTGGTGTTTATCGTCTAGTAAGCCCCTTCCTTTTTAAAATGTCTTTGTGATTATATAATACAATCATCTTATTTCCTAATAAAGCATTTGAACTTAGCAGAAAAATTAATTTAGGATTTAATTACCTTTACATTTTCTTTAACTCTTCTGAGATATGTTATCCTTCTTATGATTAAGGTTGCCAAAACTCAACTTGTTTGTGTGATTCCCCAGACTCTAATCACAACAGAACAGAAGGCCATGAAGGTTGTACAGTATTTTAGTGGAGCACTAAAAGAACTTCCATTTTTCTTGGTTGAATGATCTAATGTTTAAAAATTAATGCCTTCGAATTTTGCTACTAATATAGTTTATCAGTGCTCAGTGTAGCTACAAAGGCCAGCGGCTGTTTATCTGGAGGGACTCGGAGGGGCTTAACACAAGGTCACCCACAGCAGTGCAAGTTCTATAGCCAATCTGCCTGAGTTCTGATGGGTTTTCTCTCACTAATTCTTAGCCTTCATGTGCCTCCACTTTCTTACTGTAAAAGGAAGCCAGTGTGAGTCTTACAGGAGTTAATCCACATAAGAAATATATATATATATAACTGCCTGGCACATAGTGCACACACAATAAATATCAGCTATTATAATTCCTCCTAAACATTTTGATTAACAGTTTCCATATCTGCCAGGAATTAGACTTCGGTCTTGAGAATATTGAAGTACATTTAATGTTAAACTATGCCAAGCATATATTGATTTTTCTTGTATATTTTAGGAGGCATCTAGGGTAATGTAGCTTTTCAAAGTCATTTTTACCGACCACTAATGCCAATTCTTATTACATTTTTGAAGGACGCCTATTGTAGTATCATAAAACTTGTGTAAAGGTTAAGGTTCAAATGCTTCAATTTAATTTCAGAAATTGTTGCTAAGAGATGTTCTGTGTAGCACTTAAGACCATGATCTCTGGAAAGCCTTCTTTGACCACCAGCGTGAGAGATTAGGGTGCCTTCTGTGCTCTCATAGCTCTCCGTCCTGGCATCTGTCACCCTGTCTCTTTCCCCACCTGCCTCTCCAGGTCTGTACAAACAAACACAAATTGGATATTCCCACTTGTGATCACTGATAGCTTAAGTTCAACATGTGTAAAATATACCTCCCCCACGCAAATGTCCTCATTCTCCATATTCCGTATTAAATGTATTTCCTAGTGAATGGCAAAATCGGTTTCTAAAATTATCACGTGAGATATTATGCTACTCCTACTCTTCAAACCACATATGTAGTGAATCATCATCCAAACTGGCGTTTCTCCCTTACTGTCTCTTTGATCTTTTTCTGTTTTCAAACTAACAGTCACTACGTTAGTAATAATGACTGCTACTAAGATTGACATCCTCTCCCCTGGGTTACTAAGGTCTTGACCTCCCTGCCTAATGCATTTTCCTCATGGTAGCCACTAATCTTCCTAAAACACAAATTCAATACTACTTCAGGTACAACCATGGTTTTCCACTGTCATTAACTAAAATTCAAGCTTATTAACTTAAGATGCAAGGTTATGTGTGACCTGGTCCTTCATTTTTCCTCCATCCTCATCTCACCTTGATGTTTTCGCCTGTGAGATGAGATTGTGGAGAACAGCGTAAGAGTCAGTTACAGGTACTTAGATCATTGCCTGGTACCGAGTGGTAGTGCTATTCATGCTCTCAGTATATCATTAAGTGCTAGCTATTTCAGTGTACCTCCCGGTAAATTATAATTTAGTTCTGTTGTGCTGAATTACAGACACTTCCTTCCACTTCTGGAAACTAACATGTATTACTATACATTGTTATTCCATCGTCAAGTTGGTGCTCTCCATTCTAGCATTTATATTTTAATAGGATTTTCCTTGTTTTGTTGGCATTCTTGATTGCTAGGATGTAAGCTCAAGTGGATAAGGGCCATGCTTGCCTCCTTAACTACTTTTCACCTAGCATACAGCTCATTGGCACACACAAAACAGGCACCCAATTACTATTTGTTGATTAGATCAATTATAGAAATTATTTTAGTCATAGCATGTAACTATAAAAGTTATATATTGGGTTCTCTAAATATTCATAAAAGAATGAATATAACACATTTAGTGGCAAAACTATTATTAGAACCCTGGAATTCTGTTTTCTCACTAGTTAGTCATGTATCCATTAAGTCATTTATTTACAAGCACATTATTTGCCATATATTTTCTATGTTTTCACAATCTAGTTAAGGAGACAGACATTAAACACACTTGCAGCACAGTTTAGTAAGTATAATGAGGTAAATATACTATAAGGTACCAGGGGAACATAGGAGTTGAAAGAGTCACATCTATCAGTGGAATAAAGAAAGACTTAATGGAGAAACTGCTGCTTGGGTCCCAAAGAACAAGTAATAACCTGGTTATAATTTTCATTTTCAATGAAAAATTTTCAGTAGGCAAGAGTTATTGACACATCTAAATTTTTCTAGGGAAAGAATCACATAAATTTTAAAAGAACTATATAGAATTGCCTTAACTTCATATGGATCACCAGAGGGCAAATGGAACTATAAAGAAAGGTAAAATTATACTTTGAATTTACCTACAGTTAAAATGTTTCAAATGTACACTTGGGAGGTTGGATATACTGCATTATGAGCACAATTTTGCTACAAGAAACAGAATTGGACAAGTTAATTTCTCTGGTGGGACTCTGAAATCCTTTTACCGTGGATTCTCTGTAAAGGGACTTGATATATAAAGGTAACCTGGTTATAATTTTGTCCCATTCAAAAAAACCCAAAATATTAGAATCTACCACAGGGCATCTTGGTTTTGGGTGAAAGACATTATATAGTCTATTAATAGCATTAGCATTATTAATGGAATACACACTTAAATAGACATGTTTCCTATTAAAGTGATTTATAAATTTATAATCAGCTAGAAAAAAGATGGAAGTGTACATTTTGAAGATCATAATTGAAAAAAGAAATATGCTATACTCCTTTAGAGAAGTAAAAGGATTATACTGTTTAATCTTCTATGAGTTCAATATATGTAGTTCAATCCGGAGGGACTCCTGTGGGCATTTAATTAATGATATTTTGTGCTCCAATTAGAATGAGATTCTTAACCTGTCTAAAGTGCTGATCTACCTTTACAGGGAAGAAAAATAATACCACAGGCATACCAAGTAATTGAATTTACATTAATGCTACCAAGAAGTGTGAGCAACTTTTTCTTATTGGAAATACTCCAAAATATCAGTAGACCTGACAAACTTTCCATCTTTAAACATAGTGAACAATTTATTGATATGACTAATGTGTTCAGAATGCCAGAATGCCCGTTTTAGTAGTACCAACATCCAAACATCACTCTCAAGCTATGAGCTATCACTGTGTCTCATGTGAGACAGGAACGAGGCATTTATCATAAACTCCAATAAAGAAGTTTTAATTACAGTCCCTATTTAAGAAAGGACTAAGGGGTTCTGTTTATAAAAATGTTGTTCTACTCTTTTTTTCTTAATCTACTCTTCATTGGTACAACTCACCTAATGTGTACAACTAATCTAGGTTTCAGAATAAATGTTTTACCAAGTGATAAAGACAGACACAGGAGGACAAATATTGTATGATTCCATTTATATGAGCTACATAGATTACACAAGTTCATAAAGGCAGAAAATAGAATATTGGTTACGAAGGTCTGGGGGAGAGTGGCATGGGGAGTTGTTTGATGGGTACAGAGTTTCAATTTGGGAAGATAAGAGAGTTCTGGAGATGGATAGTGGTGATGGTTGCAGTACTTAATGCCACTGAACTGTAAACTTAAACGTGGTTGAAATGGTAAATTTTTTTAAAACATATTTTATTGATTTTTTACAGAGAAGAAGGGAGAGGGAGAGAGAGTTAGAAACATCGATGAGAGAGAAATATCGATCAGCTGCCTCCTGCACACCCCCTACTGGGGATGTGCCTGCAACCAAGTTACATGCCCTTGACCAGAATCGAACCTGGGACCCTTGAGTCCACAGGCCGACGCTCTATCCACTGAGCCAAACCGGTTAGGGCTGAAATGATAAATTTTATGTTATGTATATTCTATAACAATTTTAAAAAATACTGTCTTATCAGATCCCTAATTTGAAGGATGAAATTCTTCCTCAAGCAAACTGAAGATCACATTTCAAAGGCTCTATCCCACCCAGCCACCAAAACCAGAATACGGTGACCTCAGTAGAGCCTGTCTTGTTCAAACCCCACTCCAGAATAATAATCATACTTGTTTCCCAGGTTTTCTAAATTTGAATTTTCCTTGAAAAGTATATTGAGTGTCTACTATCTGCTGGGCATTGCTTTAGCTTCTGTATGTAGTAGTGAACCCAACAGTTCTTTTAAAAATACAGTTCTTATAGAGCTTCATTCTGTAATTCTAGCGACATGTTAATATTTCTTCAAATACTCTAAGCATCAGTGTTACAGAACAACATCTCAGTCAAGTGACAACAGGATCAGCATACTACTAAGTAACATGTTTGTATAGCTTTCTTTGAATTTACTAAACTGATCAAAATTCTTGGCACTATGTGATCAGTTTCTTAAGTAAGATATTGAAAGTAGCTCATGTTTGTCAAATAATTTTAGACCAGGTGCCTCTTAAAACATAATGTACTAATCATAATGAACCAGTGTGTCAGTATAGTTGTTTATTATTACAATCATTTATTCTGAAAAGCCTAAAATAATTTATGTGTGAAATCTCAGTCTTATCAAAACCAAATGTTCAGCATTGGCCAAAACCATGAAAGCTATGTAAATCTTTGAAAATTAAAAATGATTGTCTTCCTTTGTTATGTGAATTTAAGAAAGAGACATATCAAAGTAATTAAGGAGATATTTTAAAATCAAAGGGACATGGAAAATAGTCCATGTGAGTGTGCCCTGTTTTGTTGACAGAATAAAGGGTCTGATTGAAGGCATAATCTAAAAAGCTGAGCCAATGCAGGGCCCCTGGGACCTGGCGAATGAATCATTTACTTAGTGTGTTGTGTTGTTGCCTTAGTGTTTGCAACTCTCACAAGAATACCAAGATGATTAGCTACTTCTCAGACATCTGCTATTCAAGTGAGCCATACTGGATGGACAACATGAAGGCATTTGAGGCTGAAGTGGGCTATTGGTACTTTTAGACAGCTATAGTGCCCTCTTATTAATATATAATGCATTCCATGGCACCCATGTGGATTAAAATAGCAATGCATCATCCAAGGTCCTTTACTTTCTCCAAAGCAACAACTTCACACTTAAAAAGCTACAGAGCAGCATATTCATATATTCATAGTACTATTTTTAAATTCATTTACCTGTAAAGTACCAAAAGAAATGTGGTAGGCAGTTGATAGACATGAGCAGAGTAAGACAATGGACCAGGTGTGGAAGGTCATCAGGGCAGAAAGCCCTGGGTACCTAGCAACAACAACAAAAATGGAAAACAAGGACCTCGCCCCCAAGATGACCTTTCCTCCCCTAGCATATCACTGGTCATGTGGTTTAAACCCTCTGACTTTTCATATCACTGGTCACGCAGTTCAAATCTTCACTTGACAATTCATAGAGCTGATCATACAGCTTGGATCTTCCCCTGACCTTTCCTCCTCTGGCATCTAACTAGTGGTGCAGGTTAGACACCCTTAGAGTAGGAACAAACAAGGGGGCTGGAGAATAACCCTTAAGCATTAAGCCCCCAGGACAATGAGGTCTGACCCACATCAAATACATCTAGATGTCAGTTGTGTTTCAGCTCCAGGCCCAGAAAAAATAGCAAAATCAGACAACTAATGCCATGGCTGACATCAGGGCTAGCTGCATTGACTAATAAAACCCTCCCCTTGTGCCAACCAGTCAGTAGAGGTCAGGACACTGAAAGGACACACTTAGAAAGCTGATATTCTGCTGGGATCCTCCCCTGAGACCTCTAGACAAATACCTTCAAGACCTCAAGGCAGAGGACCCAGCACAGCTCTCTCTATGGAGCAACCCTCTGCCTTTCCCCACGCCCTTCCACAGATGCATTTTCCTTGCCCCACACTTTCTCCTAAACTTCAAAGTTCCTTCTTTTGACTCTGTAACTTATTTCCTGAGCCTCTTTCTTCTATAGCCCACTTCTTCTGCCTCCATGACTTTCTAAATAAACTTTCTCTTATAATTTGAATCCTGGCTCTGAATTCTTTCTTCACCAGAACTCAAGTACAGAGGTTGCTAAACTCCACCAGTCTAATACTTGGTGCCATTTTCAGTACCACCAACATATGGTGCCATGACTCAGATTGTGACTTGGCTTGTGACTCGGATTGTCCTAGAGTGGTGTAGTGTGGCAGGAATCTAGATAAGCCCACCCAAAACCACCTTGCAGACCTGGACCCATGCTAGGTACCAGCGGGGGCCCATTGTGCTCCACCCACTACTCCTTTTGCATCAGGTTGACATGGGGGAGTTTTTCTTAAAATTCAGGACCTCTCTGTTTTAACATAAGAAGCTGACTTTCTTATAGCTGTTATTTTGAAATCCTCAAGATGAAGCTAAAAGTAAAGGGATAAGATAATCTAGATAAAGATAAGCGTTGTAATAACTAAAGATACGAGAAACAACAATAGACTGTTTTTGTTTTTTTTTAAGTTTGGCTTCTGCTTTGAGGGTCTGATCAAAACCTTTTGCTGGATAAATGAGAGCCTGAACTCATTTGGCTCCAAAGATATGGGGTATTTCTCAGGTATTCTTATGTGACTAAGAATCTCTATGGAGAGGATACAAGATGGCAGCGTAGGTAAACACCTAAACTGCTGCCTCGCACAACAATTTCAAAACTACAACTAAAAGACAAAATGTCTATCACCCAGAACCACGGGAAAGCTGGCTGAGTGGAAGTTCTACAACTAGAAGGAAAGAGAATAGAGCATTAAGACGTGCACAAGCGCTGAAAAGCTGAGGTAAGGAGGTGCGCGATCCGGGCTGATGGCAGGCGTTGCTTTTTTCAACCGACGGAAGACAACCCCCAGGATTACTCTGAAATCCAGTTTCTGGGGAGACGCGGGGGACCCAAACTCCTACGGGGAGAAGCTGGACTGTATGCCATCGGATCGGAAAGTGAGGGTGGCTTGCTTGCAGAGCTGCGCGCAGGAATAATTGTTTACTGCGCTGGGGCGCGGGACACGAGAACGTGGTTGGAGACACAGAGCCTGCTAACTGGCAGCCATCGTGGTTTGCCACGCCCTAGCCTAGTGACTCCCTGAGACTCCGCCCCTCCCAACCTACAAACCCACCCAAGGTCCAAGCAGCGGCTTTAGCATATGAATGGCCTTCCCTATGGCAGCTTAACTTAGCAAACTTGCAGCCCGGGTCAGACAGCTCCAAAACCTCCAAACCCCAAGAAAAGAGGAGAAAAACTGTAGTTCTTGCTGTAGCGCCTGCTGGGTGGCCTCAGACAGTAGCTGACCTGCACCGCATTAGAGAACCAGAAGTCAGTGTACCTAGTGGTCAGTGTGAGACACCAGATTTCAACTCCTCACATCCATAAGTGACACATTCAAAAGGCAGACTCAGTGAGTTCCAAAGCCCCACTGAAACAAATCCTACACCATAGCGTGTCTCCAGCGCAGCAGTTCTTCCATTATAGACAGAGCGGGTCCTCACAGCCAACTGGTCTGGAGGTCAATTCCTCCCAGTGTACCAACAGCAATCAAGGCTTAGCTACATCAAGACTTTGCACTCAGCCCACAAAGGCACCCCTCAGGGGATTGGGGAGGCTGAGCTACTGGCCCCTATAGGTCACCTACCACACAAAGCCACTCCATCAACACAGGGAAGCAGCCAAAATGCGGAGACAAAGAAACAAGTCACAAATGAAAGAAATGGAGGAAAGCAAACTACTGGACAACATAGAGTTCAGAACCACATTTATAAGGTTACTCAAGAATCTTCTAAAAACCTCTGAGGAACTTAGTGAGACCTTTAAGGATCTTAATGAGAATGCCAAAAAAATGGAAAAGGACCAGTCAGAAATTAAGCATGCACTGTCTGAAATAAAGAATATACAGAAACTCAACTGTGGATCAACGTACCCCAAGAATCAAACCAAAGATCTGAAATATGAGGAAACAAAAAACACCCAACCAGAAAAACAAAAGGAAAAAAGAATCCAAATATATGAAGATAGTGTAAGGAACCTCTGAGACAACTTTAAGTGTACCAACATCCGAATTTTTGGGGTGCCAGAAGAAGAGAGAGAGCAAAATATTGAAAACCTATTAGAAGAAATAATGACAGAAAACTATCCCTGCCTGGTGAAAGAAATAGACTTACAAGTTCAGGAAGCGCACAGAACCCCATACAATAGGAATCCAAAGAGGACCACACCAAGACACATCATAATTAAAATGCCAAGGGCAAAAGACTAAGAGAGAATCTTGAAAGCAGCAAGAGAAAAACTGTTAGCTACCTACAAGGGAGTACCCATACGACTGTCAGCTGATTTCTCGACAGAAACTATGCAGGCCAGAAGGGAGTGGCAAGAAATATTCAAAGTGATGAACAGCAAGAACCTACAACCAAGATTACTCTACCCAGCAAAGCTATCATTCAGAATTGAAGGTCAGATAAAGAGCTTCACAGACAAGAAAAAAGCTAAAGGAGTTCATCACCACCAAACCAGGATTACATGAAAGGCTGAAGGGTATTCTTTAAGAAGAGGAAGAAAACGAAAAGGTAAAGATAAAAATTATGAACAACAAAATGACATCAAATACATACCTACCAACAAGTGAATCTAAAAATCAAGTGAATTAAAAATCTGATGAACAGAATAAACTGGTGAATATAATAGAATTAGGGACATAGAAAGGGAGTGGACTGACAATTCTCAGGGGGAAGGGGGTGTGAGTGGTGCGGGAAGAGATTGGACAAAAATCTTACACCTATGGATGAAGACAGTGGCGGGGGGTAAGGGCGTGGGGTGGGGTGGGGAATCAGGTGGAGGGCAGCTATGGGGGAAAAAAAAAGAGGAACATCTGTAATAATCTGAACAATAAAGATTTATTTAAAATAAATAAATAAATAGATAGATAAATGAATAAATAAATAAATAAATAAATAAATAAATAAATAAATAATAAATCTCTATGAAGGTGTTAGAAGTATCCCTCATGACATGCATGAGCCCCATAGGGAATTTCAACACAACTGTAATTAAATAATTGACTCATCGGGGTCTGAGCACATAAAGGTTGATTACCTGGTGCTCTGAGTCCTCATGGTTGTATTAGACAGCCTGGGAAAGAAACTGAGACATGTAAAATGGTCTGAGATGACATGGGAGGTAACAGCCCCATGAAGCTCAATCCATAAGCAGCACACTTCAACCCCCTACACAATACCTCTAGAAATTTGTTGAAATTCTACAGATCCCAAAATAAAACTAAAATTAACATGGAAAATAGTGCCACCAAGGCTAGAAATTCCTAGGCTCCAACCCCCATTAATACCTATAGATATACAATTAATAGAAAGTGTTTACTTACAAGTACGTATAGAAATGGGAAAATTTAACTAGAAGTGATATAAGCTTAAGATGACCAAAATGTAGCTCTTTTGATGCCTAAATCAATTTTTGCATGCAAAATTAGGGGGTAAAAATAGCTCTAAAATTAAATTGAATGAATGGGAAACTTATCTTAATTGAAAATTAGAAGCTCTTAGGAGAAGCACAGGTAAATTACACTCAGACTAGAAAGCCAGAAAAGCTGGTCTCAGGCAGAGGGGAAACAGTAATTGTATATATTCCTTGGGCCAGAAGAGAATTAAGGAATACTCTTACAGATTTCCCTGACTTCTCCAGAACCTTGATTGGTGCACAAAGAAATTTAATTTAATTGTTAGAACATATGATCCTGGCTGTTCTGACTTATTCCAATTAATAAACCTACTGTTTCTGGGAGCAAAACAACAGAATTACTATACAGGGCTTGCTGAGAAACTCTTGTAGAGGAGTCTGTTTTTATTGTAGAAAGCCAGGTCACCTTAAGAAGAGCTATAGAAGACTGAAATGAGATTTAGAAAGAGAAAAGAAACAGAAACAAGAATAGGGCTGCTCCAAAGACTATGAGAGGGCATTTCCCCTTCTCCTTCCTAATAGTTTCAGACTAATTGATATTATTATAAAAGGGGAAGGCATGGAGGTCCTTATAGATTCTGGGTTACCTTGTCTGTTCTTAGGCACTCCCAACTAAGTTGCTTTTTCCCTCAAAGTTTTTGCACAAATAGTAGAGACGTATAATCAACCAATGTCTGTTTGTTGTTGTTGTTAATCCTCACCCAAGGATATTTTTTTCCGTTGATTTTTAAAGGGAGAGCCACAGAGAGAGAGAAACATCGATGTGAGAGCAACACATGGATTGGTTGCCTCCTACACATGCCCTGTCCCCAATCAGGGCAGGGATCAAGCCTGCAACCTAGGTACATGCCCTTGACTGGAATCAAACCTGGGACCCTTCAGTCTGCAGGCCAATGCTCTAACCACTGAGCAAACTGGCCAGGGCAACCAATGTCTGTTTTTAAATCAGAAGCTGTTCCCTTCCCACTAGGAAATGTTATGGGACAATCTTATCTGATAGGATGAGATTATCTTGAACTCAATAATTCCCAGTTGTCCTTTCTCCAGGAGGGTGAACTATATTTAGAACTAAATAAATCAGATACTGAACCAATTGGGGAAATAATGATTTTAAAGGAAACTTCACAAGAGGAAACTAATCTTGAAAGCTCAAGGATGACTTTGAGGGGTGGGGTGACTGCTCTCTCTCCCCTGGCCTCCTAAAGGACCAGGCCTCTTGGGAACATAAAAGGCAAAACAATAGGCCTGACTACTAAAGACTAGAGTTATGGGACAAAGTTTTTCAATAGATGCAACAGAGATATATGTTTGCAATACTTCATTTGTTAAGAGGAGTGGGGATATACTAAGCAACAATAAAAATCTTTTAAGTCCAAGTTCTCCAAGCAACTTGATTAGTTTTCCTTCCTTGGTAATAATTACTCTTCTGACTTAGAGCTGCTTGTCACCTTCCTAAATATTTCTAAGTGCTCTTGACCCAAGTCACATTTTAAACCAAAACAAAGATAGAATTTGGATTTAAAAAGGTGGTTTTTATTGCATGTAATTTTAATTTTGTTTATTCCATTTTTTGTGCTAGTAGATTATTAATTGCAACTGAATTTGCAATTAGTACTTGCAATTCTAATTGTGGTACTTGCTGAAAGTAAAACTGCAGCCTCAAATCTCTGATGCTACACTAGATTTTAAATTTCCAAATATGTGACCAAAATGGAATGAATGGATGGTTCATCCAGAAATAATCAACAATCCACTTTAGGCAGTATTTCCATGTTCTTGATGGCCAGGCATATTTGCAATATCGTCGTTACCAGTTCCTTTCACATGAGTCACTGACTGCACTTTGGCATGTGAAAGACTGGAATAGGTGCATTGCTCCTGGGCAATAACATATTTGAATCAGAGTCATAGTTTTGTGCTTTTGTTCTGTGGATTGTGATGTACTATAAAAGGACATTTGGTATTCCACATTAATGTAGCTTTGAATTTTTCATTATCTCCATTCATATTTACTCGAAATATATGATCTGACAAAAAAAAATTTGATCATGTTAAATCTGCTAAGATTAACCAAAAACAGAAACTCTTTTTCAGGTTTTAGACTGCCTCTATATGAACAGCAGATTGTGAAAGCTGTCAGTAAAGTTTGACAACTGCTTTACCTTTGATACTTGGATTGTGTAATCTTTTTTTTCTTTTTTTGGAATTGACCTCTTCAAACTGGCTGGACAGCTCATTCAAAATAGTCAAAATTCTTGAGCATAATTTTTTTATGTATAAAAATCTTAGAGAAGGAAATAGCACATGGATTTTTTTACTTCTCTCTGTAGATCCTCTAACTTTCTATGGATAAGAGTCATTCAAGAAGAAATTCCAAGATACAGACTCATGGGCTCCACATGAAATCTTTTACATCAGACTCTTTGGAGTACAGCCTAAAAATTTACATTTAAAAATAACCTGCCAAAGAGACTGTGATGTATAGCTGGGTTTTCGAGTCACAATACAAGCCCTTGACTCTGTTACTATTATACACATACTCCTTAAATATCCAAATAAAAATATTAAAGAAATCAAAATGTGCTGAACTAAGGTATCCATTGCATTCAAATCTATATTTTAAAAATACACTTTCATACTTATTTTGTTTTCCTACCAATGCATATGAATTCACTTGGAAATTTCCTGCCCTCCACATAATTTTGCTGCCCAAAGCTCAGAGTAAAAAATCCACGTTGTGATTCTAGTGGGGTATGCTCCATGGAGCTAGGAGAGTTGCCAGACAATAAGAGGAAAAGGAATAGGTGAAAGATCTTGACTAATTATTAAGTAAACTGCTATGTCTTATCTCCTGATTCTTCTCATTCATTTCAGAAAACTACAGAGGACATATAATTTTTAATTGTTTCAGGAGAGATGAGGATCTTTACAGAATCAAACTTGCTTGAGCTGGAAGGAACATAGGGGGAATTTAGTTAAATAGTTAGAAAGTTCACAGGCTTCACACCTAGTGAATGGCCACTGAAGCCAGACTGTGCTTTGTGTATCCCATATGTTGAATGACTCAACAGAGATTCTGAGATGCAGCTCAGAATAGAGCAGGGTAACACTTGTCTAGATTTTAGACAAGACCTGAAGTGCTTGTGCATAACATATAGCATCTCCTCAATTACCTAAACCAGTAGTCGGCAAACTGTGGCTCGCGAGCCGTGGTTTGCCGCTCTGTTGACTAATGAGTTTGCCGACCACTGACCTAAACCAGCAATTTTCAACCTTTTTCATCTCATGACACACATAAACTAATTATTAAAATTCTGTGGCACAAAAAAATGTTATATTTTTTCTGGGGAAAAAAAAGATATAATTTTGAATGGCTGTTGTTCTGTGCCTGTTGTTACTTTTTTATTTGACAATCTGCTGACTAAATAGTCAGGTATTGCGTGTTTTAGAAATTCTTATGGCACACCAGTGTGCTGTGGCATAGGGGTTGAAAATCGCTGACTGAAACCACGTGGCTTGAGCAACTCTTTTCTCTTTATATACAAACTCCTCCCACTGCTTTTCAGATCCCTTTTTCTCTGTTGAGTTTGCTGTTGATACTCATTTTAACATGATACTTCCTTAATTTGAATATTAGTAACTTTAATAAAAGCTTTACAACAATAAAGGAAAAATGCGAAGGAACTTGATCAACAAAGGAAAAATGCCAAAGGGGAAAAAAGCCAACCACAACTTAAAAAGTAATAGACATCAATTAAATAATGAAAGAAAAATAAATTATGTCAAGCTATACAATACATATGGAAGAACTGACTTCCCACTAAAAGACAGACTATCAGGCCGATAGGTGAAATAGAAAAGAAACCTCAGTCATACCTTATTACAAAGTGCACATTTAAAAGAAATGTATAAAAGAAAGGTTTAGAGTAAGAAGACAGACAGATACAAACCCTAAAAAAATTTAAGAGAAAGAACAAAATTAAAACTGATAAAGATTTTAATCAAAACAGTACAATTTTTGGTTAAAACACTAAATGGAATAAAAAAATTATAAGAAATAAAAAGCTCATGGGTAATATATGGAAAATAAGGTCTATGTCATGGACTAAGATCAGATTTACAGCCCGCCATCACCATTGGCCAACATTCAGTCTCCTGAGTGGGAGAAGAAAACAGTTTCTTCTCTGTGTTATAGAAATGTGCCCTTGATCCTCAGAGAGAGGAAAGAAGTGGATTCACTCGTCACAACTCAAGTTTTCACATGGTTTCCAGTTATAAAATTGGAAAAAAAAAAAAAGGTGAGACTGTAGGATTTCTGGCCCATGACATAAAATGGTCAACATTCTCTGCTTCGATTCTTCTGAAAAGTATTGATTGGATTTGAGTATTTTTTCCTTGGAGGTTTTATCTAGAGAAAAAAGTGTTCACTGTATTCTAATATTTTGAAGAGATTAATTCCAAATCTATCCTATCCTGTGGCATACTCCCCCTAAATCTAGTCATGATAAGAAAATAATAATTTTCTAGAATAGGCATAAACTTCAATGTCTCCTAAGGGCACACATGTGCCAAGCAATATATCTAAATAGATAAATAAGCCCTTGCTGGTTTGGCTCAGTGGATTGAGCATTGGCCTTCAGATTGAAGGGTCCCAGATTTGATTCCAGTACGTTGTTTGCAGGCTCACTTCCTGGGCCCTGGTTGAGGCATGTGCAGGAGAGAACCAATCAATGTGTTTCTCTCACATCAATGTTTCTCTCTCTCAGTCTCCACCACTACCTTCCACTGTCTCTGAAAATCAATAGAAAAATATCCTTAGGTGAGGATTAACAACAACAAAAAAAAGTAAAAAAAAAAAAAAAAAAAAAAAGGTAAATAAAAACTATGGAGAATTTGATAAAAATTTAAGTGTGATTTTTTAATGTACCTCTAATAATTGCATAGGCTAGTAGAAGAAGTAAATGACATAAGAACTTAATAATGTCTGTATATTTTATACCAGATACATAGAAATATCTTTACATTCCTTGGATAGAGGTAGAGATTTTCATTACATGCATGGAGTGTTTATAAAAATTGATCACATACTTAGTCACAAAGAAAAGTTTAATATATTTTAAAAATTAGATTTTGTAAGTAATATTCTCTGCTATAACCCCATTGAAAATTAAGAGTAAGACCTTAGATAACTTAACAAAAGATAAATTTAGAGATGAAGGAAACTGGGAATACTTCCTACCACAAACCTTTAGATGACAGTGAAAGCACTATGTGAAGCTTTACATACTTGATCCATTAAGGGTCCGAGTTAAAAAACAAAAAGGAATGGCATGAACAATATGGCAACAGTTCCAGCCCTCATTCCCCCACAGAAACACTGATTCAGCAAAAACATATGAACCGAAATAGCCTTACTAGGTTTTCACACTACAGATAAGAAGTTGCAGTACCCTAGGTGAACACAATGCTGAAAAGCACCACATTGAAATAGGTAAGAGGAGTAACTTTACTTTATCTGATTCTGTTTCCCTGCCCCAAACTGGCCCAGCTCGGCACCTGGAAAGAAAGCCCTAGCTGAGGTTTCTCCCTTGGGGGCAAAGAGAAGAGTGGAGCATGTGTCCTAAGATCCAGCTTTTAATGGGGTGGCCAGAAAGACTGATTTCTGTCTCACCTGAGCTTGAACAGAACTGGCATAACTTGGAAGCTTAGGGTCATGGAAAATAATGTAGAGTGGGATGGTGGGTGGATAGTGGTCGTTTGCTGTCAGCATGATCTGTAGAATGTGTACAAATAGAGACTTCCTCCCTTGGGAGAGAGGAAGAGGAGTGGAGTGAGCACCTGGTGTCCCAGGTTTTGGGAAAGTTTGCCAAGAAACTATTATCTGTCTCCTCTGATGGTTGAGCAGCCTTAGCATATCATTAGCATATTATGCTTTGATTGGTTGTTCCGTTGTTCTGCTGTTTGGTCTATTTGCATATTACCCTTTTATTATATAGGATATCCAAGAGGTGGAAACAACCTAAATATTCATTGATGAATGAATAGATAAAGAAATGTGGTATAGGGGAGAAACCAAGATGGTGGCATAGGTAAGCATCTAAAATGCTGCCTCGCACAACAATTTCAAAAATACAATTAAAAGACAGAACAGACATCATCCAGAACCACAGGAAGGCTGGCTGAGTGGAAATTCTACAACTAGAAGGAAAGAGGAAAGCTTATGGAGAATCAGAGGAGCGGCAAAGGAGGGTTGAGGTACGGAGACGCACGCAGAGAGGAAGGGCGACTGAGAGCCTGGCTGACTTTCTCTGGCAGGAGGGGGAGGGAATCCCCTGACTGCACTGAACCCCAGTTCCAACTGCACTGAAACCCAGTTCCGGGCGAAACCCCGTGGACCCAGGCTCATACAGGGGGAGTCTGGACTGTCAGGTAGATAGAAAGGAACACAGAGACTCAGAGACTCGGAGACCTGGGGGAGCTGTGGAGGGTCTGGAGGCGCATGCGCGCACGCAAGTGCTCGCAGAGAAAGCTGAATGTGGAGGTTGCCGCAGGCATTCCCTAGCGGAAGGGAGTCGGAAGCTCCTAACTGCACTGAAACCCAGTTCCGGGCAAGCCCCTGGGGACCCACACTCTTACAGGGGGAATCTGGACTGTCAGGCGGAAACTCAGGGGAGTCGCGGAAGGCAGAGGTCTGGAGGTGCGCACGCGCAAGGGCAGGGCTGATGGGAAGCCAAGACTGTCTGCTCAGCCCTGAGACTCTGCCCCATCCAAGCTGAGCACAGAGACTTTTGCAATTTTGCAAGTCTAATCCTATAAGGCTTTCTTCAACACTGAACTTCTCCCAGCGTAGACACAGCTGATCCTCACAGCCAACTAGCCTGGAGGTCTATTCCTCCCAGTGATACCAACAACAATCAAGACTTAACTACAACAAGGCTGTACACACAGTCCACAAAGGAGTGCACCAAGAGTGTCCACCTCAGGTTAACTGGGGAGGCCGACCCACTGGGCCATATAGGAAACCTAGCACACAAAGCTACCCTACCAACTCAGGGAAACAACGAAAATGCGGAGGCAAAGAAACAGATCACAGATGAAAGAAATGGAGGAAAACAAACAACTGTATATAGAATTCAAAACCACGGTTATAAGGCTTTTCAAGAATATCCTAGAAAAGGCCGATAAATTTAGCGAGACCCTTGAGGATATGAAAAAGGACCAACTAGAAATTAAACATGCACTGACTGAAATAAAAAATATTATACAGAGTCCCAACAGCAGACTAGAGGAACACAAGAATCAAGTCAAAGATTTGAAAAACAAAGAAGCAAAAAACACTCAGCTGAAAAAGCAAAAAGAAAAAAGAATCCAAAAAGTTGAAGATAGTGTAAGAAGCCTCTGGGACAACTTCAAGCGTACCAACATCAGAATTATGGGAGTGCCAGAAGAAGACAGAGAGCAAGATACTGAAAACCTATTTGAAGAAATAATGATTGAAAACTTCCCCTACCTGGTGAAAGAAATAGACTTACAAGTTCAGGAAGCACACAGAACCCCAAACAAAAGGAATCCAAAGAGGACCACACCAAGACACATCATAATTAAAATGCCAAGAGCAAAAGACAAAGAGAGAATATTAAAAGCAGCAAGAGAAAAACAGTTAATTACCTACAAGAGAGCACGCATACGATTGTCAGCTGATTTCTCAACAGAAACTATGCAGGCCAGAAGGGAGTGGCAAGAAATATTCAAAGTGATGAACAGCAAGAACCTACAACCAAGATTACTCTACCCAGCAAAGCTATCATTCAGAATTGAAGGTCAGATAAAGAGCTTCACAGACAAGAAAAAAGCTAAAGGAGTTCATCACCACCAAACCAGGATTACATGAAAGGCTGAAGGGTATTCTTTAAGAAGAGGAAGAAGAAGAAAAAGGTAAAGATAAAAATTATGAACAACAAAATGACATCAAATACATACCTACCAACAAGTGAATCTAAAAATCAAGTGAATTAAAAATCTGATGAACAGAATAAACTGGTGAATATAATAGAATTAGGGGCATAGAAAGGGAGTGGACTGATAATTCTCAGGGGGAAAAGGTATCGGGGGGTGCAGGAAGAGACTGGACAAAAATGGTACACCTATGGATGAGGACAGTGCGGGAAAGGTAAGGGCAGAGGGTGGGGTGGGAACCGGGTGGAGGGGAGCTATGAGGGGAAAAAGGAGAAACAATTGTAATAATCTGAACAATAAAGATTTATTAAATTAAAAAAAGAAAAAGAAAATAAAAAAAGAAATATGGTATATGCACATAAAATATTTATTAGGCCATAAAAAAGAGGGAAATCCTATAATATGTGACAACATGTATAAACCTGGAGGAAATTACACTAAGTGAAATAATCCAGTCACAGATGGACACCTACTGTATGATTCCACTTACATGAGGTATTAAAAGCAGTCAAACTCATAAAACCAAAAGGAGACTGAGGGGTGCAGATGCTAGGGGTTGGGAATAATGAAGAGTTGCTCCTCAAAAGGTAGAGTTTCAGTGAAGCATGATACAAGGTTCTGGAGACTTGCTGTACACGCTGTATTTATAGTTAGCAGTCTTGTTCTGTACACGGAAAAACCTGTTTAGACAGTATATCTCCTTTTAGGTGATTTTTTACCACAATCAGAAAAGAATTCTACCCTGGTGCACTGAGTAACTAGCACACTTAGAAACATCTTTTGCACCTTTGAGATTAAAGAATGTATTACATGCAGCACAGTGTGTGAAACATGTTCACTCATTAAAATAATGCTGTTTGGATTCATACTTACAGGTAGCAGCCTTAGAAACACTTTTTTTTAAGTTAAAAGAACTAAATGTTGGTCATAAATAAGAAAAGAACAGTGATGTGCGACTGAAGCTACAGTAGCAGCAGCAGGCACGAATAAGTGCTGGTCCTGGCAGCTGGATTCAGTTTACAGGCTGGAGGGCCCAGCCAAGGGCTCCCAGCCAGGCAGTGACAAAAGGAAAGAGGTGTTCTCGTATGATTAGTCTGAAAACAGTGCACAAAGTGAGAGAAAAGGGAAAAAAATGTGGATAGTTCACCCATGAAAAGGTTTTGGCACCAGTCTAATTAAGAAATGTGTAGCCTGGCCAGCATGGCTCAGTGGTTGAGCGTCGACCTGTGAACCAGGAGGTCACAGTTCGATTCCCGGTCAAGGACATGCTTGGGTTGTGGGCTCCATCCCCAGTGTGGGGCGTGCAGGAGGCAGCTGATCAATGATTCTCTCTCATCATTGATGTTTCTATCCCTCCCTCTCCTTTCCTCTCTGAAATCAATAAAAATCTATTTTTAAAGAATGTGTAGCACTTGCTCTAGAGCCACACTGGTAGGAATATCAAGAGAAACAGACATGAAAGATGTGTTCAAAGGGACATTACCAAACTTAAGGGCAAAATGGATGTAGAAAATGATATAACAGGTAAAGAAAAGGACGAGTCTGAAATGTTAATCATGGCAATGTCTAAATGGTGAAAGCATGGCAAGTTCACTGAAAGAAATGCAGATGACTACATTTGATTTATTTTGACATACACACAAAAAAAATGATGGCTAAATTCAGTAGCTTTGTTAAGGGTTGAAGGGACAGATTTTAGCACTGATTCACATTTCACTCCCTGGAAAACCAATGGTAGGTCTAATCTAAGTACATGATGTGTTTAATGTTTAAATGGAATGTCAAGCTATTTTCTATCTGCCCCCTATCAACTTCTTCCCTATAGGACACACATGTAGAAATTTGAGGGGTAGCTCTGCGCTAATTTCAAATGATGGAAGAACAAAAAGTAGGAACGCTCAGTAAGATGATTAAGGTGCTGAAATGAAACTTGAAGAGCTGGAGGCTTCGTCAGTAGTTTAAGCTGGAGAGACACACTTGCTGTCATCTGCATGACCTCAGGCAAGGCTGCTATTCTTCCTGCATCTTGGTACCCTTATCTACAGAACATCCAAATTCCGGTGGCACTAGAGAGCCTCTAATTATATCAAGTTTGTCATCATTTCACATGCAGAGCAACTGATATTCAGGAGATACCTTGGGGTGTTTATATCAAATCTGTTTTAATATCTGTGCAATGAGTCCCCTGATGGGTGAAACTATCTTAAAAATAATTACAACCGTTTACAATTTTTACCACCTTTTATGATGGCAGTTATTTATTCAGCAGTCAAATATCAGGTATTATACTTGGCACTTGACTTAAAATGTTTACTCCTTAGAGCATTATAGCAAAGTGATTATTAATTACTCTCCTTTTACCAATGGGGAAATGGAGCCCGGGTTGCATATGTTGCAGAAACCATTCCAGGAACAGAATCAGAATGTGCAAGTCCATTGACTGTAAACCTATGCCTGTTCTCTTCCCACTAAATTGTGACTTATTCATAACATTCAAACCTTCCACGAGAAACAGAGCTGAACATGACACAGTGCTGCCATTTGAAACGACGACTCCAAAAATCAAAACATCTTCCATTTAATTACTCCTATTGCTTTAAGTACCATCTCTTTATAGTTGAGCCACTTATGACAGAAATCCTTTTAATATGTGCCAATATTTCTGCAATCTCTTCCATAGAACACATAATTCAAAATAAAACCATTTCTTGGTGATTCAGCCTCATCATTGTTAATCTGCATTATTAAACTGCCTAAGCGTTTTTGCTTTATATATCCTTCTATAATGCGTTGTGTTTTCTGGCTTGCATTAAGTAAATTGAGCTTCTTCCTGTGTTGATAGCTGTCAATTTTCTCTCTCTGACTAGTATTGCACTATTTCTAATCTCCTGCTTTATTTTTATTCAGAACTGTGAGAACCTGATGAGTGCTTCAGGATGATTTTAATCTCCCATGAAATAAGCCATTTGGACTTCATTGCACATTATTGCTGCTCAGAGGACCTTTTAATTTGTGTCTGAGCTCTCAGTTCAACATCTCAGACAAGTTTAAAATTCAAGCAATTTGGATCACAAGGGGGAAAACGGGCTACATGGTTCAAGGGCTGAGGCTTTTGGAGTTTGGGGGTATTAGCAAGCCGTCCAGATATAGTATCCAAGAAGTTGTAATAAATTTGGGCTTTATTTTTTATTTTTTTTATTTTTTTAAAATATATTTTATTGATATTTTACAGAGAGGAAGGAAGAGGGATAGAGAGTTAGAAACATCGATGAGAGAGAAACATCGATCAGCTGCCTCTTGCACACCCCCTACTGGGGATGTGCCCGCAACCAAGGTACATGCCCTTGACCGGAATCGAACCTGGAACCTTTCAGTCCGCAGGCCGACGCTCTATCCACTGAGCCAAACCGGTTTTGGCTGGGCTTTATTTTTAAGCTGAAGAAATATGCAGCAGAGTCAGATTTCATATTAGTACATATATACTGAGTCTCTAGGATACACATTTGAAGAGATAAAGGGGTCACTTCTTTGGAAAATTTAATAAACAGCAGGGATGGGAAAAGGAAGAGACATGTGTAGTTTGGGAAAGTATGTCCAGTATAGCTATACTTGTTAAAAAAAAATAACACCCACAGTTCAGAGAATAAAAATCATGAAAATTATTTGGACTGCTATGAATCCATCGATGAAAACAAGAAAGTATTCTGGGATGCTTAGAACCACACATTTGAGCAATTCAAATCTGAATAGTGGTGGTATGCACTACATCTTGAAAGAGACCATCAGTTTGGCTCAGAGTTCTAGCTAGTGATGGGACATTTTTAAAAATCATCTTATGCACTACTAAAAAAGAGTGAGAAGGACGTGAGGAGCAGGCAGACAGCAAAGATCCTATGCAAGGAGGTTGGGTTTGATGGTTTGGAACAAGGAAGTTGGGAGATAAATAAGAAGTCAGGGTAGAAGCCCTGACGTGTTGATTGGGTGACTCATTAAGGTACGAAAATGGCAATAACTGGGTTGAGGCTCTGATGGGTGGAATGAATAGCAAACCTAAAACCACAAGACAGATTATAGTCTTTCTCCCAGTGGGGATGGATCTTGCTAAATGAAACTGGGGTCAGTAACTGGGTGGGAATAAATCTCCAAATTATTTTAAAAATTTTCCTTTATTTATTTTTTACATTAAATTTATTGGAGTAACACTGATTAATAAAATTATGTAGGTTTCAAGTGTATGTTTCTATGACACAACCTCTGCATATTGCATCGTGTGCCCACCACCCAAAGTCAAATCTTCTTTCTTCACCAAATATTTGACCCCCGTTTGTCCCTTACTACCTTCCACCCCCTTCCCTTTGATAACCATATACTGTTGTCTGTGTCAATGATTTTTTTGTTTGTTTGTCTTATTTGTTCATTTGTTGCTTCTAATTTTATATCCCACTTGTGAGTGAAATCATATGGTGCTTGACTTTTTTTGTCCAACATTTCATTCTCAAGATCCATCCGTGTCACAAATGACAGTATTTCATCTTTAGTTATGGCTGATTAGTATTCCATAGTATATATGTACCACATCTTTATCCAATAATCTTTTGAGGGACACTTTGGTTGTACCCATGTCTTGGTCATTGTGAATAATGCCTCAATGAACATAGGGGTGCATGTATATTTACGAATAAATGTTTTCAAATTATTCGGATAGACATCCAAAAGAGTGGAAGCTGGGTCATATGGTAAATCTATTCTTAATTTTTGAGGAGTTTCCACACTGTTTTTCATAGTGGCTGTATCAGTTTACATTCACACCCACACACACCCAACACAAAAACAATCCAATAAAAAAATGGACTGACATATCTCCCAAGAAGACATACAAATGGTCAATAGATAATGAAAAGATGCTCAAATTCACTAGCTAGTAAAGAAGTGCAAATCAAAACTACGATGAGATACTACCTACCCCTGTTAGAATGGCTATTATCAGCAAGACAAGTAATAACAAGCGTTGGAATGGTTGTGGAGGAAAAGCTCCAAATTTAACTCTGCTTCACTCTAGGAAATTGCAGGTGCTAATTATGTCACATCAATTCCTTTAGTGCTTAAAATGTCCTAGCTTCTCCATATTGCTTTCAGAATCAAGTCCGTACTCCTTCAAAGACTTCCCAACACTCATTCATGTCTGTATCTCTAGCCATGTCATGTACCACTTTTTACATCACTTTCTACATCGATGCATTCCAAATGTCTTTTTTAAAGCCAGCCATATTTACCTGCCTCCAGGCTTGCATGCATGCTATTCCCTCAGCCTGGAGAATCCTTAGCATTTCTTTTCCCTCGGATAATTCAGTTTAAATAATATATTTCCCCTTAATTGCCACAGCCTGGAACTTTTCAGCGCTCTGTGTTCTGACACTATCCCACACTCCTGCTAGCAGAGTCCTTGCACAGTGTATGGGTATTGTGTTTCTGTATTACTGGCTAGACTATGCACTGCCAGTGAGCAGAAATTTTATCTCCATGGCTAACAATTTCACCTTCCAAGCTTAGCACAGGGCCTGGCACATAGTAAGTTCCTGATAAACATTTCTTAATTAATTAAAAACAAGAACAGGATGGATATATGGATGAGTAGGTGGTAGGAAGGGTGGATGGATAGACTGCAGGCTCATTTTGGGGGTCATTGCTATAAAAGTAAGCTCCAGCTGTTATTGCTTTAAGAATTTTGGATTTTTTTTCTCAACTTCTACTACTATTCTAGAAAATGGATGGTAATTTCCTCTTTATGTTTTCCCACTGTGTATAGCATGTAGCAATTTTTGACTACCAAGAACTATGTATTTACACAATATAACAATTTTAACATCAACAAAAACTATATTCTCTTATTGTTGTTCAAAAAGGATGTCACATTTCAATATAATTGCTTAGCATTTTCAGGGAGCTATTTATAATCAATGGGGCAACTTAAAGCAAATGTATTTGCAATGGCTGTTGCTGTGCTGTAACTGAACATCACTTAAAAATACATCATAAATCTTTTGTAAAGTATTTCTACTTTGCATTATGTAGTCTATATACCAGTATAGCTTGTTTCTAAATATGGTCATTGTTTAGAACATTTCTCAAAATAAAAAAATACCTTCTAATAAAATTGTTGTCAAATCTTGGAGAGTTTAGATACAAGTTTTTAAGTTTTTAAATCATCCCTATCTTGCCCTACTGAACAGTCCCTAACCACTTCTAAAGGTTTCCACATAGAGACTTACTTAGGCCAAATCTCCCTTTCCACCTGGGGCATGCTATTGGTTACTCTGAAAGCCACAGGAAGATAACCTTCTATATCCATAGAGGAAGATTGTGACTGGCAAGACTAACACAGTATTAGTGTTTAGAGAATCATTTTTTCTGCCATTGGCCATTGGATATTTATAACATCATATGCTGGTCAGTCTAAATTATCAACTTAAAAATTAGCCTGCTTACCCAGTCGGGATGGCTCAGTGGTTGAGCATTGCCCATGAACCAGACGGTCATGGTTTGATTCTTGGTCAGGGCACATGCCCAGGTTGTGGGCTCTATCTACAGCAGGGGGTGTGCAGGATGCAGCCGACCAATGATTCTCTCTCATCATTTACATTTCTATCCCTCTCTCCCTGTTCCTTCCTCTCTCTGAAATCAATAAAAATATATCTTTTTAAAAAATTAGCCTGCTATATTTGTTCAAACTCATCCCTAATGCCTTGGGCAGAGCCAGACCAAATGATTTCTCAGGCCTTATACAGCCCGTGTGCCGCACACCCTCCACCCCTGGCTTAGAGTAACATGTAAAGCATGGGCTTGAAGTACTCAGGACTCAGAACACACAAGAGTGCTCTTCCCCAATCAACCTCCTTCTTTTCTTCATATCTCTGTCTCTAAAGATTCAGAGAAAACTGAGAGTTAGTTATTTCAATTAAGCACAGTCCTCTTAGGCCGAGATAACAACAATAAAGAAATGGAAAAAAGTGATATGAATATTACATTTATTAATGAACTATGGTGGCAAGTCTAGTTACATGATTTATAGTTTAATTGGGAACTACTCATTTATTTCAAGAGATGGGGAAACCCAGACACAGGAAATTTGTCTAGGTCACAACACTAAAAATGTGTAGGGTTCAGGATCAAAATGAGGTTTGAAGTTACAGCATGATAGAGTAACAGATAGGGTAACTGAGTTTACCATCCAACTGCTTGCAACCACAAGCCGGAGAAAATCTGGCGAGCAACTGCTTTCAGTCATCCGACCGCAAGCAGTGCAAGGCCATTATCCTTGAGAGATGGAAAGGCACAGTGAGCTTTACATTCACACTGGCTTTGGGGCACTTTCTAAATAGCACGTCAGGGAAGGAGAGAACAAACAGAACAACAATCTCACTAAGAAAACAAAACCAGCCCTAACCGGTTTGGCTCAGTGGATAGAGTGTCGGCCTGCGGACTCAAGGGTCCCAGGTTTGATTCCGGTCAAGGGCATGTACCTTGGTTGCGGGCACATCCCCAGTAAGGGGTGTGCAGGAGGCAGCTGATTGATGTTTCTCTCTCATCAATGTTTCTAACTCTCTCTCTCTCTCCCTTCCTCTCTGTAAAAAAATCAATAAAATATATTTTAAAAAAAAGAAAACAAAACCAAGATCAGAATATGAAAATACTGAGGTGGCTTAAAGATACATGTCAGGGTACCAGAAAGGAAGGAGCCAAGAGGTAAGGGAAACAGGTCCTTGAGTCTTTGGCCAAATACTAAACTAAGCATGCTGGGAACAAGACTGTAGGAGGCTGAGCAGAAAATGGTTAGTGAAGACTGTGAACTGAAATAAGATATTGAAGGAGATACTGTGTGGGAGGATATTAGGATTAGAACCAGCTGAGAGGGTTGAAAAACACGGGCATTTAGTTAGGATCCCAGAAAGTCCACAGAATAACAGTAGGTCAATGGTAGCCCTTGAGTAAATACTTCATTAGACCTAAACCCAAGAAATTCTCAAACTCTCCACAAAGCATGAGTCTAACCAACAAAAAATTAACTGCTCTCCAGGAAAAAACTCAATATACTAAAGGAAAAAAAGAACATCTGGATGTATAACAATATAGCATCCATAATGTTCAGTATTAAATTTTAAAATGTTGCATAAAGGGAGGAAAATGTGACTCATAACCAGGAGAAAAAAAAGTAGTCAATAGGAATCAAGAGATCAAGAGATGATACAGATATTGGACTTAGGAAACAAAGACTATAAAGATTCTATTATAAATATATTCAAGATACTAAAACAATTGATGAATAGTATCAGTAATCAGGAGATTTCAACAGAGAACAAATTACTAAAAAACTGAATGGAATTATAAATATGAAAACTACAATATCTGATATTCATTGAATGGATTTATCAGCAGACTGAAGGAAAGCAATGAGCTTGAATACAAGTAAATGGAAATAAAATTTAAACATACAGATTTGTTTAAGAGGGGTTAACCAGACAAGCAACAACAACAAAAATAGAACAGAGCCACAATGACCTTTGTGATGATCATGTGGTCCAACATACATGTAAGTGGAACCCCAAGAAGTAGAGGGAAAAGACTGGGCCAGGAAAGAACAATTAAAAAATAATAGCTATTTTTTTTTCAAATTTAATGAAAATATATCAACTTAAAGATCCAAGAAAATTAACAAATGTAAAGCAAATAAAGCCACAACTAAGATGAATCTAGTCAAATTGCTGAAAATCAAAGCCAAGGAGAAAATCTTAAAGGTAGCCAAAGAAAAGGAGACACTTTACATATAAGGGAACAAACATAAACATTGTCACTGACTTCTTATCAGAAACAATGTAAATTAAAAGACAAGAATAAAAATATTACAGTACTGAAAAAAATGTCACCTGGCATTCTATGTCCCAGAAAAATATTCTCCAAAGATAAAGGCAAAACAAAAACATTTTCAGATAAACAAGAGCTCTTTGTTTTCAGGTAAACAGCTGAGAGAATTCATCATCATAGACCTCAATCATAAGAAATGTCAAAGAAAATGCTTCAGCCTGAAGGCAAATGACACCAGATGAAAACTTGTAACTACACAAAAGAACAGCATAATGAGTAATTTTAAAAACTGCCTTACTTCACCTTAATGTCTTTATAAAATAACTAGATGCAGCATGCCTATCCATCTCTCCAGCGGGATCTCCCTGTGCAGGTAATGTTGGCCCTACACCAAGGGGAGAGCTTCTGAAGGAAAGACAAAGATCATGATGGCAGCAGGTAACGGAACTGCGGGGGAGGCAAGTAAGTAGTTGAGGTCACTCCCTCCCACTTGGTGCTGGGATTTATAAGATCAAAAACCGGAGGCACGGCTGTCTTTAATTTATTTTGTTTTGTTAATCCTCAACTGAGGATATTTTTCCCATTGGTTTTTACAGAGAGTGGAAGGGAGGAAGTGAGGAGGGGGAAAAAGAGACAGAGAGAGAGAGAGAGAGAGAGAGAGAATGAGAGAGAGAGAGACATTGATGTGAGAGAGACACATCCATTGGTTGCCTCCCACACATGCCCAGACTGGGGCTGGGGATCAAACCTGCAACTTAGGTATGTGGCCTTGACCTGGAATTGAACCCAGGACCCTTTGGTGCATGGGCTGACGCTTTAACCACTGAGCACCACTGGCCAGGGCAGGAGGCAGAGCTGTCTTGATAAAAGATAACCATGAACATTGATGTTACCACACTACATTGTCCATAGCAAGGGTTTAGTGTATATGTTCAATATCTTAGCAGTGGATCTGCAGTAATAATTCTACAGGAGAAGGAATGATATATTCAAGCATATACAAAGGTTTGAAGCCATCCTTATCCAAGTCAACAAAAAGGAGAAGTGACTGATGACCATAGTGTGTCCAAATGGTTACTGTGGGCATTGCATCTACCAGCCTCGCCTTCCACTATCTGATGTCACACTGCTGGCTCCAACGTGCCTGTAAAAAGCATGCTTGACATGACTGAGTTACCAAGAGAAGAAGCACAGGCCTGCAAAGACCTTACTGCTGAATTGTGTGACAACCTCTGTTTATGATTGTGAGAAATAGTTATACTTGTGGGCTGCCACAGGTCATACATTTTACTTGCAGTGTGTCCTGCTTCAGAAGCATGGGAAAGACTTTGCCAATTTTAGAAAAACTCATTGAAATCTGAGACCACAAGGGGAGGGTGACAGGTGTACGTTTCATATTTTTCTCCCATGCCTAAATGGTAAACAATGGTAGTAGTATCATTTTGGATTGCAAAGGCAGGAATGTGCAAGTGTATTGGAAATTAGAAGTGCAAAGAACTTAATAATTTTCCCAGGAAGATCAACAGTTTCCCAGGAAAATCGACTTAAGAGTGTCAGGCCTCTGAAGTTCTGAAGTAAAAAAGGCTCAGCACATTGATATTGATGGACTCTGAATCAACAAAGTTATTTTGTACAATGACTGTGTGTGTGTACCCATAGCAGCTAGAACATGTGATTAAACTAAATCCTACATATATTTATTCAGCTCAAATACAAAAAGTCCTTGTTATGATCAAATTAATGAGCTGTCTTGTAATTTGTCTTATAGTGACTCCAATGTTTTCATGTATTGAGTTGCTTTACCCAATTAACATTTCTTGTTCTAAATCTCAACTGAAAGCACTTGGCTAAGTTACTTCCTGATAACACATTAGATGTTAAAGTGGATAATCTGCTAGTGTTTTATTTAACTGTAGCTTTGCACCAAATGTTTCCCTAAGCTGGGTGATGAAAGTCCACCTAATTCAGTGGGGGGAAAGCTTAGAATTTGAAGTCTAATCTAAATAAAAATCCTCCACTCACTACTGCATGAAATTCAGCAAGTTACTCAGTATCCACCTATCTATTCCAGCTCACAGATAATATATGGAAAATAAGGTCTATGTCATGGACTAAGATGAGGGTTACAGCCCGCCATCACCATTGGCCAACCTTCAGTCTCCTGAGTGGGAGAAGAAAACAGTTATTTCTAGAAATGTCCCCTTTGTCCTCAGAGAGAGGACAGAGTGGATTCACTGGCCACAACTCAAGTTTTCACATTGTTTCCAGTTATAAATTGGAAGAAGAAGAAAAAAAAAGGTGAGACTATAGGATTTCTGGCCCATGACATAAAATGGTCAACATTATCTGCTTCGATTCTTCTGAGAAAAGTATTGATTGGATTTGAGTATTTTTCCTTGGAGGTTTTATCTAGAGAAAAAAGTGTTCACTGTATTCTAATATTTTGAAGAGATTAATTCCAAATCTATCCCATCCTCTGGCATACTCCCCCTAAATCTAGTTGTGATAAGAAAATAATAATTTTCTAGAATAGGCATAAGCTTCAGTGTCTCCTACGGGCACACTTCTTTAATTTTCAACAAAACCGCAGACGTCTGTATTTTTAATTTTGTTCTTTCTATTCTTTGAGCTGTCTAAAAAGAGCAATCATGAAGATACTTTGAGGACAAGAAAATTACAGGTTTAAAGCACATAAAGCTGAACTGACTATTAAAACTGACTAATTATATGTAGCCTCTGCTTATTCTTCCAGCTTATTCCTACTTTAATGGCAATTTTCTTGTTGTCAAGTAATTGTCTAGGTCTGTTCTCTCCCTTCAGATGAATTCACCAAGGTATTGATGGCTAATAAGGCAGATGGGCAACAGGAGATGGAGAACTTATCCATGTCCCTGGAACCTATCACATTGTGCTTCTGTGTTTCATACATCAAGTGACTCAAAACTGCCAAACCTCTTGGTCTATTCAGGCCCAGATTCAAAAGGCCGCCAGAACAAAGCAATAACATAAACATGGAGAATATTCCCCGGTCCAAATTTCTTATGAGGCAATGTGTGTTTTTTTTTTTAAAAAAAAGAAATCTAAATTTCTTATTTCAGGAGAGATTGAGAAAAGAATTAGGTCTTGCTTCCTCAGAAAATTTTATATATCTCTTAATGACAAAGGAAAAAAAACTGAGTTTAAATTTTAGAGTCACCAGCTATAGAACCATAGAAAAAATTACCTATTTTGCCTCAGTTTCCCCACCTGTAAAATGGGGATAATAATTTTACCAACTTTACATAGTTGCAATTCAGTAGGTGATTGTGAATCAAATATGTAGAACCTTATCTGACACAGAGTAGGCATGCTTGGGGGTTAGCTTGTATTATCATTATCAAGCTCATACGTCCAATTTAATAATACTTGCAGAATGTGACAGCACGAGGGCTCCTCTGTGCCTGAATAGTCATTGCCTTTGGGTAGTGGTATAGTCACAGCCCAGTCCCTGCATCCAATAAGAGTATAGAATGAAAAAAAGGAAATCATTACATAACAGGTCTGCCCATAATCAGGACTGACAACATGAAGATGATCACAGTGGAATGTTTAGATTAACAGTAAACATGGACATGACCTTTTGGTTGAAATAAAACATTCTCACATTATTTTCAGGAAAAGAGCAATTGTTTCATTCTTTTTTTTTTTTTTAATTTCCACAGTAAAAAAAAAAAAATTAAAGCAGATTATTTTCCTAAATACATAACACAAATAGAATAACATTTCAGAAAAGCTGAAATATCTAGGGTGTTATAGGCAGGGCTAGTTTCTAAGGAAAGCTTTTAAAAATTTTTGTTGTTGTTGTTAATTTCAGAGAGACAGGGAGAGATAGAAACATCAATCCTGAGAGAGAATCACCAATGGGCTGCCTCCTGCACGCCCCCTACTGGGGATCGAGCCTGCAACCAGGGCATGTGCCCTGACTGGGAATTGAACCATGACCTCCTGGTTCATAAGTCAACACTCAACCACTGAGCTATACTGGCTGGGCTAAGGAAAACTTTACCAGTCTAGTCATCAAGTTGTGAACAGAATTAAGGTTTATTATCTTCAATAGATTAATTTTAAAATACTCTTAATAGAAGGGAGAGGAAATTTATTTTAACATACTGTTTTGCAGTTTACACAAGCAATGTGATTTTAAAACACCAAAGAAGTAAAATGAGCTTTGCACATTCTTTTTTGAACTCACACACACAAATACCAAATATGAGTATCATATGCTGTTCATGTCACTACTTTGGGAAAGCTGATGTATGCTTTCATATTCCACTTTTCCATAATGCCTCCTAGAAAGATACTACACGATTAAAAATTAAGCTTCATCACGTTCTTTTATCAGATTACAGAAATAGTGACAGTAAGCCCACCGTACATCTCTCGCTTGCATAATTTTGCTCTTAAACTATCACTTTAATTATTCTTGAGATATGAGCTTGCCTCCAGCAAATTTCACAGAGATTTTTAAAATAATCTATCTTATAAAATGTTATCATGGGCACGGCAAAAAACATTGATAATAAAAAGATGAACATAAAGTTTAAAAAATAGGTGAAACATTTATTTAAGGCCAGGTAAACATTTAAAAACAGAACTTGACATATTTCTGTGTAGACTTCATATTTAAAACTTGGGGGCAAGTGGTTTTTCCAGTTCTTCCCTAAATCTCTGTGAAGGGAGTGGGGTGAGGCTATTGCTGAGACTTTGAGAATATTGTGGGTTATAAAGGAATAATAAACAGAGCTACTTTCACATGGAGACAGAGCTGCCATGCCAGAGGAACTGCCTTGCATGTCTCAGGCCTTTGGAATGTTAAAAAAAAAAAAAAAAAAAAAAAAAAAAAAAAAAGGGCAAAATGACCTTTAGTCTGGGCCTAATGCAACACTGTGTCTCACAGAACTGTTTGCAATGCAAGGATGACAAGAAAGCATATACTATATTATGCCCACCAGACTGGTGCCTACTAGGATGAAAAGTTAAAGATTGTTTAAAATTAGCATCGCTATGTGATGTTATCTGCACCAATAGACTGTGCTCCTTATATTGTTCTCCTTCTCTTTGTTGTAAATACCCATTGCCTTTGTCTCCTAATGGGAACATTATTTGGGCTTTTGCCTGAATCAGCGCTTCACAAATAGCTCCAATTATAATGCATTATACCTTGAACATTCTGCCCCAACCAGCTACTATTTTTTGGATCTCTGATATGGACCACAACTGAATTAATGTCTTTAAAATAATGTTTGTACCTAACATTCTTAGCAATTATACAAAAAAGCGTTCTTGTCCTCATTTTATGGCTTGGAGAGATTAGGTAATGTCCCAGGTTATTTCATTCATTTGTTGAGGAGCTGATATTTGAACCCATGGTTCTCTCTACCTCCAAAGCCCATGGCTTTCACCATACCACGTGGGAGAGATTGTAATGATCTTTTCCTCTTCTGAGAAGAGCAGAAAGAGAGTAAAGGAGCAAATAATCACCAAGCATTTTTTATGTGATCAATATGTTCAAGCTGGTATCATATTTACTCTGGATCTTTTTCATCATACTGCTCCATGTGTCACATCTTAATGTATATGAAAGTGCTGGAAACTGGTCTTTGAACTTCAGAATATGCCTTCCAGTTCTCAGGGTTTTATCTGTCTAATCCAGCCCTTCAGCTTGATTTTCTTCTTAAAGCCACCTGAATCCCAAATTAGCTCTTCTTCCTAGCCTCTGCCTGCAGAAATTCCCTGAAGTCGCCTTTCCTCTCCTCATAGTCTATAGTTCTGGCTGAATCTCTCCTTGCACATTGCAACCTCTCTTCAACTGTCAACGTTTAAATGTCTTACTCCAAATAATAGTAAGTTGTTTTTTACTGGGTGAAGGCAATGTCTTAAGTAGAAGTTGGTCTGTCTAATCGATGTATAATTGAACAGGCAGGATGTCCTTTGGGACCATAGAGAGACTAATTCTAGCTCACTTGATAGACATTATAGGCTGGGTCCCCAAGTAATGAGTCAATCTCCTTCCTCTCTCAGCTCTCCATACATCTAAAAACAAATAAGTAAAAGAAATGTGGACGAAAGGGGCCACGTGCTGACCTGACAAGCTCAGGGGAGGCCTGCATGACAGTCTTGCAAACTCAGAGACCTAAAGTAACCACAAAGGATGGTCTGAAATTAAACTTTAACTAAACGCAGTTATGGTGGGCAGTTATATCCTAGGCCAGTATCTTCACTGACAAGGTCAACCTTTACCTTAACTGAGCCTATCTGTCTTTTTGCATCTATGATAACATACGCTTGAAATGTCTGGGTAACTTGTAACTTCCCTTTTTCTGGAGCCCCTGGGGCACATCCAAATGTGGTGGGTGCCAGGACAGATACCACAGATTCCTTCATTATCATGTTAATTGTTCCTGCACTCACCTAAGTATGTGTCCATCATTTTACTTTTTATCCAATCCCAGGGGTTTCCCACCGCTTTGCTTTATCCCACCTCCTTAATCTATCACCAATGAATTTCATGTAACTCACCTATGTCCCTCCTTTGATTGCAATGTATAAATACAAATGTAACCCACCATTCTCCAGAGCATTATCTCAATTCATTGAGGTTTTGCTTCCTGGCATATGTCGACAGTTTAGCTCAAATAAACTCACAAAAATTCTTTACAGGTTTCAATGTTTTTTTTTACGTTAACAGAAACAAAGTGATGTGTGTTTTTTTGTTTGTTTGTTTGCCACGTTTTATTTAGTTACACATAGTCAGGTGACTCATTTCTGGCCAATGGGATTAAAGCAAAGATCTTCAGCCCTATTTCTTTTTATGCTATTTTCTTTCTCTTTGAACTTATGTGATGCCTGGAGCTACAGCAGCCATATTGAGACCATTAGATGGTGAACATGAAGAAAAGTCCAAGATTATTGTGCTTTGCTGAGTTTCTTAAGAATGTGAGCAAACATGGACCTCCATAATTCTTGTGTGTGACAAAATGCACTTGGATTTTCTGGCCTTGATACAGAACAGTTTACTAACTTTACACTATAAAGAAAGTCATCATCGGAAAAAAGAAAGATATAACAGCCCGGCTGGCATGGCTCAGTGGTTGAGTGTTGACCTATGAACCAGGAGGTCACGGTTCGATTCCAGGTCAGGGCACATGCCCTGGTTGCTGGCTCTATCCCCATTGTGGGGAGTGCAGGAGGCAGCCGATCAATGATTCTCTCTCATCATTGATGTTTCTATCTCTCTCTCCCTCCCACTACCTCTCTAAAATCAATAAAAATAAAATAAATAAAAAACGATACAACAAACTAACCACCCTAGTACTGAAAAAAAAAGTAAAAGGCATTAGCATGCATTTAGTATGTCCAACAAAAGATCAATTTATCAGACAAATAAAAGAGTAAACTGTGAAGCAGCTCTTTCTATGCAAGATATACACCATTAATTTTCTCTAGGTACTTAGGTAAAATGCCTCCCCTTGTTATTTCTGCCTCTCTGGTTCTGAGTTCTTCCTAACCCCTGTATTCATGTTTTAAGCTCCTAGCTATTTTACACAAAGAATGGGCACTTTCTGAATAGGCAATAAGAAAATCCTTCTTCCTAGACAGAATATTTCCCCACTAGAGATAAATATACATCCTGGCCAATACATCAGAGAATAAGCTGGGGTAACTAATGCCACCAGTGTTATATGACAATGCAAAATCTCAGTGGCCTCAAACAATACAGGTGTCTTTTTTGATCAATTCAGAGTTAGTGAGAATTGGGCAGTTCCCCTGGGTGACTTCTTTCTAAGCAATGACTAAAGGATCCCTTCTCCAGTCACCTTATGGCTCTGCCAGATTCAAGGGCCTCTCTAGACTCATCTTCAGGATCCCCTCTGCTTGCCTAGCCAATATGTTAAGATACGTTACAGTATGGAAGGTTGCATGTGAAGTTTTATGAGTCAATCCTAGGAATAACATGCATCTCTTAGCCCCAAATAATAGTGATCAGAAACCAACCACAAGGGACTCTGGGTATATACTAGTAGTGTGTTCATGTGTCCAGGGACAAGAAACAACAACAAGGGTTTAAGTCAGACTTACAGGCTTATGAGCTGATGGCTAGTAAGCATGGATGAGCTATATTTTATGCTCTAGGCTCAAGGCAGAAGATTGGGTTTAGTTCTATTCAATATGACTCTCATTCTACCTGGACCATTTTTATTTTTTTTTTTTAGGATGAATAGCAGGAATGCAAAACAGTGAAGAGTAAAGCATGATGTCCTTTAATGTCTTTGCCCAGAATGGACACACTGTCTCTACTGCCTACATTCCACTTTTCAAACCCACCATCTATGGGTAGCAATATAAAAGCACAGTGAAGGGAGGGCATTGTATGGCTGCAAAAAAAAAAAAAAAATCAGTCTACTGGATAAAGTAATCCTCATAACAGCCCTCTTAGGAAGATCCTTGGGGAAAAAATGAGTAACATGTTTAAGGTCACACAGAAGTACCAGCATCATATTTTAAACTTAGGTTTGTCTAACAACCCCAGCCTGAGCTCTAAGCCACTACACTGTCAAACTGACAGACTTCTTGAGTCAACAGTATGTACCAGTTCATATGTAACTTCAGGTCACTGGCCACAAAATGGTGTCATGCTATATAATTTTTGTACCTATATCATAATTAGTCTAAAAACTGGTTTATTTTACCAATCAGGTGTGTTAAAAAGCATGTCTGTCAAAATCTGGTTTGTTGTTATAACCCTTTTCAAGGGTGGAGAATGTCAGGCCCACAGGCTGTATAAGGCCTATGAAATCATTTGGTCTGGTGCTGCCAAGGCATTAGGGGTGAGTTAATTAAATGTTTGACCAAATGTAGCATTCTAACTTTTAAGTTAATAATTTTGTATGGCCTGCGAATGATGCTATAAATATTCAAATGGCCCATAGCGGAAAAAAAGGTTACCCACCCCTGAATGAGACTTTTTGTTTCCCCATGCACAGAAAGGGAGTTTATGGCGTTTAATTTGACAACAGACTTTGTCAAATTTTACATAACTTATAACTTATATAACTTATTTTATATACCTTATTTCCCTTTATAAAATTCTATAAGTGATTCTACAAATTTCATAGATTACAAAACTTTAGAACTTTCATAAAGACACATCTCTGAGATGAGATTTTTGTTATAAAAATAAATACAAATCTCTTTTTCCTAATTCAAGTAATAAAAATTGTGTAGATATTGTTGTTTCTTAGATTGCAGAAGACTTCAAAGGCCTTTAGTAGCTAGCATGTGAAGTAGTAGAATCATATCCAGCAATTACAGTCACCATATATCACCTTTATCAGGACTTTGAACTTTCTTCAAAGGAAAGAGGTTCTTAGTGGGTTTTTACTTCTTTAAAAATATCTCTATTTGATAAATTTCTATTCAAGTTCAAATATTCTATAGAATTATAACAGGAAACCTATAAAGGAATATTTTGCAATCTTTATGAGAGAATCATTATTTAGGATAACAAAGTATTATTACACTTACTATAGTAATAATTATTAGAATAATTATTATTGTGTCCCACAATGCTGTACTTTCAAATCATTGAGATTCACATTTGAAAGAAGATGAAGTGCCTCATATTCAAAGGCATAGCAATCTAGTAGGACCTAATCTAATGTGGCTTAAAAGGGGAAAAGGTTGCAAAACGTGACTGGAATAGAAATAGGAGAACTCATGGGTATCCAAACCAGGACACCGGAGACAATAGTAGTAATAAAATGCAAGAAGAGACCCAGGCAAGACGCAAACTGAGAAGACAGAGATTCAATTTGAGAAAGGACAAACTGAATTTCATATGATCTTCTAGATTTGGGATTTGAGAAATCTCATTTTCTGTATATTTTGGAGAGCATAAGGATAAATATTAAATATATCTGCACTTACATATTAAATATAGGAATGAAATTTCAGGTAGTTTGGTATATCACAGGAGTTGTCCAGAAAAATAAGATGCCTCGGCTTGATAGTAGAACTTTAGGTATACTAGTTTCCAACTTGATTGTGAATTAATCTTTTTTTTTTCTAAATAAATAAATAATTTACTGAGATAATAGGAGACATGGCTTTGAAATATCACCAATTTAGGACCCAAAGGTAAAGAAGAAATCTGACCAATAAAAAAATTTAAAATCTAGGGTTTTACTGAAGGCAAATATATTTTTCTTAATTAAATCATGATATAATTTATAACATAAATGCTAGTTTTCAAATGTTCTGAGGATGCACTCCATTAGTTTAAAATTAGTCTTCTTTTCATTACCAACCTGTGCCAGCAATGCTAAACAATATCAGTAATAATACTGTTCCCATCAGAGTGGACCTCTCCCAATGCCACTCCACCCTGGTACATTAGTGAAGTAGATAGATGATAAATCTATTCATAAAATGGGATTTTATAATGAAATTAGCTTATTTTAACTTAACAGAATAAAAATAAATTTACATGTAGTTGAGGAAAGAGCTGAGATTCAGGGAAATATGCCTTTATTACATCAGGTATATTTGTAGCATTAAGAAAGTTTATATAAATGCTAAGATATAAGGATCATTATATTAATCACAGTTTCACCTTTAGACCACACTTTTGATTTTCCGCTCTGAAAGATGAGAAAATTCCTTCAAAACTCTGTCTTATATATAATAAGTATATTATACTTTTTGAATTGTCAAGATTTATTACAACTACGTTCTACTCTGTAACTGTGATTTTCAGGGTTTTCCCCTTTTGTTCCATATTTAAAAGAATCCATGACTATTTTCAGTACTAAAAGTATGATTATTCCACCCTTCAATTTTTAAATATTTCCTTATTTGGCTGGATTTCATCATCTTATTCCCTATTGTCCTCACTCAAAAATGAGATTTGGGCATTTGATTTCTTCCCTTTGCATGTTTGAAAGTTTTTATCTGTTACACACATTAATGTACATAATTTTCTAGTGTAGTTTTCATAGATTCTGTTTTATATTTTAAGTTCAGTAATTTCATCAGAGTATTTATTACACATAAGAAATCCACTTAATTTGTGGCATCAAGTACATATTTCAATAGGTCAATCTTTATTATGTCATTGCAAATATCAATACTATCTATTTTTAACTGACCAATCTTTTTATTTATTCTGTTCTCTTCTTTAAAAACACCCATTAGTACATGTATCTATTTTATTCCTTCATTTCATATATTCTCCTTAAAGAGCTTTCCATGGTATCTTTGATCTTTCTCACTTTATTTCATACTAGAGGCCTGGTGCACAAATTCGTCCACAGGTGGGGTCCTTTGGCCTGGCCGGTGATTGGGGCCAATCATGGGGGGCTGGCCGGCTGAGAGGAGGGACCACAGGAGGTTGGCTGGTCGCCCCCCCCCCGACATTGGGGCTGATTAGGGGGGCCGGCCGGCCGGGGAAGGGATTACGGGAGGTTGGCCCCAGCAGCAAGCTAACCAACAGCGAATTTCATGAGGAATTGAGCTCCCTCCTCCCTCCTGTCTGGGTCCAGGATGCGGGTGAACCAGATTTGGGGCTGTCAGGGTCTGGGTCAGTGTGCATCATAGCTACTGGCCGGTCATCCAGTTCTTCCAGTCGTCCGGTTGTTCTAGTCCCGTGGTTGGCAAACTACGGCTCGCGAGCCACATGCAGTTCTTTGGCTCCTTGAGTGTGGCTCTTCCACAAAATACCACGGCCTGGGCGAGTCTATTTTGAAGAAGTGGTGTTAGAAGAAGTTTAAGTTTAAAAAATTTGGCTCTCAAAAGAAATTTCAATCGTTGTACTGTTGATATTTGGCTCTGTTGACTAATGAGTTTGCCGACCACTGTTCTAGTCATTTCGGTTGTTCAGTCGTAATGGTCGCTTAGGGTTATATATATATATGATCTTCTCTAGTTGCCTATCATATTCTTATGTTTTCAGTCATATTTGTTTTTGTCATTGTTCTAATGTGGCTTTCATCTATATAGTGCCTTTAATTTACTCTTTCATTTCTTTCTAGAGTCTTATATCCTCTAACTTGTCTCTTGAACACTCACATATATTCTCTGTGTGACTGGAGTGTGTGTGTTACTCTAAATGTTAATCTTCCCCATTTTCAAGATTTGGGGTGGCATTATGGCTCAGATCACAGTGATGGCAGTTTCTGATTGCTACCTTTCTTCATTCAACTTTATTTCTTCAATTTCACTTGATTAGGTGATGAGAAATAGCATGTCAGGATAATTTCTCCTTCATTTTCACCTACCTGTCATTCTGCTATGTAGATATGTTCATTTTGTTTATGGTCCACCTAATTGAAACATCACTTGTTATGCTATTCAATATCTCCCCCCCCCCCTTTTATACTATCTTTCTTTTAGGAATTTTTATATCCTGATCAAGGTTAGAAAATGTATGAATTTCAGAGTCCTAACCATTTTTGTTTATATTTAATGGTGTTGGTTTTATAGATTTTGATTTGGGTTACTGCCACTTATTTATTCCTATCAAATTTTTTCTCTTGTATATGTATGTTCCTTTGTGTGAGTTTGTGTGTATGTGTGTGTGCATGCATGTGCATGTGCGCATATGCACAGGTGTGAGAGAGATGAAAGCAAAATTGTTTTAATCCACTAGAATTATATATTTAATCTACTAATATAGATTAAAATGCATAACAGATCTTTTAAAATAATAACAAAGTATAACTGTCTAACATAATCAAAATAAAATTTTAAAATTATATCTTAGTTATCTAGCATTATAATATCAAGTCAATAGATACAGAGTGTTAGAGCCTGAAAGATTAAATTGTCTAGCATTGCACTCACCAGTTAAAATATATGAACTATATACCTTTAAATTTTCTAGCACACATAAAAAAGTAAAAAGAAACAGATAATAATAATCTTTGTCTCATTTAATCTAATATATGTAAAACATAAAAATATGCAATTAGTATTTAAATTATTAATTATTTTACATTTTTGTATTGATGCTTCAAAACATAGTGTGTAGTTTACACCTACAACACATTTCAATTTAGACTAGCCAGATTTCAAGTAGTTAAAAAGTCACATGCAGCTTGTAGCTACTGAGTTGGACAGTGTAGGTCAGCCTAGCATATGACGCAGTAGATATTCTAAAATTATAGCTAATATTATCATCATCATTATTGACATACTTCAATATTTATGATTAAATTGAAATCTTTAATCCATGCCACAGGGTCAAACACAGTCTTGGACTGGAATATTGAAGATGTTAGGTAACTATTCCTCAGAGTACTCCCTTTTCATCTAGAGAGAGTAATCCAGATAAGTTTCGAGAGTTCTATTAGATAGAGTAGGTAAAATTGCCCATTATAGTTTCTAATGATATTAAACGTAGAATAAATCAGAATATTGATTATGTCACCCTTAAGATTTTTGGTTCCATTATTGGTTCCAAAAGAAATATTTTCAGTGTTCATAAAATTTGTTTATTGTGAAACAAACATTAAATGAAAACTTAATATTCAATAAGTTAAAACTATGCCTTTAGTTCCTACCTCCCCTTGTTCCTTTGTGTTTCCTCAGTCAACATTGTCCCTGGATTCACCTCCTTTCACCATCCACATTGTGAGGAGAGGGCCAGGATAAAGTCAAGAGTGGGATAAGCAAGACCGGATGCTATAATGCGTTATTGGAATTTGAGGGGTCATCTGCATTTTGCTAATTGGTACTTATTTGCTTATCCACTGAAGTCAGCCTCCTACCTTCCCACAGAGATTGCTTGACAAGAATCCTGTATATTTTGATTATTATATTTAAAAAGGGTGGCTCCCAGTTCCTTGAGAAAGACATCCCTGGTAATGGGATAGTTACATCTTAAGGAGGCAGAGAAAGAATTTACTGTTGCAGGAAAAAGCTCTATGAAAAGGGAGAACAGGGGCTATAATCAGAAAGAAGCCAGTCTAGAGTTGCATGGAGCTGAAGGGAATGCTGAAGCCATCAGTGTACTAGAGATACTTTGTAAGACAGACATGGTCCCCTGGAGATGGGGGAGGAAGGTGGGAATTAAATGCATCTTCAGAGGCAGCACTGTCTGGAGTGACTGCTCATGAATGAGAGAAAAGTTAGAGCTCTCACAGAAAGAGAGCTAGCACTTTCTCTAATCAGCATGATTTTCTCTCTCTCTCTCTCTCTCTCTCTCTCTCTCTCTCTCTCTGTCTCTCTCTCTCTCTCTCTCTGTCTCTCTCTCTCTTTCTCTGATCAGAGAAAGTGGAGGCAGATTAGACTAGCAACTGACATGGAGGTAGAATGTAGATTACCTGAAAATCTTAGCAGTGATGACAAACTCCAATAACCAGGACCAGGTGGATAAATTAATGAGTGTACCTAGCCAGCCATGATAAAAAATGTAAGGTGTTTATCCAAACTTGATACAAATGCAGAGTCTCGGGTTCCACCCAGAGCTATTGAATTGCAGCTGCATTTCACAAGATCTCAAGGGAATTCATGGACATATTAATGTTTGAGTAGCATGGCTTAAACCATACCTCCCCCAAATAATAATATTTTTCTTATCACTTGATTGCATTAGTTTTGATCCTTTACGAAACCTCACCTATCCAGCAGCACTTCAGGGGAAGAAATATTTTCTTCTAACTCTCTAAATATTTGCTTTGACAACAGATTTTCCTGTGAATGTAAGCGTTGCCCTATATGTGACCTATGTAAAATTATGCTTGCACGTGGGCCCCCATGTCACTCAGGATTAATCACATGTATTTACTTATGAAGGTGAGAATTTCAAATATAACCCTGAATCATATTCTGCAATACATTTTGGTATTCAGGAGGAAACGACTAACACATAACCATTCCATATTCTTTAAAACAAAGGGAGGAAACAGCAACATAAAATATATTAATGCAATTTTATGGCTGAGAATTTTAAAACAGCATCATGGAATGTAAAGTTATGGCCCTCACAGGAATCATAATGGGGCTGTAAGGCAAATATATATTAAGACATAAATATAAGAGTCTATACAGTAATAGAGAATACTACAACCAGATGTGCCAAAAGATTAAATTATAATTGACGTGAAACCATAGATTTGGAATTTCATACTGCTTAGAATTTACATTTTTCTGAAATACTGAAGTAATATGAAGGCCTCTAGGTACCACAGGGTGGGTATGATACAAATATGAGGAGGTCATATCAGCAACAAATAGTTAATGATATTTTATTTATATCATCTAGACAATTTAATTAAAGGAATAATCAATTGCAAACTTACTCAAATAAGGGTGTTTGTAAGTTTTATATAGTACATAAAACATCAATCACTATAACTATACAGGGAATTATGGGGAGTCTAACTTCAGATGGCATATAAACTTATTAATGTTTACTCATTAACTTGGAATTTATGATAATGTGGATGAGGACTCACAGGCTTGTAGGCTGTTAGCAGTGGAAGAAGTCTTAGAAAACATCAAGGCTGGAGATTTGTCATCTATACTGTGGTGTGTATGTAGGGGGTGGGGAAGGGGTTGTGAAGACCAAGAGGGCCTTCAGGTTCCTCTCAACCTGACTGAAATTTAGACAGCTTTCTTTCTGACCTCTCATTTTGCAGAGCTTTATCTTTGGAAAACTTGTAATTGTAAATTCTTTGTCCTTTGGAGATGTAAATCTTCTGTAAATCTCTACAACTTGGGGATGTTTTACACAAGGAACTGGAATTTACCTTTGAAATATAATCATGGATATAGGACCCCTCTCTCACAGTCTCCATGGGAGGGTAGAATTCTAATATTAATAAATCGCAGTCAGCACCAGTTAACAAACACAGGTGGCCTAATCACATTGACTAACCTCCTGCTAATGTCTAATTTCCTCCAGTCCTTTGCCACCAGCTGGCCCCAGTGCATTAAAACTCTCTTGCCTTTTATTCAGGAGAGTTGAGTTCAGTCTGTCTTCTCTGGTGCAACCGTCTTGACCCCTACTGAAATAGTCCTAAATAAAGTCTTCCTTGCCTATGTAATTCTGTTCCGTACAATTTTTCTTGGACAGTGTGTGTGTGTGTGTGTAGAGTTTCTGACAGATGACCTCAATGTCAAGCCTTTTCCATCCATACTTCCTTCAAAGAAGTTCTATCTTTGATTCCCCACCAAAGTTGCATTTAAACATTTATAAACACCTACTTTAGGACAATTATTTCATTATTCTGGTGAGATGAAAAAAATCTCATGAGGGGAAGACCCCGCCATGAGCAGCAGCTACAGGGCCCTGAGATGCTGCCCCAGCATTCTCTGGATGCCACCTTTGTGTCATCAAAGAAGACTTTGGGAACTAGGCAATGTGAGAGACACTTGAAGGGACAGTTAACTTACAAGGACAAACTATCCAAGTTCCTTAGAAACTCTTATTTGCATATAACCAATTCCTATGCAAATTAGGAATGATCTTCATTCAGGGCCTTTGTTCGGGAACATTTATTAGTCATTAGTTGTGCTACTTTATTTACTTGACTGCATATTTTCCTAAATGCTGCATAACCGTGTACAGGATTATAAATCTAACATTAAAAAATGTACAACAAAGACATAAATAGAAGCCAGGAGCACCAGTACAAATAGTGACTTTGCCCAGTTTATTTACATTAACATGAATAATTCCTTAGCATTTTCAGTCGGAAGGTGACTTAGGGAAGGTAATCACAGTTATGAATTTGGCTGAGATGCTTAGCGTTGCGTAGTCTCACTTCCTCATCTGTAAAACGATCGGCAATAATTCCTAACTGTGTGCTGCTTTTATGAAAATGAGGAAAACATATTTAAAGTGCTTTGACAGTGCTGTCTAAGCCCCTAGTGCTGTTAATACAAAATGGTGGTGTTAGCATCCAGTATCAAAATGAGCACCATCATCATCATCATCACCACACCTTTTCATCTTCTTCAGCTTTTATAATGGATCTCTGAGAAAATGTGCCTAAGTGCTAATATTTGTCTATTTTTATACTGTCCCCAGTTATATACTGTGGAAACTGTGGACAAAAAGGGACCACATGCTAAACCTGACAAGCTCAAGGGAGGCCTGTGTGGTGACCTTACAAACTCGGAGACCTAAAGTAACCACATAGGATGGAATTTTTTAACTAAAAGCAGTTCTTGGCTGGTAGTCAATCCTAGGTTAGTATTTTCCCCTAAGGAAGGTCAATCTTTAACAAAGCCTGTCTCTTGTCTTTTTGCGTGTAAGATAGCATACCCGATGAACATGCTTTGCAATAAGAAAGTAGTTTCTTTTGTCCCGGACCCCTCAAAGCACAGGCACAGCACCAGAGCGGAACCACACATCCCTTCTTTGTTATTGTTATCATGTTAATCCTTAACTGTTCACTATCTCGTACACACCTATGCAAAAGAATTATGAGTCTATCATTTTACTTTTCATCCAATCCCAGAGGTTCCCCCATCCCCACTTTGCTTTCTCTTACCTCCCTAATTTATCATCCATGAATTTCATGTAACTTCTTATACTTCCTCTTTTTATTGTAATGTATACAATCAAAGGTGAGAAATTGCCATTTCCTGAAACATTTTCTCAATCTGTTGGGATTTTGCTTCCCAATAATTGTTGTCGGTTTGGCTCAAATAAACTCAAACAATTCTCACAGGTTTGGACGTTTCTTATGCTGACAAAACCTACACCTTAAAGCTGCAAACGTTGGCTCATAATTCAGTGTTGAGTTTAATTAAACCAAAAAATTCCAACTATCAGATATTTTTCAGGTGTTAATGTTATTGGTGGGAGGAGGCCCTCATCCCCATTGGTTGCTGGTGGGTTTCTTGTGATGTCCTAAGAAAAAGAATTTTCTGGTACTTGCACAGGAGGATGAGATATTGTAGAAAGTTTTATTTCTGTAGAATTAAACCCCTGAGTTTACAGGGTTCCATTTCCCTTTGTGATGCTAAGAAAGAAGTCCCATCTTGCCTTTATCAGGGCTAAAATCAAAGCCAGTGTCCAGAGCTTTCCCTCCATTAGGGCATAGTCTAATCCAGCACCAGGCTGGCTTAGTTTGTATTCCCAGCTGCAGTCCATTAGTCCATTGCATGTGGGGTCCACATGGCCATATGGATCTGGAGAAAACATGGGTGAATGTAAGGAAGCAGGAACAAGAGAGCCCCAAGAGCCAAGACACAGTGCTCCTTTGTTTGGGGGATTATGTATCCCCAAATGTTCACAGGCTTGCAATGGCCCCACCCATCCTGATCATGATCTCTGTTCCCAGGTTTGACTGACAGGCACCTTCCCTAGTCACCCCAACTTCACTAAGCAAGCATCTATATCTCCTTTGTTGGATAATTTCCTCCAGTGATCTGCAGGGAATGGCCCATGATTCCTGGGAAGTGTAAAATTGCAGCTTCCTGGTAAAGCTGCCCAAATGACATGACTATGTGGAACTTCCTCCTTTGCTCCTTTCCTGTTATTAATAACTAACTAATTATAATGATATCAATAATAGTACTAATTTGAGGGAAATAGTAATGGCCAATTAATTGGGTTGTGTCATTCTATCAATACAGATATAACCTATAATTTTTTATCCTTTTTGATGTCTACAAGACTTTATCAAGGTATTTTATGAAAAAAATTGTAGTATCAGTAAGGGACTAATGCATCAAATAAATAATGCTGCCACTATGTGCTCATGAGAAAGGTCATTTCCTAGTCAAATCTTCAACACCTCCACAAGTCAAGTCATATTAATGAATTAGAGAAGAGAAGAAATAGTCAGTTTAAGGTAATATTTTTGCCAAAATTTGACCTGGGAGGCCTTACTAAAGTAAAATAACCTGGATAACCTTCATATTTAGTCTGCTTTCCTTAGGAATGGGAGGGGAACTGTAAATTAAATCAGGGAGAAGTACTGTCATGCTGATGGAGACAAGTTCAATACCAAGGCTTTATCTACTTAGACAAATGAAATCAGAGTCAGTACATCCATCTGAAATGTTCTGATGCATCTGCAGAAATAACAAAATGTTTCAGGCAAATTCAATTTTAGTTCAGTCAAATTATCAAGTCAGTTCCATACATTTCATAAGCCTGAAGAATTGGGTTACCAGATAAAATACAAGTTTCCCAATTAAGACTGAATTTTCCATAAACAACAAATAATTTTTAGTATGTGTCAAATATTGTACTTACATAAAAAATATATATACATATATATATATATATATACACACACACACACACATTAGAGGCCCAGTGCACGAATTTGTGCATGGGTGGGGTCTGGCCGGCCTGTCCCGATTGGGGCTGATGGCACTGGGCCGGCAAGGCAGGGGAGCCATGGACAGTTTGCTGGCCATCCCCGCCCTCTGGTCAAACTCCCAGTTGAACTCCCAGTCGAGAGGAAAATTTGCATGTTAGCCTTTTATTATATAGGATATATATTTACATTTTATATATATACAGAGTTGGGCAAAAGTAGGTTTATAGTTTTAAGTATACAAAACAGTTTATTCTTGTATATTATTTATTAATTGTTGTATTCTTTATTATTATTAACCTACTTTTGCCCACCCCTGTATACACACAAACACACACACACACACACACACACATAACATATTTCTATCAACAAAATAACAGCTTCTAGATATATTTGATTTAATGGGCCAAATCAATTAATTTTCATTTTGGGTATCCATATGATTTTTAATCAATTCATTCAAAAGTAGTAATTCAAAGGCTATGTAAACAAAGGAGAAAAAAGATGGGATTAAAAAAAGAAAAAATACATTCATCCCATTATTGTGTTATGTCTCTTCCAAAGACAACAATCAGCTTAAATATTTTTTGATATTTTAATTCACATAAAAATTACTTGTTTTTTTCAGTTGTTCGGATTGATATAAATTTAGTCTAACTTAGAAACTTCTATTTCTTAGGGTACTCAAAAATAAAAAATAAATATGTTTATTCCTTCAAATAATACCTATTATTTATTATCACTTTAAATATACAGATGAAGTTTATGTTACTTTGAAGACCTAATCTAAGGAGTATAAATTTTTTTTCATATATTTTGTAACATGTTTTTATTGATTTCAGAGAGGAAAGGAAAGGGACAGATAGAAACAGCAATGATAAGAGAGAGAATCATTGATCAGCTGCCTCCTGCACGTCCCCTACTGGTGATCAAGCCTAAAAACCAGGCATGTGCCCTGATGGGGAATTGAACAAAGACCTCCTGGTTCATAGGTCGATGCTCAACCACTGGCCACACCAGCCAGGCGGGAGTGCAAATTTTATATTTTGGTTATTCAGATATTTTTCAAAAATTTTTACATTGAGAACACATGATATTCTTACAAAGTAAAAATTGACTATTGAAACCTCCCTGTTATACAATTACCAATAAGAATTTGATATGTTATTCATATTTTTATTACAATTATAATTGATGTTTTTGGACTCTAAAGAAAATACTTTATACCTTCTTTGAAATTTTCTAATTATTTTAGGTAAATTGGGCATATTATATGCCATCAATAAATAAGACATATTCTATGTATCAAAATAAAGTAAATATTTAGACTAAGTTTATGATTTCAAATATGTTTATAAGGAACCAATTAAGAAGGTAAAATATTATTCTTTATTTCATCTAGGATCTCTAGTATTCCATTTAGGAAATGTTTTATTTGCCTGAAAACACTCTTTAGTGTAAATCTGCTGATGACAAAGTCTTTCAATATGGATTTATGTAAGAATATATTTACTCCAACTTTCTTTCTAAAGTACATTTTAACTGAATATAAAATTCTTGCTTGGAATTTATTTTTTTTCAACACATTGAAGCTCCATGATCACTGATTGACGTCCATTGTTTCCTTTAAGAGGTCATCTGTTAATCGAGGTCTTGCTCCTTCAAAAGCACTTTTTTCATTGTCTGCTTACAAGATATTTGACATTCTATATTTTTTATTGTGATACCTCAAATGTGAATTATTAGTATTATTATCCTACAGGTTGCTGGGGAGATATATTTCATCAGTTCTGGGAAAATTTTATTCACAATCCCTTCTAACATTTCTTCTTTCCTCTCCTTTTAGTACTCCCACTAATTCTTTTGAGTCTCCCCCTTTATGCTCCATGCTCCTACATTCTCTGTAGTTTTCATCTCTCCATGCTTCATTCTAGATTTTTTTCTGTCATATTTTCTAGTTAATTAATTCTCTCTTCCACTGTCATACCCAAGTCATTCAATTTTGTATTTTAAGTTTCAAGTTGTCATTTATATCCTTGAATTTCATCAATATAGTTACCTTACACTCTATATCTCATAATTCCAGCATCTGGAGTTGTGGTAATCTGGTGATATTATGGTTACTATAAATATCACTTAATATTGTTTTTATTATTTATTTTATATTATTTAATTAGTATGTTCTCACTCTTTGAAGTTAACTTCAGCAGGAAGTTTCATCTAAATTATTTAATTGGCTATCATCAGAGGCAATATCAAGTTCTTGACTTTAAAATTTAAATTTTAAGCCCTGCCCTGTGTTATCCAGGGCTTAGAGTATCAGCCCAGGCACTAACGGGTTCCAGTTCTAGTCCTGTTCACGGGCACATGCCTGGGTTACTGGTTCGCTCCCCACCCCTGGTCAGGATGCATTCGGGAGGCAATTAGTCCATGTGTCTCTCTCACATCGATGTTTCTCTCTCTCTCTCTCTCTCCCTCCCTCCGTTCCTCCCTCTCTCCCTCCCTCCCTCCTTCCCTCCCTCCTCCTTTCCACTTTCTCTGAAAAAGCAATGGAAAAAATATCCTCAGGTGAGGATTAACAACAAAAAAAAAAAAGTTAAATTTTAAAATACAGTTTATCTACAGAAGAAAAAATCTATTTGATGATATTGGAAAAGAATGCTTTATTCCAACACAAATATGTCCAGCTCTCATTGGCCATATTCTATAAATAACATTAGAATAGGTTTTTTTTATGTAACTTCAATCACATAATAGAAAATAAAAAAGAGTTGGTAAGACATTTGAAAAGAAAAAAATGTATATATCCAAATTAATTTGAGAGAAAGTAATGGAGGACATTAAGTCACTTTGTTGATTCAACAATTTACTTTTTAAAAAGTTCAGTGTTCTCATTCAATCTAATTGACTTTTATCCCAAATAACATAAATCAAAGTGAAAGAGGAGCCAAACTAAAGAGTTGATTACTATTCAGAAAAAGGAAATGTCTATATACCAGTGGTTGGCAAACTGCAGCTCGCGAGCCACATGCGGCTCTTTGGCCCCTTGAGTGTGGCTCTTCCACAAAATACCATGAGCGGGCGTGCACGTACAGTGCGATTGAAACTTCATGGTCCATGCGCAGAAGTCAGTTTTCGGCTCTCCAAAGAAATTTCAATCGTTGTACTGTTGATATTTGGCTCTGTTGACTAATGAGTTTGCCGACCACTGCTATATACCAAAGTAACCCGAAGAAGGGGGTTGGGGGGAAGGCTAGGAAAAACAATCTACCATTGGGGGTGTGAATGGCCATTAAAATGGTCAAAAACTATGTTTTTACGAATACTGCGCTCTGGAAATTAAAAGCTGTCATTGTGTCCCAGCTGGGTACTGGTTTTATGAAGTACATACTATCTCTTGCTCCATTTCTCAGTAGCCTCATTTGTAAAATAAGCAATTTGGACAACATACACTCCAAAGCCTATTTCAACTCTAAGATTTTATGATGATATGTTTTAAAGTTACACGTTAAGTTTTTGATAATTCCTAGAGTAAATATTAAAAACACACATGTGCATGTATAATGATACACAAAAAAGGGAAAAATGTTTTTCCTTCACAAAAAAGAAATACCTCTTGCAAAATGAACAAATGCAGAAACAACTCCATAAAAACACACTTCTAAAGAGGTCAAATTTAGCCCACATTCTTAAAGTAATGAAAACTATTGTTAGCACATGCTTATAAAAATATTCATTACAGCGCAAATCTAATTTCTGTTCTCTAAGGAGCTGTAATAGAATCAGTGAATATTTCCACATTTTATATTCATGTCTATGAGATAACAGTTTCATACTCAAAGGTTTCTAATTGATTTGGCCATAAAATAAGCCTTTTGTTCAAAGAAGGGCAAAAAAATAAAAATAAAAGATAAGAAAGATGGCAACTTAACTTTCAGATGTTTACTGCATACAGATATAAACACACACAGACACACACACAAAACCAAAACACAAAAAGACCGGGCAATATTATCATGATATTAACCTAACTAAAATAAATAACGTCTAGGATTTTTGGTGGTAAGTCTTGAAAATATCCCGGGCTTGCATTGTCAGGACAAGGGTCGTCTCAAGGTCGGGGCAGATCTAAACTGCCGTTTCCCCGCTAAATATTAAAATGTAGCATAGTACTTTGCAGATGCACCTGTAAACAGGATGAGCTGACAGGAACTCAACTAGATGCCAGTAGCCAACTGCAAAGCAGAAATCAACATGTAATTGGCCAAACAGTGTGTATAAGCAATGGCTAGGCCTCCCTTCAGGGAGCCAGAGCTTTGTCTCCTTTAGCTGCTGCAAGTAAATAGAACCACCTTGTGAGAAGCACCTCTAGTTTTTAATAGAGCAGCCCAAATGGTGGGCCCCTGGTGTTGGGTAACAGTATATGCATCTGTATTTACATCTCTGTACCTATCTATCTATCCATCTATCCACCTCTCTGTATGATGTATCTACTTTCCTTTGATTTTAAGATTGAAACTTAGTATTAGAAAATGCCCCATATTTACATTTCTTAATGTTAGTTCCCTCACTTATAAAATGTTAACTATAACACCTATCTGATAGGATTTTTATGCACGTTAAAAGCTATACAATACATTCAAGACTCAATAATCAGAGTAGGTACATAATGTGAGCTGTTGCTACTCTTCCTTGATAAAGATTTTTATAACATTGGAAGCTCTCAATACCAGATTAATCTGCCAAATGTTTGAAAAAAATATATATATATAGTCATTGGGGAAGCTACAAATGTTGTACTTGAACCACAATATGTTCAGTTCTGTATTTTAAAAGCAATCAAGAAAAATATCTCTAGCTATTTATCTATCAAACTAGATCAAGTAAATCCACAAGCACTATCTTTGAAATTGCTCCCTACATCTTTGACTACTCCTTGTCTCTTCTCTGATTGCTTTTCCTTTTAACTAACTCGCCGTCAGTGTTCTACCCTTTATCATCTACCTCTTAAAATCATCTTAAAGCTGTCATCTACTAGTAATTGCAGTTTCAACTATTGTCACCAAGTGGATAAACCCAAAAATGGCATATCTCATTCTTCCCTCTGACTCCAGGCCAAATTATATTACTGAGGGCATCTCTGTTTAGAAAGTATTCTCCTGTCAGGTAAGAAAAGAGTGCCAAAGCCCTGGCCAGTGCTGTTCAGTGGTTAGAGGATCGACCTGTGAACTGAAGGGTCCCGGGTCCGATCCCCAGACCCTGTTAGGCAAATAGAGGAGGCAACCAATCACATCGAAGTTTCTTTCTCTCTCTGTCCCTCCTACCTTCTCCCTTCCATTTACTGTAAAAAATTCAATGGAAAAAATATCCTAGGGTGAGGATTAACAAAAAAAAAAGGGGTTCCCAAGATACTCTTTCACTTCTTCACAAATACAAATTCCCTTCCCCAAATATCCTAGTTCTTGTGTCAATGGGACCTCCAATTTCCCGTGAGCCTTTCCAGAGATTTTTTTTTTTAAATCCTCACCTGAGGACATAGTTAGAGAGAGGAAGGGAGAGAGGGAAATATCGGTGTGCCAGAGAAACATTAATCGCTTGCCTTCTGTAAGTCCTGTGACGGAGGATCAAACCAGCAAATCAGGTATGTGCCCTGGCCAGGAATTGAACTGGCAACTCTTCAGTGCACAGGATGATGCTCAACCAAGTGAGCCACTCCAGCCAGGGCCCAGAGTTCCACGAAACTGTATACACCTGCTCTCCCCCATTTCCCTTCTCCTCTCTAACTTCTACATTGTCCTTAGGAACAAAAGTTGAATGAATAACATAATGATTAGTTAAATGTAGAAAACCCATTTGAACCCTTTGGGCTACATAGAACCAAACAGTCATTTTGACTTATTGCTTCCCTTAGTTTGGAGATATTTGTTCTAAATCAACTAAAACAACTGGTAAATGGAATATCCAACGATGCCAATAATATCTTCCCTTTGGTTTATCCAATTCTGAGGACATTTCCAAGGTTCATTAAACCAAATGTGTTTTGCAGCACAATCTGGAACGGCACAACACCTAGTGTAACATTTCAGTGGCATATTCTGGCTGCATGTGCACAGATAAGAATAGCAATGTCAGACACAACTGTCAAACTTGAAGCCTGGGACATCTTTTTTGATAAAGACAGCTGTGGATGCTAAATTGAGGCTTCCTAAGTGCTCAGTACTCCCACCTCTTTCAGGAAAGTTGCCTATTGATAGGCTTTATATTTTTTGTGTTTTGCATCTGCATTCGGTTGCTGAGAAGACAAAGGCTGCACTAACTCCATGTGTGGAGAGAGGGGAAGGAAAAGCACCTGCTAAGTATAGAACCCTCAGCTGCATTAGAAGAAAAGGTTCTTTGCTCTCTCTGACAAGGCCCTTTGGAAATCTAGGAACAGAGTGGATCTCTTCAGGAGACCATTGTTACGTTGCGTTTCAAAGTGTGTGCGTGTGTGTGCGTGTGTGTGTGTGTGTGTGTGTGTTTCCCTGCAAATAAAAGAAATGTGTGAATTCCACTCCGAAGGCCTCACAATTTGAAGGCATCTCTCTTCCTTTCCTTTCCTCTTACATCTGTCTACCCCAGAGGTCAAAACTTTTTCTGTAAAGGGCTCAGGAGTAAATGTTTTAAGTTTTGTGGGCCACATGGTCTCTCTTGCAATTATTCAGCTCTGTCATTTTATAAAAAACAGGCGTAGACAAACATGTAAAGGAATGGGCATGCCTGTGTCCCAATAAAACATTGTTAATCGCACAGAATTTTGAATTTTATATAATTTTAATGTTACAAAATCTTATTCTTCTTTTGATTTTTCCAATCATTTAAAAATGTAAAAATCATTTTTTAACTCACAGACCCCTAGTCTACACAACTTATGCCTTTTCAGTTTATTTCATGTTCAAGTAAGAAATAGATGTCCCTTGTGAAATAGACAGTCGTCTCCAAATACTGAGATATCTGAGCCAAGGACTTATCCATTATCTTTATCAGCAAACAGAGCTCTGAATAAGAGCCACAACCCTATATATCTTTCCAAAGGCCAGAAAAGGAGCCATCCAAAGATTCCAAAATGAAAGTGGCTTGCTATCCCTCTTGAAGCAAAATTTAATTATGCCCTAGCTTGTCTAGAGATCTTAGGTTATTTAAAAGAGAGGTAGTCACCAGCAATCATGGTACTTACAACTTCTATACTTTCAGGAACCTCTAGTTTTGTGCTACTGAAAACAAAAGTATAAAATTTAGTACATTTTTAGAATTTTGGGGGAGGCTGCCTGCTAAGCCCCAGTGGCATCAGCTAGAGTTATGTCTGATGTAATCTGGCACCGTGTTGAATTCCATTCTCAAGACTGCCATTCCTACTCAATCAAGGGAATTGGGACATAAGAGCTTTAACTTTAGGAGCCACTTATCCATATAACAAATATTGCTCTAAGTTTATAAACTGCTCGCAGTGCCAATAATCAGGACTGGACCCACACACCAAGTTCCTGCAGGGGATGATGATTAGGGGATGTGCTGTGGTGCCAAGCTAGTGAGCCTGTCCAATTGTCTTCAGACATCAGGCTACCACCAAAGAGTTATGTTTCCCACATCTTGTTTTCATCTTTTGCTTTTGGTGGAGTGATTCTTTTTTGTTTTGTTTTGTTTTGTTTTGTTTTGTTTTTTGGTTTATTTTGTTTCATGATATGTCAGGAAAGAGTGATATAACTAAGTTATCTCTTTGTTAAGTTAGCTTAAAGTGGGTAAAATCAAAGCCTGAATCCCAGAAATACATAATTGTATAAGCAGGTTAGCCTGGGCAGATGAGCCCAGCAGTGCCTGGCTGTGTTTACCGCATTCCCCCCTGGTAATCCATTCAGCCTACTGTTCTGCTTCTGAGTAATTTACCAGACATTGCCATGTAGCAGAACATCATCATTATTTTCAAACTGGAGTCTGTGTACACGAGATCAGAAACCTCAAGTTTTTCAGAGGATATAGGAAACTACAGTGCAGTGTACCTGTCCCCCTGGAGCATTATTTTTATGCAAAGCCTAGCAAAGCTTACTATTTCAATAAGTACAAATAGATTGTAGGGTAGAATGCTAATTCTCATAGATTTTGATAATTACATAATACCAAAAAAATGTGTTTGTCCCATAAATGGGTAACCCATCTATCTCTTTATTAGAGAAAGGAAATAACAGGACTCTTTAATGCCACTAGTAATTTTTGGTAGGAAAGTTTAGGAAGCGTGGTGATAAGTTCTTGACACCTTCATAATGGAGAGGGTACTGAAATGTCTCTATGATCCAATCAACACTCAGGGAATGAGGGAAAAGTAAAACTCATCCTCTAGTTCTCTTGTCATTCAAATATATCGTATGTCAGTACTTTGAAATGACTCATCCACTGCACAGTGCACATTATTATTTTTATCTCATGTTATTGTTCAAAGGCCACAAGCTCTAGGAGACTTCAGAGTTAAATTATCCTTCCAAATCTTCCTAAATTGTTATAGGACAGATTACTTCTCTGTTTCCTCTTAGCCTGCCTTTCCCTTACATGTCAGAGGATTTTGACAAAAAAAAAAAAAAGAAGAAGAAATTGAAATAATATAAAAGCAAATTGAAAAGATCAGAGCAATAAGTAATAAATATTTAGGCCAGAGAAAAAAATATTCTTCCTACATATATAAAGTCAAATAAAAGCGAAGCTAAAAGAGAGGTGAGTATAATGTTCTTTACAGTAATGGGATAAATTGAGTTAATTGTGTTCTTTTTAAATTATGAGCATAGCTGTGAAATGCTGTATTTTGTTAGGGTGAGAGCGTTTTCAGTTAAGGAAATTATTCGAAAAGGCAAAAATTACACCGGCTTTTACCCTATTAAAATATTTGTCTTTCTCCTACTTTTTCTTTCTTTTTTGTTGTTGTTTTGTTTTGTTTGACAACAGTGCAGAATGACAGATGTGTGAAAAGGAGAAAGAGAACTCAGAAAATATAACAGTCACTACTGGCACCTAGATTTATTTCCAGTTGATTTTACATCTGGTCCAACTGTGTTGTTTGTTAATATTCTGTTGGCAACAGGCATGAGCCATATGTCTCCCTTGCTTTTATTAACATTTCATATCTAGACAAGAGAATTTGGTGGAAAATTGTAGTAATTAACTGAGTGATCTTTGCATTACATTCTCAAAGTTGGCATCTTTACACCTCCATATTCAAAAAGTCATCCAATCTAGTTATTTCTGGGTATTTGTAAATATCTCTAGACTCTCTCTTCTCTAGTTCAAGGGATCATCATCAAAGTCTCCCTGGTTACAGCACTAGACTCCTAACTTCTTTCTTAAGTGGGCATTTCAAACCACCTATTTTATTGGCACTATACTAGTATTTAAGATTTTCAAATTAAAACTTGGTCATGTTCATAGCTACTTCTTCAGTCATGTCAGTTTCCTATAAAATAAATTCCCAATGTATAAGCAAGGCATGAACAATTTTTAATATTGGTTATCTATCTACTTTGTAATGCCAAGCTCTATTCTCTTACTATTGACCCATACATTTCAAGCAATTTTTAAGTTATCACCATTCTGCAAATATTCCAGATCCTGTCACAACCACACATGCCTTTTACTCTCCTGGACTCCCCTGTCTGTCCTCAGTCCCTCTAGATCTATATCAACAATAACACCTCTATAAATTCTCTTTTGACACTTGTGGCTGTAACAACAAACAAAGCCCCTCTGATGACATAGTGAATTAATTTTCCCCTGGAAATGGCTCACGACTCAGAGTGATTTTTATAATAACACATTTACCAAGAAGGAACAATAAATAGTATAAACAACACTTCAGAAACCAACACAAATACAACGTCTCCAAATAGTTTTTAATATTACAATGGGCTATTTTTTTTCAGTCACTTAATCATGGTTAGATGGATAACTGCTGATGAACCTTTTCTCTTTCTCTATTTAGGCCTTTAATCTAAGAATATCAAGGCTCTGTTAGCACATTAATGAAGTTTTTCTACTTGATTGTAAGGTACTGACAATACTATATAACTATGGATTTGAAGAAAAACAATGAACATTTTTGATTTATCTAATGGTACACAGGAACTCCATTACCATGGAGACAGGGAGAAGAATCTCAGATCCTCCAAAGCCCCATCACGGGGAAAAAGCATTCATAAAATTAGTGTCCAACCTAGCTATTTGTGGTAACTCATAGAAACTTTATTTTCCAGTGTTAGTAAATATTGTAACCACTTTTCCAAACATTTTGCAAAAGTAGAGTTGAGAATAAGTAATGTTAGGGCTGCTAATAGAAGTGAGATTTTCTGCATCCTGGCTCCAATATCTTAGGATGAAAAACCTTTGGTCCTTACTTCATTGTTTTTGTGTGTCTCCTACAAATGTAGCAGCCAACTCAGTGTGTTATTCCATTAAGCCCTCGGATGATTATTTAATGGAATTTTGTCATGTTGGCTTAATTACCTCCTTCACTACCCCTTGAGGGTTTTGTCAATATGGAATGTTTTTGGAAGAAAACATGAATTAGTGTTTCAAAAATAGTATGCAAAATGATGATCCAGAATTTTATAAAGGTTTGAAAATAACTTATGCTATTAAATTTGCTGTCTTGTAGATTTGTTTTCACTCCTAATACAAGCATGAAGGGGTTGCATTCCTTCTCTTGTCTGAGATCATCACCTCTTGTTCTTCCAGAAATAACATCACATATATTACCAAAATGTTTGGTCTTTTGGGTGGTTTTGATGTCAGCCCCTGAGATGTGATAGCTTTCTAAAGGGGAAGGGGGGAAATGTCTTTTCCTTTTCTCTGTAATGCCAGCTTGACATTTCTCAGCAAGTCCCATTATTTTGTCTTGATTACACAGTTATGTCTGCTTTTTATCAATGCTTCTCTTCCTAGCAGTTCTATGAGTCTCATCTCTACTTGGGAAACATTCCTAAACTCTTGCCATTTAATATTTATCTACCTACCTACCTACCTACCTATCATCTATCTATACTCTACCTATTTATCTTTTTCCTTTGTATTTTAGTTATTAGTATAATTGCCTCTCAACTTCATTCTCCTAAATCCTCCTTCTTACTCGGCCTTCTCCAGCCACGATGGCTTTCTTCTCTTCTTTGAACACAAAGCTTGACTGCATTTTCTTTCACCTTAAGCTTTTCACATAGCAAACTTTTCATTATCCAGGTTTCAGATGAAATTCCTCCCATTCATTAGAGGCCTCGTTTGTCTGCATGACCTAAGAGACATCACTCCTGTCACACTCCTTTATTTTTATTTTATTTTCTGTATTTAGCACAATCTGAATCATTGTGTATATCTGCTGTTTTACATGTTCATATTCTGTCTCAATCCCATTCCCTATTTTTCCTAGAAAGTAAGCGCCATTAGAGGGCTTGACTGCCTTGTTCATCACTCTGTGTCCATTTCTCAGAATAATTCCGGGAATATGGTATTCCCTCACTACATATTTGTTGAATAAATGAACTAAATAAGGAGTACACAAAAGGTAGCATTATCTATAAGAATTAGAGGAAATGTCAGTGTGTGAAGATCAAAGAGCCTATGACAAGCCCAGGGTAGCCTATAAGATTCTAGTTGCTCATCCTTCACCTTAAGGACAGCTTCTGTGTTTCTGGTGTATGACTCATCACTTCTGCCCTTTCTCTCATTTTTACCCTTCCTAATTCTTCATTCTAACACCTACACCCCATCCCTTGTTTTTGAGAAAAGTGATTTTATGCAAAAGTTTTCAAAAAGGAACACAAAACAGGGGGAAAGATGTTTAAATTCAAAACAATGCAGATTTGGTGAATATATTATAGATAGCAAGCTGTCATCATAACCATGTGAGTCATGCCAATTTGAATGACAAATGTGAAAAAGCAACATAACAATACCAATAAGATGCTTACTCGGAGTCCCTTGCATTATTGGCAACAGTATGTACATACTGAAAATATATTGTGTAGTTTCTGGACTAAACTCACATTTAAGATTCATATTTTACCAATAGAATATGATTGAAAAGTCACTTCACACATTCAACAAACCATCTAGAAAACTGCCTTAAAGAACTTTTGACAACTTAAAGAAAATGGATGAACTAAAAAAGCACTCTGACTTCAGGGTAGAAGAAAATTAAATTGGTTTCCACTAGGTTGACCACAATCAAGAAATTCAAACTGAACTCCAAAAGCAAGAGAGACAGTTGGACTAGTAATATGGTTTCAGGGAGAGGAAGATGAATTTAGCCAAAGTTTTTGAACTCTCTACAGAGAACAGAGGTCAAAGATAGGAAGACCAAGAAGAAGTCTGCAATAACCCAGACAGGCAATGATTAAACCCTGGATGAGAACAGGAATTATTGATTGTTTAAAGGGGGAGTAGGTGGAGGGAGTTAATTTCCCTTGCTTCTTCCTTACTTCACTCAAATAAATCATTGCTTTCACCTATACATCTGAAGAAAATACATCATGGAAAAAGCAGAACTATTGGTGGTTTGAAAAAAATCGAAATATAAAATGTTAAACACTGCTAGAACCGAATTTGTAAAGATAGCTATATAAATGTAAATTATTAATTACTACAGCCAACACTGATTCCCACATTGCCAGATCCTGCTGATATTTTGAAAACCAATAGGTTTTTATCTTGAAGGGTGTTTGAAAGAAACTGGTTAACCTAAATGGCCTTGAGATGTTAGGGGAATTACAGAAGAGAGACTCTGTAAATCAATACAATTTCTTCAGCAAATACTGTATCAAAAAGAAGGACATTGAATCCAACATTGTCAGCAATGAAGATAAAATCATTTATATCCAAGGAAGTGTCAACAGCCTCAGACTAAATAGCTGGCAGCATAGGAGGAAATTGAAAGAGGCTCTCCTCATATTGCACCCCACAATCTTTTGATGCAGCAGGAGATCCATTTACAAAGACATACTATTGGTGTGAAGAATGACCACCCTCTCCAAAGCCTGCTTTTAACACTAAATAGAAAGCACCCTGTGCTTTCTGTTTAGAATAATAAGGATGTTTCACATCTTCAAGTAGTGATTCCAACCACCTAAAGGATTACTATCTCTCCCATTTTACAGATAGGACAGGAGAATGCTGAAAACTACAAGTGTGGTGTTTTTTTTTACAAGACAATTTAAATGATTAATTATGATCTTAAGAATTTAAAATTGTCCCAGAATTGAAGACAGAATGTGCAACGGAAAAGTCAGTGCTAAAATAAAACAGTAAAGCATCTGAAGCATTTAGTCATTTATCACAAATCCTCTCCTCTCCAGCCTCAGTTTCCTTGTCTTTACCACTATGAAGGAATACCTTCTGAGCTGGTGGAGACCTCCATTCAAACAATCAGTTATTATGTGTCCCATGTGATTGTCCACACATCCAGCTTTCATGAATTCAACAGAGCAAAACAAAAGTGAAAACCCTCTACTCTTCACAAACATTCCTCCATTTCCAGGTCAAGTCAAATGGCATGTCCTGCAAAGAAGCCAGGGATTCAGAATCTGAGTTCAAATGAGGAGGAAAATGAAAGCTTAGGTTGAAAAGAATGCATCAACAAAACAAGGAAGTTCACTGCAAGGAGAACATATTTGCCAATGTTATATCCAATAAGGGCCTAATCTCCAAAATTTATAGGGAACTCATACATCTTAACAAAAGGAAAATAAACAATCCAATCAAAAAATGAGCGAAGTATTTAAATAGACACTTTTTGAAAGTGGACATACAGAAAGCCACCAGACATATGAAAACATGCTCAAAGTCATTAATCATCTGAGAGATGCAAATCTAAATGATAATGAGATACCATCTCACACCTGTCAGAATGGCCATCATCAACAAACATCAAGTGCTGGAGAGGATGTAGAGTAAAAGGAACTCCCTTGCATTGCTGGTGGGAATGCAGACTGGTGCAACCACTGTGGGAAACAGTATGGAGTTCCCCCCAAAAATTAAAAATGGAACTGCTGTTTGACCCAGTGACCCCACTTCTAGGAATATATCCCAAGAAACTAGAAATACCAATCAGAAAGGACATATGTACCCTTACGTTCATAGCAGCACAATTTACAATAGATAAGATTTGGAAACAGCCTAAGTGCCCATCAGCAGATGAGTGGATTAAAAAACTGTGGTACATCTACACAATGGAATACTATGCTGTTATAAAAAAGAAAGAACACTTACCATTTACAACAACATGGATGGACATGGAGAGTATTATGCTAAGGGAAATAAGCCAGTTGGAGAAAGGAAAATATCACATGATATCACTCATTTGTGGAATATAATGAACAACATAAACTGATGAACAAAAATAGAACCAGAGACATAGAAGCATTGAACAGACTGTCCATTCTATGAGGAAGACAGGGGGTGAGAGGTAAGAGATCAGCCAAAGGACTTGTATGCATGCATATAACCACAATCAATGGACACAGACACTAGGGGAGGGTGTGGGCATGTGCTGAGGGGTGGGGTGGCCAATGGGGAAAAAAGGAGACATATGTAATACTATTTGTAATTCTTTAAACAATAAAGAATTAAAATAAATAAATAAAAAAATAAAAAAAGAATGTATAACTAATTTATCAATTATTAAGTACTTATTGACCATCAGTCATGACAGCAGTAAGGCATCAAAGAAAATATAGAAGCATGTGAATCATTTTTTATAACCTTTAGAAATCAACCACTTTAGTCTCTGTTGTGGAGCGAACGCAAGTGAATGACCACTGGAGTCCAGACCAAATTAAAATTTAGGGAGCCTTTAGTAGTCGGCCAGCGACTGCTCTGCCTTTCTCCATGCAGGGAGTCCAGAGAGCAGCCCTGACCCTTTGTGCGGGACCACTTTTAAGCACATTAACCACATCCTGTTTTTGCAGAACAAGTAACCCAAGACAAAACAGTTTTTCCCAAGCAACATCAGGATCATGCTATTGACGACCATGTTATTCACAAGGTCATCCTGTTCTTCAGAAAGCTGACAGTGTTCTATGAAAGAAGGCCTACGTGCTGGGAAGGGGCCATGAGACTGTATCTCAAGGCCTGGCCTGGTGTCAGCACTGACAACTCTATCTGGGGCATAATCCACGGCCTCTCTGGAATGGTAGTAGTAAGCATGCTCAAAAATTCCCACTCTCTAACAGTCTCCAGAAAATAAAATTATCTATAAAAACACCAGAGATGTAACATCTTTAATGACTTTTTTTGAAATAATAGTCAACTTTGGTTTGATATACCTGAGAGATAGTCATTAAGCTAAATAAGGTAGTTCACTCCCAACCCCCATCACCATATCTTGCCAGCAGTTTCTGACACAAAGTTACATTAGAAAGTATAATCAATAGGATGTAAATTCAATGGTTAGTATAAAAACTTGGTAATTTCCTCCCTGAATATCCTATACCTTCTTCTCACAATAGCTGATGTTCAGGTGCTTTCCATTTGAGTTTATCCACAAGTCATAAAACTTCTGGATGCTTAGGCTTCTACCCTGGAAAGTTAGGGTGCTCTGTTGTTCGCTATTCTGGTATTTGTAGATGTCTCAGAAAAGGCTGGCTTTTCAAAAACCCTCGTACCATATACCCTGATTCACAGATGTAAACAATAGCAGTTCATCAAAGAGGAACTTCCTTTCCAGTTTCTACTAGATAGCAACTTTTTTCTCTACCAAAATACCTCCTAACCCTTGTTTTTCTTTCAGAAATAGTCCTTCTGCTACTAGAGGAAACTTTCTCCCTCTTCTATATTGAAGAGGCAATGCAAGCTAGGGGAGTGTGATTTACCTCCTGTTTTACACCAGAATTGGTATGTCTTTATGGTTAATCCAAACCCAAAGCCCTCTCTCTTCCTCTGACTCTCCTCACAATATCTTGGCTTTCACTGACTTAGCCTCTTAACTTTATTTCAAGTCATGATTGCTGAGCATTCATGCAGCTGCTCCAGAGAATATGGGTAAAACTAAGGAAAATTTAAAGTAATCTCTGTCCAAGGTTAGAAAGCTTTTGGCACTATTCTTATAATTCCAAGTTTCAAAGCAGCAAAAGCAATCACAGATTTGCTGTTCACTTAAAAACAACAACAACAACAAAAAGACAAACCAGAATTTAAAACAAATTAGTTTGCTCAGTTTTAATCACTACGTTGCCCAGCAGGCATGGCTCAGTGGTTCAGCATCCATCTATGGACCAGGAGGTCATGGGTTCAATTCCTGGTCAGGGCACATGCCTGGGTTGCAGGCTCAATTGCTATTGTGGGGCATGCAGGAGGCAGCCAATCAATAATTCTCTCTCATCATTGATGTTTCTCTCTCTCTCTCCCTCTCCCTTCTATGAAATCAATAAAAATATATTTTAAAATAAACAAATAAACAAACAAACAAATAAATGAATAAATACAACAGTATTCCAGACATTTCAGGATTTTACTTTAGATGTTTGCTTATTTATTTTTAAAATTTTACTAGATTTACTAGAACTTTGTTAGTAATAGACACTAAAAATCAGTTCTTAAAATAAAAATGTAAGGCCCCCAATGAGGATAATGGTAATGATAAAGGAGCCCCCATGATATTCTGACCATATTTTAGGCTATTAACTTTTACAAGGCTAATGCTATGGTGGGCAGATAGGAACACCATATCATAGAAAGGGAAGTCAAGTCCATGAGCATTAAGTGTGATGGCCCAGGACAATCATAAGTCATGAGAACAGCAGAGCTTCAACTTAAGATTGGCACCTTCACTTAAAAATGAAATCGTGCTTCAGGAGACTGAGACAATTGATTGTATTTGATGAATCTTAGAACTTTAACAAGGTGAAGGAAAAGCAGGAAATATTGAATATGTCCAGATGAAAACATACTGTGATGTTTGGGCAATGTTGCATTAGGCGTAGTAAATTGACCAGCCCAGTTATTGATCCGTATATCTTCTATGTAGCATAAAAAAATCCCACTCTAGCCCTAGCTGGTTTGGCTCAGTGGATAGAGTGTCGGCCTGGGGACTGAAGGGTCCCAGGTTCGATTCTGGTCAAGGGCATGTACCTTGGTTGCGGGCACATCCCCAGTAGGAGGTGTGCAGGAGGCAGCTGATCGATGCTTCTTTCTCATCGATGTTTCTAACTCTCTATCCCTCTCCCTTCCTCTCTGTAAAAAAAATCAATAAAATATATTTTTAAAAAAATCCCACTCTAGCAGATTTACTTATCTCCGATATTTTGTGGAAGACAATGCTAACTATTTCCCATAATGCTTGTATAAAAATGTTTAGAATTGTCCCTATGTATACTGTTTATATGTGTCAAGTTTGAAATGGATAGTTTTATGTTCTCTTTAACAGTCTTTGTAATGTATCTGGTAAAAATTAGAAAAAAGCTAATGCAGATTAAATGCTGCTGTATTTCAGGTGCTACTTGAGGCTCAGTCCTTGTGATCTCATTCAAGTTTTTTAAAAATTTTTAATGTAACTAGTAGCCTTATTTAACTGATGCAGAATCTTTCTTAAAAGAATGATTGAATATCATACCAAGAGGCACATAGGTAAACGTGATGAAGTTAAATTTTTCAAGCAAATACTCATGTTCAAGTGCCAGGATCATTGCATTACATTTGAATTTGGGGATATATAGCAACATTGCCCACTGTCTTCATTGGTCCTTGGCGCAGAAATTACTAACATCTAGGCATGTCTATCTTGCTGAACAAGGTCATGGCCCAGAGACTACTTTAGAATGTCCCTAAGAGTCTATTGGACTGGATCCGATAAAAGCTGTCATTTCTAAACTATACATTATAGAGAATACACACACACACAGTGTATTTTTGAACTTTAAAAGAGATTCGCAAGTTCCTCCATCCTGCATAGAACTAGAGCAATATTCAAGCACCATGATGCATAGCTCTGAAATTCAAAGACCTGAGCACAGCCCCATTTCCTATTATTTGACAGTATGGGCAGGCGTGGCGCCTTCTCTCAAATACTATTTCTCCAAATGCTGATGCCTAAGAAATTTTCCCTCTTCTATCTTCTTCCAATCCAACCTGCTTTTTTAAATATAATTTTTTTATTTATTTCATAGAGGAAAGGAGAGGCAGAGATAGAAACATCGATGAGAATCATTGATCGGCTGCCTTCTTCACGCCCCACACTGGGGATTGAGCCCACAACCCAGGCATGTGCCCTGACTGGGAATCGAACTGAGATCTCCTGGTTCATAGGCCAATGCTCAACCACTGAGACACATCAGCCAAGCCCAACCTAAGTTTTAATTTCTAATTGAAGCCCTTCTTACCTCATTGATTAGGTAAGATTATTCTGAACCACATAGATATCTCTTCTCTCACAATCCTTTTCTTAGCATAGAAAGTTTATATTCATTTATACATCATTCCCTTATACAACTGTTGTATACAGTTATCTTATTACTTTCTGTTACTATTTCTTCCCAACTTCCTGTATTACAAACAGCAATGACTGCCTTGGTGGTGGTGAGAGTTTGTGGCCCGTATGTCTGAATCAGGTACCTAAAATCACTCAAAATAAACATTCAGTTTAAATGGAAGCATTATGATTACTATGCAAATATAGTTTCAAGACAGACCCTAACCTCCTCCCTAAACAAATATTTCCAAACAGAAGACTACCTCTTCTAAGCCACTTCCATCTACATATTCTGAAGTCACCGCTGGTGGAAACCAATTTCTCTAGCCCTGCATCTCACGATGCTGGATGCCTGATAGTTTTATCTTCATCAGAGTTCAGAATTACCAGAAACATTCAGTTAAACAAAAAAACATAATTCCCTCTCACCATTTAAAGCAAAGCAATGCTTATTTTTAGATACATGATTTACGACCAACACTGACTTTCTCAGTGAGGAGAACAATGAGGTACCCAAGAGGTTTTCAAGCTTGAGTCCTGGTATGACAATGTTAAATAACATTATACAGTACTAAAGATACCGCTTCTTTTTTCCTTCCCTTTTGTCTTATCCAGGTTCTCATTCTGGATGCACTGGGACTAAGTTATACCCAGAATTACCTTAGGCCTTTTCAGTGTGGTGCCAGTTTACTATGGAGAACTTTTTAGAGTTCTAGGCCATTGACTTTGATGTCTGCCTTGTCCTTTCATTCTGGGAACCCTAAATAACCCTGATATGGGCTAAGTTGCTTTGTTGTGTGATTAAAACTATACAATAACTTTCTATCCTGTTCCTCACGTATGTTTTAGATACCAATTATAGTTAATTGAGCCATCTTTGTTGTTGTTCATATACTCTTCGTGCACCTTTCATTCTGATTCCGGGCAGAGGCCATGTTCTGGGAGATGTTTTCTTACTTATACCCACTTGTTCCTAAGACACGGTGAAACCTGTTTTTAGATCCTTCTTCCCTGTGAATCCCTGGGTCAGACTTCTGAGCAGTTAGACAGTTTAAGAGCCTCTTTCCTTGGTTGATGTTTGCTTTGACATCAATAGGAACTCACATGTGTAAATGAAAAGTCTTCTGTGGGAAGAATCTTCTTTAGGACCCATCTGGGTGAGCCAGATAAATCTTAAAATGGTTTTATGTTACTGAAGAAAATTCAACGATTTACTACTGCTTGTTACTCTGAGCAGATTCATATAGGATTCCATTAGCAATGTTAAAAAACAATTCAGACCACCACATGAAAATATACCTTCCAATTTGTAGATTTTCACATAATTCCTTGTATAATTTTTTTTAAAAAATATATCATTGCACAAGATCTGGAAAACAATGATGTGAGGCAGAATGGGAGAATATATTATCTTAGTCATTTTTAGGTGAACTAACTGAGGCTCATCTATCGGTTAGATCCTTTGAGCAAGACATTAAAGAGCAGAACCAAGTTTAAAATTTAAAATGTTCTGGTTACAAACAGCATAAAGCATGAATAATGTTGAAATTATTTTGCAAAAAAACACAAAATGAACTGATTTTGAAAACCTATTCAATTAAACCAATATTTTAAGTCTATACAATGTGAAATGATTAATTCACTTATTAATTTATTTATGCATTCATATGTTATTTATCCAACAGGATTTATTAATTACCTAATGTATGCCAGAAACTCTGCTACACACAGAAGCAGGTGTAAAGATAAATTAGACAAAGTTTGTGGATTATGTAGCAATGCAGTATAGTGCCTCAAATGCTGGCTCCTGAGCCAGTTTTGTTTTTTTTTTATATCCAGAGGCAAACTAGACATCATTGTGTGTGTGTGTGTGTGTGTGTGTGTATAAAACCTCAAAATAAAACATATTCACTTGTCTTTTTGGACATTTATTTTTATGACTAATTTGTTCTTGTATATGACATAGAACATTAGCTATGTTACAAAACTAATATGAAAATAGAAGCAGCAGAGATATAAAACTTTTATAAATCAGAGTGTATGTTTTTCAGTATATTATGTAAATAGAGGCCTATGACAGGCAGGATGTGCACAAAGTAGCCCAGGGCTCCCAGTTCTCAAACCCTGAGCTGCTCCTTGAAGCTCCAAAAGTTTACAGCAACAGCTGTTCAAAATGATGACCTTACATGGTAAAGGAAACATGAAAAGATACTAAATTCTATCCTATGTATTCTAATTAAAATTAATAGCATATATAATAAACATCTAAAATATCTTCTTTCACATCTAAAATACCTTCTTTCACTAGGATTTTAAACTTTGGCTATTTAAAGTGGTAAGCTATTGGGAAAATTTATTTATCAAGAATGATTTATGCACTGAGGGCTCTTGTTAGATAAGATGTGTCTGAAATTATTTCTGTTTCAAAAATTAAACAAATTCAAGGATATTCTCCTCAATAGACTAACTTAATAAGTGCCTGTTTCTGTCTTTATATAAGAAACAGACCCTTCAACAGACCTTTCTAGTAACTAACTAGAAATCTAAGCCAAGCAAATGAGAACATTACATGTCAGAGATCTTGTCTATGCAGCACTAAAACAATAGGTAGAGGCACTCTATATAAACAAGTGCTAAAAATATGTAAACAATTGCTAAAAATGTTATGTGTTTTGTGACACCTAACATTTGAGAATGTAACAGAGTAGAGCTGGGGAAAAGGGGAAGAAAGGTTAATTTATGAGATAGGAAGGGAAGGATGAAAATGCTTTATGGAATAGGTGCTAAGCTGAATCTTGAAAAAGGAGGTAGTATTGTTATTGTCATAATTACCTAGTTATACTTCCAATAGGAAGAGAGCAAAGGGGAGGCCCGACATTATAAGCATGGTCATTTAGGGCAGCTTCACCAGGAAGCTGCATCTTCACACTCCCCAGGGAACCACCAGTCCATTCCCTGCACATCCCTGAAGGAAGGGATCAAACAAAGGGGGAAATGGGTGCATGCACAGCAAAGTTGGGGGTGATGTAGGGACATGCTCACCTGTCACTCTAGCTTGGGGAAAAGATCATTGGCTAGAAGAGTAGAGCCTGCAAGCGTGTGAAATTGTGGAAGGTTAAAATCACCAAAGAGTCCCCTCTCTCTCACTGGCTTTCACGCCCTTGCCCTCAAAAGTGTACTGGCCTGTTCTCCCTCCATAGCCATGTCGACTTAACCAGCCGCGTGGCCCATGGCCATGCTGACTCCACATGCAGGATGCTGGATTGGACTGGACTTTAATATGGAGCCGAAGGCAGTGGCCTCAATGCTAGCCTTGCTGACATAAATATTGGGCTACTTCCATGGTGAAAGGGACAGAGAGGGGACCTTGGAGGGGAAACTCCTTAATTTTACATCATCATCATCAATAAAGCTTTACACGAAACCCCATGCTTCCGGTGGGGGGAGGGGTACTCAGGAAATTCTTTTTCCCGTGGCACCCCAAGAACTCCAGTATCAGGCACAAATAGATCATTGGAGGAAAAATTTACTGCTAGGCCTTTAATGCGTGCATAACAAAGGTTTCAAAGAAACCTTTGAATGAATAAGGGAATGAACGAGATTGCATTAGGAAATTGTGTCAGTCTAGTCAAGGACATAGAAAACACTGAAATATTAATAAGTGGTCAATCAATTCAGTATGACTGGAGCACAAATTATACTGGAGGACACGATGAAAAGTAAGGTTTGTGATATAGACAGGGTTAAATGATGGAACATCTCTTCTAAATTAGAATTAACTCTAGAGGCAATGGGAATAATTTAAGTCTTGACAGAAGAGTATCACAGTCATTTTTTTTGAGATCACAATGGCAGCAATGTGTAAGCAAGAAACAAAATTAATTTGAAATACCACTTAAGCTATCTAATAAAGTGTAAATATCTAATATTAGCACAGCTATTTGGATTTAGGAAAGTACTGAAAGTTTGGGAAAACGCCACACAAATGGGAAAAAGATTGTCCAATTATCTGGAGTCATATAAAGTGACATTGATGTAATAAATAGAAAGGTGAAGTACTGACTTGATATGAGAGTTGGAGTAGTAAAAGCAGAAGGTAGGGTGGATCAGTTTATAGATGGTGTCAAAGCAAAAATAGCACTAGACAAAGTTAGATTGGCAAGGAAGACTTTGTTCAAGGCTATTACAGGAAGGGAGAGAGACCAGAGCTCAATCTGAACTCAATTTCTCTGCGGTACTGTGTGTTAGTGTTAGGGTGAGGGTGAGGCCATGGGTGTTTCCTAACTAGCTCTACCCAAAGAAAAAGTGTGCTTTCTCATTATCATGACAGGAGACAGGTTTACAACTTGGAGCAAGGCATCTAGTGAAGTCAGGATTTACCCTCCCACAGACTGGATGATATGGCACTATGTTTCTGGAAAATTACAAACGAAGGGATGGCTCCCAACTCCTTAGAAAAAGACATTCCTAGGTAGTAAAGTAAGCAAGAGGCATTTAAAAATATTTACATATCAAAGGGGCACAGAGAGAATTTACTATTACAATTTTTCTAATGTGAATGCTCTAAAAAAGGGACCTACAGACAGGAGCGACCTACCTTTAGTGGAGTTGGAAAGAATGTGAGGGTCCTCCTGTCACTGGGAAGGGAATAATTAAATGTTACACTTGGAAACAAATCTAAGTGGTGGAATCAGGAAACCATCAGAGAGATGGTTGATTGAAAACATCAAGAAACCGGGTGTTTTATGAAGTCTAAGAACAAAGACTAGGGAGCGAAAGACTGAGAGAGGTGAATGCACAGGAGATGTCAGGAAATATTGATGTGCTTCTGTACTGCAATTTAATATTTTTGGATGCGAATATTTTGCTTCTTAATGTGATGGGTAAGTGAAAATATTAAAACCGAAGAAGAAAAACTGAGACTGGGTTGATCTGTTGTAACAGTCCTAAGAGATTTTGGGTGTATTCTTTGTGCTAAATATATTGCATGCAATTAACTCTAATCCCCACATTCTAGAAAATGCTGCCAGAAAACTTTCTCTCATTGGAACACATTCTTGCAATGCTTCATTTAAAAGTACTGCTTGAAAACTGACGCAAATTAAGGTTCTGTATCATCATGACTTTGGAGTATACGTGACTGTGTTAACATAGGGGGTCCCAAAAATGTATACATACTTTAAATGATTTATAAAGTCAGTGTTTATTGACATACAGTTCATTTTCAAAATTTAAAGGAATCTACAGAAATAAGTAATTGTTTTTCGTCAAAACCTGTTTTCAAACTGATGACTGTTCTGGGCCAGGTACTGCTGATAATGCAAAGCAATGGAATCGCAAACATCAAAATCATTTCATTTGGTGTTTGTGTGCCCTCAATTTGTCAACTGTTGCCAGTTTTGTACCTTAAACTTTATCTTTTATGTTTCCCCATAAAAAGTCTAGTGGATAAATTTTCATTGTTCAAAGCTTAGTCTGGCTTCACCCATTATTTCAAATCAGTTAAATCTGAAAAGGAGTGAAAATTAAGTGAGTTATCAGCTGTTAAAATGTGTACAGTTTTGGGGAGATACTGTGTCCCCAAAAAATGTATACACACTTTGAATAATTGGAAAGACAGTGTTTGTGCTTCAACCACATTTTCAAATTTCCAGTAGCATTTTAGGATAAATTTCCTTTATTCAAAGTGTAGTCTGGCTGAAAAGAAAGAAATATCAGCTGAGCTATCAGCTGTTGAAGTATATAAACATGTTTTGGGACATCCTGTATATTTTGTGTGTGTCCATGTTTTGCTTTTTATTTTTGTCTCTATTTTTAAAGACAGACTGCTAGGACTCCTAACTCCTTCCAGGCACCTTTCTCACTCTTCTAATTGGCTGTTTTAATCTAAAAAATAAAAGAGGCTTATTGAATTTTAAAGAGACTGAAAATACTACTTAGCCATAAGAAAAGATGAAATACTGCCATTTGTGACAACATGGTTGTATCTTGAAAATATTATGCTAAGCAAAATAAGTCAGTCAATAAAAGCTAAGAACCATATTATTTCACTTATATGTAGGATATAATACAGAAACTCATAGACAGACAATAGTATGATGGTTACTGGAGGAAAGGGGATGGGGGATAATAAAGGGTAAAGGGCTAAATATATGGAGATAGAAGATGATTTGACTTTGGGTGGTGGGCATTCAATGCCATATACAGATCATGTATCATAGAAATACACATTTGAAACTTATATGACCTATTAACCAATGTCACCCCAATAAATTTAATTTAAAAATAAATTAAAAAAGAAAAGCAGGGAAAAATACTTATGACTGCTGGGAAGTTGAACGGGAATGGTGGAGGCAGCATGGTTACTTTTTACTGTGAATACCTTTGTATTATTGGAATTATTACAATAAACCTATATTCCTTTTAAATTAAAAAAAAACTATTGAAATTAAATGTAGATTAACTGCTTTAAGTGAGTTCCTGAGGGACTTTCTACCAAAAAAATAAATTAGTGAATGTTAGTGTCTGAGCTTGGCTCTTTTTCTGATTGTCAGAGGTTCCCAGTGTCTTCTCCAGGTTATCAGTGCCTCTGGCTGTGTGAGGTCACCACGTGTTTAGTTTTGGATACCTAGGGCATTGTAATATGCACACATTTTCTAATTTCAGAAGACAAGAAGAGTGAAAAAGCTTCTGAATTGCAATATTTAGCAGTAAAGTGGTTAAACATTGCAGCTGATCTCAATGTTTTGGTGTTATTTGCTCTTGAAAATGCTTTCTCTTGTCATCACTAGGGAGTACTCTGCACTTCTCATGTTATGCAGAACAAAATCTCAGTCAGAATACTAGTAGGGAAAAGCATCAATTATTAATTAGACATAAATTATTCCTAATGTACATATAATGCCTAATCCCCGGGTCACAGAAATGCAAATTGTGCTTCAAAAACAATATGTTAACAAGTCATTTGTCTGCAAAAGACAGAGCCCAAGTTTAATATAAAATATAGAACAAAGACTTCAAGCTCATTTCAAGGAATATGCTGCTGGAAGGTTAGCTGGAGCTGCAAGGAAATGGAGAGCCATGCAAACCAACACCCACAAGGTGAATTTGTTTTTGCTGCATAAAAACAATAGTATGTCCATTGTTGCTATTTTTCAATTCTTCAAGAAAGTTAAGAATTAACTGGAAATATTTATTAATATATTTTTATTATGAATAGTAAAAAAAGTAAATAAATAGCAAAGTAATTGATGATGGTTTTAAGAGGCCAGATTTTTTTTTTTTTACCCTAGTAAGAACACTCAAAACAGGACCCTAATCGATCACAAAAGCAGCTAAGCTCTAATATTATAAACAACTGTCCTCTGATAAAAACGGGCTTTGTCTGGCCAACGTGGCTCCTTGGTTGAGCATCGACCTATGAACCAGGAGGTCACAGTTCAATTCCAGGTCAGGGCACATGCCTGGGTTGCGGGCTCTATCTCCAGTGTGGGGCATGCAGGAGGCAGCTGATCAATGATTCTCTCTCATCACTGATGTTTCTATCTCTCTCTCCCTCACCCTTCCTCTCTGAAATCAATAAAAACATCTTTAAAAAACAAACAAACACAGGCTTTTAGACTGAAGATCATGTACAAAGTAATCTGGCCCAAATCATGCAACATGTGTGTCCTTTCCTATTCATTCGAGTTAACTTCAAGAGGCTTTGCACATTCATGAAGGGAATATATAAAAAGTACATGATGACAACTTTTTAGGATTTAAGTAGCCCTCCATATGTTCAGCTCCATATAGCTTCCATATTCCCAGCATCAAAGTAATTAATTCAGGAAAGGTTCTACCACTACCCTTTCCTAGAAAGATGGGTAATTTGAATAATGTTTTGGTTCAATGATATTTTTGTTTCTGATATCATTTCAAAAACATTTCAAATTTCAGGTCTGAAAATTCCCACATTTAGTTGAAATGTATTATTGTTATACCAGTAAAGGAAAGAAGGTAATGTCTTATATATTCTACTGCTCACCTAGACTTACTCATTCTAGACAGGGGCTTTAAGGATATGCATCATTTTCTAAAGTGCTTTCTCTAAAAGCTGATCCTCATGAGATTCTCCTTGAAGGAAAAAAAAAAGACTCTGTGGTCAATACATTTTGGCCAACTGTGCATCTGCAAGGCTGAGGGATGCTACTTTTTCTTAATTCCTCTTATTGCTCCCTATGCCTCCAAAGATGAGGATATATTATGTTGATTGGACCGATTAAAGAACACTTATTTGAATCTATTTTATTACTGTGTAGGGTAAATGATGCTTCAAAGCATGCACCTGTGACTTTTTCCTCTTTAATGCCTATTTTGGTGCAGCTGAGCAGGGCCATCTATCTCGCTCTCTTCTTTGGACCTGCCCTTATTGCTTTTCTTTCTCTTTCTGTGTGTCTTTTTCTCTGAGCACTCCCTGCCATGGATTTAGTTGAGTAGGATATCTCAGACTGCAATCTAGCTCTCTGACTTTTCTCTTTTTCTTTCTTTTATATATTCCCTTTCTGAATGTGTTAGGAATTATGTTATGTTCACTGAGAATAAATCCACCATACTCTATCATCTAATTCCTATTTTCCTTTAAAAAGATGGTAAACTGAGTTCCAGCCTGGCTCAGCTGGCCATATTGGTCTACAAATGAATAGAATAACATTGGTACGTTTGCATAAATGGATAGAAATCATTTATTTCTGTATGTTTTACCAGCATAATTATGAAACTTTAGGTACTCGCATATTAATATTAAGATGGTACTTTGAACTCCCATTTATTACTGTTATTGCTTATTCTGTACTAGAGGCCCAGTGCACAAAATTTGTGCACTCCGGGGGTGGCGGTCCCTCAGCCTGGCCTGTGCCCTCTTGCAGTCCAGGAGCCCTCTGGGGATGTCCGATTGATGGGCGGCAGTCGGACATCCTTAGTGCTGCTGTGGAGATGGGAGAGGCTCCTGCAACCGCTGCTGCACTCGCCAGCTGTGAGCCCAGCTTCTGGCTGAGTGGTGCTCCCGCTATGGGAGTGCACTTACCACCAGGGGGCAGCTCCTGCATTGAGTGTCTGCCCCCTGGTGGTCAGTGCGCATTATAGCAACCGGTCATTCCACTGTTTTGGTCAATTTGCATATTAGCCTTTTATTATATAGGATAGTTTCATCTGGGGACCTCACAGAGAGAAAATGTGATTAGTACAAGGCAAGTCAGGACAATCTTGTGTCTCCTGGCCACAAACCTTCCTAATGCTATCAAAACCCATTATTACCTCTAATATGTACATACAGTTTTCTGTTGAGAGATTTCCAAAGGAAGTATATATATTAAAATACATGAGAAATTTTAAAGAAAATAAAGCTCTTTAACTATATGCTGTGTTCTGAAAGATATGTAAACGTGATTTTTAAAATAATATATATTGTTATAAATATCTCATGAAAAAGGTACCATAGAGACATTATTTGGGAAATTCTGCTTTGTAATAATGTTGAGGATATAAACTATTGTGTAAAAATTACTTATATACCTTTTATTTCTTGCTAAATATCTAATCTGAAGCCACAGACTAAAATCTATAGAAAATTAATAACCTAAATGCCTCAACATCGGTTCATGTGTAAGACACACAAAAATTCCACAGGGAATTTATCTTGTGGAGTATTATTATGTCACAGTACTCTCTATCTCTCCCATTACTCCCAAGTCTCTCTGAAAATCAAAATAAGCTCTCATGCTATAAGAATTATCTGAAATTAATTAACCAAGAGGAATAATATATGTACAATAAATTGGTCACTTCATATAGAAGTTCAAGTTCCCTGTACTGCCCAAAATAGACTTGGAAGGCATTTTTCTCATTAACTTTCTCTGGAAACACATCTATATCACAATCATATAATACAAATGAAATTCTAATGTCATTTTAGCAGCATTAAAAAATAACATAGAGCCCTAACTGGTTTGGCTCAGTGGATAGAGTGTCAGCCTGCGGACTGAAAGGTCCCAGGTTCAATTCCAGTCAAGGACATGTACCTTGTTTGCAGGCACATCCCCAGTAGGAGGTGTGCAGGAGGCAGCTTATTGATGTTTCTCTCTCATCGATGTTTCTAACTATCCCTCTCCCTTCCTCTCTGTAAAAAATCAATAAAATATATTTTAAAAAAATAACATAGAGAAAAACTATAGGACATTGAAAAAAGAGATAGAGGGATATATAAATTAGTAGAAGAATATACCATGTTCATAGATTGGTAGAATCAACATAATTAAAATGTCTATAGTACCCAAAGCAACCTAAATATTCAATGCAATCCTTATTAAAATACCAAGGGGGTATTTCACAGACCTAGAACAAATACTCCAAAAATTGATATGGAACCCAAAAAGACCCCAAAGAGCCGCAACAATCTTGAGAAAGAACAAAGTTGGAGGAATCACAATACCAGATATCAAGTTATACTACAAAGCCATTGTACTCAAAACAGCCAGGTACTGGCACAAGAACAGGCATATAGATCAGTGGAACAGAACAGAAAACCCAGAAACCGACCCAACCCATTATGCTCAATTAATATTTGACAAAGAAAACAAGAGCATACAATGGAGTCAAGACCAGCTCTTTCCCAATAAATGGTGTTGGGAAAATTGGACAGGTACATGGAAAAAATTGAAACTATTCCACCAACTTACACCATAGACAAGAATAAACTAAAAATGGATAAAAGACTTACTATAAATTGGGAAACCATAAAAATCCTAGAAGAAACCATAGGCAGCAAAATCTCAGACATCTCTTGTAGCAGTATGTTTACCAATATATCTCCTAGGGCAAAGAAAATTAAAGAGAAAATAAAGAAATGGGACTACATCAAAATAAAAAGCTTCTGTACAGCAAAAGAAACCATCAACAAAATGAAAAGAGAGCTCACTGCATGGGATAATATATTTGCCAATGATACATCTGATAAGGGGTTAATTTACAAAATATATAAGGAACACATACAACTTAACAAAAGGCAGACAAACAATCTAATTAAAAAATGGACAAAGGACCTAAATAGACCCTTCTCCAAAGTGGACATATAGAAGGCCAAGAGACATATGAAAACATGCTCAAAGTCACTAATCATTCCCGAAATGCACATTAAACAATAATGAGGTATCATCTCACACCTGTCAGAATGACTATCATCAACAAATCAACACACAACAAGTGCTGGCAACCATGTGAAGAAAAGGAACCCTGGTGCACTGCTGGTGGGAATACAGACTGGTGCAGCCACTGTGGAGAACAGTATGACGTTTCCCTCAAAAAAATTAAATATGAACTGCCATTTGACCCAATGATGCCACTTCTAGGAATTTATCTTAAGAAACCTTAAACACCAATCAGAAAGAATATATGCACCACTATGTTCATAGCAGCACAATTTACAATAGCTAAAATTTGGAAACAGCCTAAGTGCCCATCAGCAGACGAGAGGAAAAAAGCTTTAGTACATTTATGCAATGGAATACTAAGCAGCTGTAAAAAAGAAGGAACTCTTACCTTTTGCAACAACATCTCCAGGATGGACCTGGAGAGTATTATGCTAAGAGAAATAAGCCAGTCAGAGAAAGATATGAATCACATGATCTCACTCATATGTGGAATCTAATGACCAAAATAAACTGATGAACAAAATAAAATAAAAAATAACAAAAATGAACACAGTCTTCATCCAGAATATTTTTTCTGGGAAGATTATAGAAGTAATGCATTTAATAGTAAGTGTTAGTTCATTTTAAAAATATCCAGTTGGTCTTTTAGTCACAGGGGAACCAATCAGGGGTGGGCAAACTCTTTGACTCGAGGGCCACAATGGGTTCTTAAACTGGACCGGAGGGCCGGAACAAAAGCATGGATGGAGTGTTTGTGTGAACTAATATAAATTCAAAGTAAAGGAGCGGAGGGGAGAGCAAGAGAACCGGATAGAACAGCCGGATCCGGCCCGCGGGCCGTAGTTTGCCCACGGCTGAATTAGATGTTTCTTAATGTTAAGAAAAAAATGGCTTGTATAACATTCATTAGCAAATTTAATAACAATTTAGGGATACTATCGTGTCTACCAGGCAGTAGCATGCACAAAGCCAAACTGAGTCCTGCTCTAGCCAATAGCCTAAATACCTTCTTGTAGTGAATGGTAGGTGAATGGAAGTTCCTTAATATCAGGTTGATCTCAAGAGGTCTGTCTAAAGTTCACGAGACCCTAATTATTATGTGCCTATTTGAGAAACTCAGGAAATCAGAAACTCAGGCAAGACATGTTTGTTCCCCACTTCCGTTCAAGTGGTCAAATCCTTAAAATAAGAACGTGACAGAAAACCTTTCTGGAACTTGGTTGTTATGAGTTGCATGGAAGAGTAGTAGTTTCTTCTCTCAGAAACCAGAATCCAAGTGGGCCCCTTCGAGTTGTGTCAAGAACCACCATATTCAGGCACTTCCAACAGAGCCCAGGTTTAAAATCTGGGAACAGAATTCATGGTGGAAACTCCCGGCTTTATTTAAAGCAGAGTTACTAATAAGCGTCTACTGGCCCACTAATGGATGTTTATAATTCCACTCCAAATTAGATTTAGAGACATATCCTTGAGCCACTGATTCCTCAAATATCCGTTCAAAAACAAATAGTCCTTTGTACCAAACAGCTTTCATAAAATTCAATCTGTCATCCAAGAGCGAACTTTAAATTGTTGCAACGCTGAATGGCTAGAATAAATCACATCTAATTGACGGATCAATTTCTCACATGCAAAATAAACATAAGCAAACACTTCCATGTAGGAACAGATAACAGACCTAAGTGTAGGTTGTCTCTGTCCTCACACCATTTACTCAGCATTACTCATCTGGATATGTGAGGTGCATTGACAATCTCTAGGTGGAAGGCCACATATTTTCTAAGTTTTCTGGAAAAAAACAATTTACAATTTTTCATGACACTTTTTCTGAAGATGAAAATCATCTGTGTGACATGCAATAGTCTTCCTCTGGTCCCTATAACCTATCTCACAAGCATCACTACAATGAGGCCTCCATTCCAGAGAGGCTGGCTCCTGTCCTGCCCTGCACATAAGCACTGCCTACTCCCACCTCCACCCATTTGCTCTAGGCTCATTTTCCAGCCACTTTTCTCGGGCTTTCCGCCAAACAGACCCAGCCTTCCCTATTCCAAATTCTTTTTTCAAAGACCCCATCACATTGATTTTCCTGGTCAAGCCCTTTCTATATGCTCAGTTGAATCACAAAATAACTTTTCATGTATGTCTTAAAGATTTTCAACGTTGAAAAGAGACATTTTCTATCCTTCTAAACATCCAGCACAGAGCTTTGCATGTGGTAAATGCTAAATAAGCCAGATCTATTATGAATGCATTTTGTTGATCCTAGGATTTTAGATCCTAAATACAAACGTTCTTAAAAATCCGTTTTTTGATCAAAATTTTCTTTAGCATACCAGAATCCCCATGTTATTAAACATGTATGCTCTACTTTTCTCTAACAACCTTTGAATTTTTCCAGGCACATGATAAAGCTTCTAAGCCTCTAAATGCATCTCTAAACCAAATGGAACTCCAACCTCAAGTTCAAAGGAGAAGACGTGCCACCTATGTCACTAACCAGCCCAGCCAGACTCCTTTCCTCCTCTGCTCTGTCCAATTCCCCCCGTGCAATTGCCAGTGCAGTGATGAATGCAGAAATGGAAAGAACGCAATACCGCACATGATTGATTGCATGGTGAAGGAAGAAACCTACAGAAAAGCCCAAGCTGGGAATTTATTTTCTATAATTCCCTGTTGCTGCTCAGTCGTGAATGCTGCTGTGATTCATTTTCAACACTTCGAAATCTCTTGATATTTGTAAAAAGCTTTGAACCAGATATAAATTGATTGCTGAGCCCTACTACCTTTTTTTATTCAACTGAATTTTTTGACTAACATTCAGCAACACACTTAATATTGCTTACATATAGCTTATATTTCTGCTCAGGGAAGAAAAAGAGATAGTTTTACCACAAAAAGATTATATAACTTAGGAGAACATTGTGTGGTCTCTGTAAAGTAATCACTTTCCTTATGTGGAGAGAGCATGCCTCACTGGGAGTATAAGATTACTAGAAACGTTTCTGTGATTGAATTATTCCAGCATATCTTTAAAGGATGTATAGCTACTAAAAGAGATAATGTAGTTTGCAAGTGCAAGTTTTGGTCATAGGAGGTGATGAGCTATGAAACAGAATGGAGCTGACCCTGATTCCAGCAAGTGTGCCTTCATATGCAAAGATACACACACACACACACACACACACACACACACACACACACACAGGGGTGGGCAAGAGTAGGTTTACAGTTGTTCAAATGGAAAAAGACACGCAGGTTATGATTATTACAACAGCTTTATTAACTCAAAAGAATGTCACCATGGCACAGTACACTTAGGTACAATCTCATAAGTGCTCAAATTGCTGCCCTTCATTATTTACACATTCTTGTAATCTCCTTGCTATACTGAAGCATAGGTTGGCACCCAGTTCTTACCTACTTTTACCCACCCCTGGATATATATTTTAGAATGTTCTCTTTAAAGAGATTAGCATTCCATAAAGGGTAGTAAATAACAAAAACAAACACAGAAAAAAAATGCTCGTTCAAGCATAATGGATTTTTAGCATAGTCCACAAATGATAAGACAGCATATGAACTTCTGTTTCCTAACCAAAGGGCCAAATATTGAGTGGTTTGGCTAATTGTGCCATGTGAAATAAATTGGTTACTTGCTCCGCATATGTTCCAAACACACTAGTCTTAATGAGCAGTTTAGGATTCAAAGGCCAACTTGGTAAAATCAGGACTCTGCCATTTTTGCTTTCCAGAACTTTAAAAGACAGCTTGCAATCTTTCCTAAGTGTTTCCTCTAGGTAGCAGCCCATTAATGCAGGAACAGATTGCTTGTTCCACTGGTAGCTGGTAGAAATCAAGCAATTTGTAAAAGGATTTCTCCACAGATTAGCTTTTTCCAAGCATGAATTCTGTAGGTGAAGAACTAGGCCAGTAGGGCTTCTAACGCCTTGGAACAAGCATTCTGCTATCCCAACTTCAGCAATTAAATAGTTTTTATTCCAATGTGACATTTAATTCATCACCTTCAGGCTGCTACAGGATGCATCTTGGCTTAATTAGATGCATCATGACCCTAAGGTGTGCTCATCTGCAGTTACAACTTTTTTAGCAATGAAAACAACTGTCTCAAATCTCCACACTCATTCTCAATGAAGCCAAAAATGATCTGATCACCATTTTGGACAAATGCAAAGTGTTTCTTTGCATTTCTTAACCAAACCAAGTGAGTGCCTTCGATATTTGCTATTTACAAAACCAAGGTCCAGTAACGGCCGACTCTATTGATGGCAGTCAGGATATACTTTGAACTAAGAAATGAATAAGTCTAGGGCTTTCATTCTAATTTGAATCTTGTCTCTGCCCCTTACTACATATATGTTCTGGGTAAGGTATTTAAACTCTCAGCACCCCAGTTATCTAACCTATAAGATAGGAAAGCTAACATATATTTTGTTAGACTTAAATGAGATAATGTGTAAATCATATAACATCATTTGTATTAAATGCAAGTCAATAAAGAGAGTTTTATTAGTTTAAGCACAAATATCCTGAATCTTAGAAACTTCACACTACAAAAGAAAAAAATCAATTAACTTTAAAACTTACAATAGAATCGGTCCACATGAAGCAAAGGTAAATAGAAGACCAAAAAATATGAACAGAGCCTTCGTTATATGTGAATCAGCATCAAATGGTCTAACGCAGATGTAATTAGAATCCACAAAACAGAGACAAAATCAAATTTCTAAGAAATGACTGACAATTTTCTAAAATTTAAAGAAAATAATAAACCCACAGCTGTGAGAAGCATATCAAACATTTAAAAGAACTTGGGGAAAAAAATGGTGGCAGAATATACAGATGTGTCCTGAGCCTTGTCCCGGAGCAGATAGAAAGAACAGCTGAGGGTCACACGGGGAGTGTTTGTTGGCAAGTTAAGGGACAGCTAAACTCCAGAAGATGGTGGGGGACTGCTGGACGGGGCTCCCCTGACCAGGCAGCCCCCACTGCTGCTGGGTTCCCTCCCGGAGCCACCGGATCAGACACGGAGACTGCGCCATCTTGAAGGGGGAAGTGGATGTTATCAGAAGCCTGAAAATCTACAATTGCAGCACCCACCAAACACCTGCAAACCCCAGAGCACCGGTCCCCAATTGGCGCAAACACGCGGATTCAGAGGATCTCTACACTCCACCACGGAAAGGTCAGATTTCGCCTGGGATAAGGTGAGGTCTCTGGTCCCGGCGGGAGAGAGGAACGCGCGCATTGTGGGAGTTGGAGGACTGGGGGAAGTCTGCACCTAGAAAAATCCGTGGCTGTTGGGGCTGGCATAATCCATGAATGTGGAAGGGGGTCCTCAGAGCTGCTAACAGAAGGGATCTCTAAAAAGCAACCCATTTTGATCAGACGCAGAAGGACAGCCTAAAAATTTTTAAAGTGTGCCAGCTGCTTGGACACGGGGGTGGGGGGGTAGGGGGGGAGGAAGGACTGCACAGACTTATGCTCATCCCCAGAGTTCACACACTTGCGCTTTCTCTTCCTTAAATCCTTGCTTCTAATTGCTGAGCCCAGTGCATGGGATCACCCAGTTGGGAACACCCTAGGAGACTGCAGGGGAAAGTTGTTTTTCTGGAACATGGGGATCGGAGTGGGGAGTGACCGTCGGAGACCAGCTCTGGGGCAGCCCACTCCCACAAACCGGTATTGAGTGTCACAGGGAAAGCAGGATATAAGCACAGGCTAGAGAGGACCTATAGACCCAGAGGTCAATCCAGAAACATTGCCACCCAGGGGTTGAATCACAAATTGGCTCTTGTGTAATCACAAATAAAGGAATACAAGAGAGTAGGACACACTGCCTGCTTAAAAATCAGGACTGGCTTACAACACTGAGGAGCAGTGGAACGCAAGGAACTGCAATACTGTCCTGACTGGGAAACAGGCGTGCCAAACAGAACAATAGAGGAAGTATATGACCTTCACTACTGCACATTTTATTATTTTTTATTATTATTATTTTTTTCATCTTTTACATAAGAAACTAATTCTTTTTCTTTTTTCCTCACTTGATTTTACCTTTTTAATTACTACATTTTTATTTTCAATCAGTATTATTACTACTATTTTACTTTTTTTAAAAAAAGTGTCATTTTATTTTCTCTTTATTTGACTTTGAGATTAGTGTTCTACATTCTATTTTCATCTTTCCTTTAGCATCATTCTATTCTATCTCAACTCTTCCTTTAAGCCATCACTCTCTTCCTAACTTTTCCCCTTTTATTGTCCTGTTTCTCTTACCCTTCTCCTGCTTTAGATTCTCCCTATTCTTTCTTTTTACACCCTGTTAAAATTTCACCCTACTTATATATCTAATTTCCCATCCCCTGCTCCGAGTTCATACACACCTCTCTCTTCTCTGCCTTCACTATCCAAAAAATTGTTTTTCTCTCTGTCCTTTTGTTGTTGTTTGCTTGAATGTTGATTATATCGATTTTTTATGCTTGTTTGTGAGATTGTTTTGCTTATTCTTTTTTTTATTGTGTTTTTTTGTTTACTTTGTTTGTTTTTTGCTTCCGTTTTCCCTCGCCTCGCTTGATATTAGTTGTTGCTTGTAGTTTGTATTCATCTCCAGGTACTTGTTGCTGGCATTTGCTGGGATTAGTGGCTGTTCTATTGGAGTTTTCTCCCCATATATATAGTTTGTTCCCCTTTTCTTTCTTATTCTCTTTCTTTTCTCTCTTACTTTCTTTTTCCTTTGCCCAATTTCATTTTGGCACTCCTTTCTTTCTTTATTTTTTTTTTCTTCTCTTCTTCTTTCTCTCCAATTCCCTAATTTGCCTTTCTCTGGTGGTCAACTTTATTTGGGGTTATTAATATTGTGAATACATTTCTGTTCAGTGTCTTATGTGTTGTACCTGCTTGTGTTGTATTTTGTGCCTTTAAATCAACACAGGAGAGAGAGAACTACATAACCAGACACCCAGAGAAGAGAGACCATGGGGACACAAAGAAAGCCTGGATATGAAAGAAAAGCAGGCATTACCAGAAAAGGAAGTAAATGAAATGGAGGCAAGCAACCTGCCAGAGAAAGAATTCAGAGAAATGGTCATTAGGTGGCTAAAAAGAATGGAAGACAAATTCGACAATATGAGTAAGAACCAAGAGGAAATGAAGAAAAACCAAGAAGAAATGAAAAATGACATCGCTGCTTCAAAGAACTCAATAGAAAGCATCAAGAGTAGACTAGAAGAAGCAGAGGACCGCATCAGTGAGCTAGAAGACAAGGTAGGAAAAAATACCCAAGTAGAGCAGCTTCTAGAAAATAATTGAAAAGCAGGAGGAGAGGCTAAGGGAACTTTGGGACAACACAAAACAAAACAACACCCGCATACTAAGGGATCCAGAAGGAGAAAAAACTGAGCAAGGAATAGAAAACCTGTTTGAAGGAATAATGACAGAAAACTTCCCTGATATAGGGAAGAAAAAACCCACACAAAATCAAGAAGCTCAGAGAGTCCCAAGCAAAATGAACCCCAAAAGACCGATGCCAAGGCACATTATAATTAGATTGGCAAACACAAATGACAAAGTAAGAGCCTTAAAAGCGGCCAGAGAGAGACAGAAAGTTACCTACAACCCCCATCAGACTAGCAACTAATTTGTCAACAGAAACTCAGAAAGTTACCTACAACCCCCATCAGACTAGCAACTGATTTGTCAACAGAAACTCATCAGGCCAGAAGGAAATGAAATGAAATATACAAAGTCATGCAAAGGAAAGGTCTGAATCCAAGAATGCTATACCCAGCAAGGCTATCAATCAAAATTGAAGGTGAAATCAGGAGCTTCACAGACAAAAAAGGACTAAGGGAATTTATTTACCACCAAACCAGCAATGCAAGAAATGCTAACGAATCTGCTGTAAAAAAAAGAAATAGGAAGCGAAGAAGGAACTCAGGGGTAAAGAATAAAAATGGTGACAAATAAGTAACTATAAATAATAACTTTAAATGTAAATGGATTAAATGCCCCAATCAAAAGACAGAGGGTAACGGATTGGATAAAAAAACATGACCCATATATCTGCTGTCTACAAGAAACTCACCTCAGAAAAAAAAAGACGCACACAGACTGAGGGTGAAGAGATGGAAAAAGTTTTTTCAGGCAAATGGAAATTAAAAAAAAGCTGGGGTAGCAATACTTATATATGACAAATTAGATCTCAAGTGAAGCACATAGCAAGAGATAAGGAAGGCCACTTCATAATACTAAAGGGAGCAATCCAACAAGAAGAAATAACTCTGGTAAACATATATGCACCTAATACAGGAGCACCCAAATACATAAAAAAACTCCTGGAAGATATCAAAGGAGAGATTGACAGCAATACAATCATAGTAGGAGACTTTAATATGCCACTATCACCATTGGACAAATCCTCTAAACAAAAACAAACAGCAAAGAAACATCAATCCTAAATGACTCACTAGACCAGATGGAATTAATTGACACCTTCAGAACATTTCACCCCAAAGCTACAGAATATACATTCTTCTCAAGTGCACATGGGTCATTTTCAAAGATAGACCGTATGTTGGGAAATAGACAAAGTCTCTTCAAATTCAAGAAGATAGAAATCATATCAAGCATCTTCTCAGATCACAGTGGCACAAAACTGGAAATCAACTACTATAAAAACAATCCAAAAAAATCAAACACATGGAGACTAAACAGCATGCTATCAAACAATGACTGGGTTACCAGAGAGATCAAGGAATAAATAAAAAACATCATGGCAACAAATGACAATGAAAACACAACAATCCAAAATCTATGGGACACAGCGAAAGCAGTCTTGAGAGGGAATTTCATAGCTCTACAAGCCTACTGCAAAAAACAAGAAACAATGGTAATAAATTACCTAACCCTATAACTCAAAGAGTTAGAAAGAGAGCAACAAGAAAAGCCCAGTGTAAGCAGAAGGAAGAAAATAATAAAGATCAGAGCGGAGATAAATGACATTGAGACCAAAAAAATAAATAAATAAATACAAAAGATCAACAAAACCAAGAGCTGGTTCTTTGAAAGGATAAACAAGATTGATGAACCTCTAGCCAGGCTCACCAAGAAGCAAAGAGAGAGGACCTAAATAAACAAAGTCAGAAATGAAAGAGGTGAAATAACAACAGACCCCACCGAAATACAAAGGATTATTAAAAAATACTATGAACAATTCTATTCCAACAAACTGGACAACTTGGAGGAAATGAACATATTCCTAGAAAAATATAACCTTCCAAAACTCAATCAGGAAGAATCTAAACAGCTCAATATGCCAGTAACTATGGAAGAAATTGAAGCAGTCATCAAAAACCTTCCAGCAAACAAAAGCCCCGGGCCAGACGGCTTCACAGGGGAGTTTTACCAAACATTCCAGGAAGAACTAAAACCTATCCTCCTCAGACTATTCCAAAAAATTCAAGAGGAAGGAACACTTCCACACTCCTTCTGTGAAGCCAGCATCACCCTAATGCCAAAACCAGATAAAGACAACACAATGAAAGAGAATTACAGACCAATATCCCTCATGAAGATAGATGCCAAAATCCTCAACAAAATTCTAGCAAATCGGATCCAGCACTACATCAGAAAGATCATACACCATGACCAAGTAGGATTTATCCCAGGAATGCGGGGATGGTACAATATCCACAAATCCATAAACATGATACATCACATAAACAAATTGAGAGAGAAAAACCACATGGTAATATCAATTGATGCATTTGACAAAATCCAACACACTTTCTTGATAAAAACTATCAACAAGGTGGGAATAGAAGGATCATACCTCAATGTAATAAAAGCTATATATGATAAACCCACAGCTAACATCATACTCAATGGGCAAAAACTAAAACCATTTCCCCTAAGAACAGGAACAAGACAGGATGCCCACTCTCACCACTCCTGTTCGACATAGTACTGGAAGTATTAGCCATTGCAATCAGACAAGAAGAAGAAATAAAAGGCATCCAAATTGGAAAAGAAGAAGTAAAGCTGTCCTTATTTGCAGATGACATGATATTGTACATAAAAAAACCGAAAGAATCCATCAAAAAACTAATAGACTTAATAAATGAATTTGGCAATGTAGCAGGATACAAAACTTACGCCAAGAAATCTATGGCATTTCTATACACCAATAGTGAACTTACAGAAAGAGAGACTAAAAAAGCAATCCCATTTACCAACGTACCAAAACAATTAAGATACCTAGGAATAAACTTAACTAAGGAGGTAAAAGACATATACACGGAAAACTACAGGACACTTAAAAAAGGGATAAAGGAAGATGTAAACAGATAGAAGAACATTCCATATTCATGGATTGGGAGAATCAATATCATTAAAATGTCCATACTACCCAAAGCAATCTATAGATTCAATGCACTCCCCATTAAAATACCAATGGCATATTTCACAGACCTAGAAAGAACTCTCCAAAAATTCATCTGGAATAAAAAAAAGACCCCGAATAGCCACAGCAATCCTGAGAAAGAAGAACAAAGTAGGTGGGATCGCAATACCAAATTTCAAGCTGTATTACAAAGCCACTGTTCTCAAAACAGCCTGGTACTGGCACAAGAACAGACATATAGATCAATGGAATAGAATAGAGAACCCAGAAATCAACCCAAATCACTATGCTCAATTAATATTTGACAAAGGAGGCATGAACATACAATGGAGTCAAGACAGTCTCTTCAATAAATGGTGTTGGGAAAATTGGACAGATACATGCAAAGAAAATGAAACTAGACCACCAATTTACACCATACACAAAAATAAACTCAAAATGGATCAAAGACTTAAACATAATGATGTGAAACCATAAAAATACTAGAGGAATCCACTGCCAGAAAAATCTCTGACATATGCCGAAGCAATTTCTTCACTGATACTGCTCCTAGGCAATGGAAACCAAAGAGAAAATAAACAAATGGGACTACATCAAAATAAAAAGCTTTTGCACAACAAAGGAGACCATCAATAAAACAACAAGAAAGCCCACTGCATGGGAGAACATATTTGCCAATGATATCAATGATAAGGGTTTAATCTCCAACATTTACAGGGAACTCATGCAGCTTAACAAAAAGAAGATAAACAACCCAATCAAAAAATGGGCAACTGATCTAAAGAGACACTTTTTGAAAGAAGATGGAAGGAAGGTCAAGAGACATATGAAAACCTGCTCAAAGTCACTAATCATCAGAGAGATGCAAATCAAAACAACAATGCGGTACCATCTCACACCAGTCAGAATGGCTATTATCAACACATCAACAAATAACAAGTGCTGTTGAGGATGTGGAGAAAAAGGAAGCCTCATGCACTGCTGGTGGGAATGCAGACTTGTGCAGCCACAGTGGAGAACAGTATGGAGTTTCCTCAAAATCTAAAAATGGAGCTCACGTTTGACCCAGTGATCCCACTTCTAGGAATATATCCCAAGAAACTAGAAACACCAATCAGAAAGCATATATGTACCCCTATGTTCATAGCAGCACAATTCACCATAGCTAAGATTTGGAAACAGCCTAAGTGCCCATCAGCAGATGAGTGGATTAAAAAACTGTGGTACATCTACACAATGGAATAATATGCTGCAGTAAAAAAGGAGTTCTTACCATTTGCAACAACATGGATGGAGATGGAGAGCATTATGCTAAGTGAAATAAGCCAGGCAGAGAAAGATAAATATCACATGATCTCACTCATTTGTGGAATTTAATGAACAACATAAACTGATGAACAAAAATAGATCCAGAGACAGAGAAACATCAATCAGAACATCAAACCTCAGGGAAGGTGGGGAGGGGGGGTAAGGGGCAGAGATCAACCAAAGAACTTATATGCAAGCATATAAGCCTAATCAAGGGACACAGACAACAGGGGGGTGGGGTCATGAATGGGAGGTGGGCGGTAATGGGGGAATAAGGACACATATGTAATACTTGAATCAATAAAGAAATTAAAAAAATAAAGTAAACCATTCAAAGACAAAAAAAAACATTTAAAAGAATACACACAAAGAAAACAGCATCAAGAAACAGAATATTAACAATCAAATTGCTGAAAACCAGTGAAAAAGAGAAACTCTTGTAAGCAGCCATAGAAATAAAACACACAGCACACAGGGTAGCAAAGGTAAGACTACTTACTGAAGACTTCTTTTCTGAAATGATATCATGCAAGCTAAAAGAAAATGGAATGACATCTTTTATATGCTAAAAGGAAAAAAATGCAACATAATAATGATTTTTATTCAATAAACATATCCTTCAAAAATGGAGACAAAACAGACTTTGGGGACAACGGAAGTTTATAGAATTCATCACCATAAAAGCTACATTACAATAAATTGTAATGGAAGTTCTACAAAGAGAAAGAAAAAAAATGTAAGACTGACAATTGTATCCAGGCAAAAGAACTAAAAGTAATGGAATTTGTATATAGAAAATGTGCATATTTTAAACTGCTAGGGTTATGATAGTCATGAAAGAATAAGAAAACCTGAAATCCTCCCCTAAAAATCTCACCTCACCTAAACTCCAAGCCTTTAACCCCTCAAAACAAAGGCCCCAGTGCATGCTCTCCCTCCCAGGAGCACTCCCAAGACTCCCTCCTTCCTTCCCCCACAGGCATGCATCTCCTAACCTCTAAGGGACCCCAGAAGGCTTGCAACCAGGACAGCAATGGGCAGCAGCAGCTCCTCACAGGCTAATCCCCAGAACCTGTCCCCAAAGCCCCCTTTTCTCTGACTTCTTAGTGAGCCAAAGCAGCCCAGCCTAGGCTCATTTCCCCAGCCTTTCCTTGCTTTATTGTCCCCAGCTTTAATAATCATCCTCTGAAATAAAAAAGAATAAGAAAACCAATAAACCTCACTATTTTGAAAGAAATCTTATGACCAACACAGTAGCAATGAGCACCTCAGCACCCAGACTGTAGCCTCTTTATTAGAAAAATTACTGATTATAACTGTGGGACAGGCAAACATATATGCATGACTATAACTCTTGTCCTGAAACTTTCTTTAAAGATAATTGACAGTGTAAAGGAAAAAAATTCCATTGTATCATTTTTGGGTTATAATCTATGTAGAAATAAAATGTATGACAATAGAAGTTCAAAACAGAAAAATGCAGAAAGTAAAATAGTAAGGGCTTTATATGTAAAGCTATTATTTAAAAGTAGACCCTTATAAATTAAAAGTGCATGTTATAAATCCTAGAGTAATAATTAAAAAGAATAAAACAAAGAGATAAGTGGAATTATCTATATATATAAAAGCCTAAGCAACTGGCCGACTGGCTGACGGGCTGGTAGCTATGATGCACAATGACCACCACAGGGCAGATGCTCAACGCAAAGGCATGGAAACATGGAACAAACGGATGAATCTCAGAGGGGAGGGTGGAGGGCAGGAAGAGATTAACTAAAGATCTTATATGCATACTAGAGGCCTGGGGTTCCTCAGCCTGGCCTGTGGGGATCAGGCTGAAACCGGCTCTCCGACATCCCCCAAGGGGTCCCGGATTGCGAGAGGGCACAGGCCAGACTGAGGGACCCCACCAGTGCACGAATCAGTGCACCAGGCCTCTAGTTTTAAATAATACACAAGGCTAAAAAAAGAGAAAACCAACTCTAAGATTAAATGGGAAAATAGAATACACAAAAGAGGGTAGTAGATTTAAAGTCAACCTTATCAATAAGTACATTAAATGAAAATGTTCTAAACACTTCAATTAAGAAGCAAATAGTATCAAACTGAATATAAACAAGTCCCAAATGTAAATTTTCTACAAGACAACCACTATAATCTGAAGGTAGTTTACTAAAAATTATAAAATGGGAAAAGATATATCAAGCGAACAATACATCTAAAAAGGCTGGAAAAGCTATATAAATATGAGGTGAAATGCATATCAAATAAAGAATAAAAGATAAATATATCAAGCCCTCAAAAGTTCATAACAATTTAAAATGAATGTACACATGATAAAAGAGCTCCAAAAGACAATGATTGACAGAAATAGACAAATTCATAAACACAACTGGATATTTTATTTTACTCCCATTAATTGATAGAACAAGTAGAAAGAAAATCTGTGACAATGTAGAATAACATGCAAACTACTTACCCCAGCTGACATGTACTAGAGCAGTGGTCTGCAAACTCATTAGTCAACAGAGTGGCAAACCGCGTCTCATGAACCGCATGTGGCTCATGAGCCGCAGTTTGCCAACCACTGTACTAGAGTATACCACTTGACACAGCAGAATCAATAAACTTTAAAGTGCTCATGGAACAATAACCAATATACACTATATACTGGGCAGCAAAATGAGTTACAGTTAAGTTAAAATCATTAAAATCACAGAAAGTTTATTCTTTGTTCAAAGTAGAATGAGATTAGAAGTTACAGAAATATTTATGGAAAATCACCAATATTTGGAAATTAAACAGCAAATTTCTAGGTAACCTATGGGTTAAAGAAAAAATCAAATGGAAATGAGAAAATATTTTGTACAAAATCAAAATGAAAAACAATGTACTAAAGTTTATAGGATGCAAATAAAGCAGTACTTAGAGGGAAATTTATAGTTTTGAATTCTTATATTAGAAAAAAAGGATTAAAATCATATATCAAAGATTTACCATAAGAAGCTAGAAATATGAAAGAAAAGCTAAAATAAAAAGTAGAAAATATTACAGATAAAAACAGAAATAAGATAGAAAAACAACAATTTATCATGACAGAAGGCACTTTGGAAGTTTCCTAAAGCTGGGGTTGAGTTGGAAAATTGTGAAAGAGCAATTGGAATCTTTGGGGATGAAGAAAATATTCTATATCTTGACTTGGGTAGTGGTCATATACGTGTATATATATTTGTTAAAAATCAATTAATTGTATGTGTAAAATAGGTAATTTTTTATTTTTTATAAGCTATACCTTAATAAAGTTGATTTTAAAAATTATTATTTTAAGAAATTGAACAATGATAATGTTGGAATATTTAAGAGTTATCATGATTTATGTAAGATAAGATTATGGTTATATATATATATGCCTAAGTGTCCAACCATCCGGTAGCTATGATGTGCACTGACCACCAGGGGGCAGACGCTCAATGCAGGAGCTGCCATGACAGGCACTGGCCAGCACCACAGACCTGGCGCTGACAAACCAATATTCGGCTTCCCCCAAGTGAGACACAGGCCCCACCACCACCCCAGAGCGACACCCCACCAAATCACAGCCAATGCTGCCAAGACCCCATAGCACAAAATGCAGCCCACAGCCCAGCCCAGCCCGGAAATGGTCACTGTGGGCACCAGGTAATGATGTCACATAGCAACGCCCAGATTCCTCTCCCCAGTACTAGCCTCTGTGGAGTTTCTTCAGCCCAGGAACACGACTTGCTTTATAGCCAGGTGGAAACATTTCACACTTTAACCAAATGTCTGAGAAGCATTTTCTCGTGCCTCATCTCATTTGATCTTCACAGAGTCCTGGAGTAGGTATATAGGAGACTCGATGGAATCCTATTTTCTTTTCATTAGCCAGAAAACAGAGATTTAGAAAGTTTAGAAACTTGACCTGACTGAAAAGAAGTAAGAAATGGTGGAACTTGAAAATGACTTCAGGGTTTCTCACTGCGCAGAATATAGTCAAACACTGCTACAGTTAAATATTTTACCCTTTGTTCTTCCTAAGTGATCTACAATAATAATCTGCTTCGTGTTGATATTTACTGCCATGTTGCTGACAATTACCTGAAAGAGAAGTTGGGGTGCTTCACTGAGCTGGAAAAAGTTTAGCTAAATCAGAAAGCAGGTCTAATTAAGCAAGTTTATCTATATATAGAAAGCTCTTGCTGTTGATCGTGAATTTGGTTGACGCTTCTATTACAGAGAAAGGGTGAATAACAATATTAAAATATTTCTTCTAATTAATTTCCTTTCAATGTGCACGAATCTGTGCACCGGGCCTGTAGTTTTAAAAATAAAAAGTCCTTACTCAGTAAAAATACACACTGACAAATTTGTGGATGAACTCTGGGGTTTGCTTCAGATGACTGTTCATAGTGGGCAAGTATTTGAGATAAACATAAAATATGATTTGACATGAGTTGATAATTGCTTAAGGTAAATTATGGGTATATAAGGTTTCCTAATACTATTGTTTATTTTTGAATTTGGTTCCACAATAAAATGTCTAATAAAATGTATCTTTAATACATGTTAAATCTGGTACATTAAACAAAATTGAGGGATTGTAGTAGAATTCTCTATCAAATAATTAATGGCTCTTTTTCACTATATTTCTCCAACTAACTTGTTCACCATCACATTGACAATTCCAATGCTTTATCTCTATTCTTACTAATAATAATCTGTACTCCCAATCATTTGATTGCTTTCTACCCTTCTGAATAACTTTTTATAGTCAGGGTTTTACAGAGGTTAAGGCTCAGTCATACCTTAGGCTAAATTTTGGCTCAACAATTTCCTAGGGCACCTGACTTTTCTGAGTCTGAGATTCTATAAAAAGAGCCAATGCTAGCTGCCTCACACTTTTTAGGCAATAAATGAGATAACCTGTTATAGTGTTTAAAAATAAGTTTTAGTTACTATAACTATTTTATGGCAGTTCCTTGCAACATTACTTAAAATTATCAAAATCCATAAAACAGACTCAATGTAGATCTCTCATTTTGCCTCTAAGCCTAGACTGTTGTGATAATCTAGCCTCCTTTTATTAAACTTTGTTTTACCATTAAAAACACTTCCATGACAAGAATTGCACTCCACTTGCAACCATTTCCAAATTAACACCAACATGGCAACATATCAGTGATGGGCTCTGAGGTACACTGATGCTCATTGACATATTTGGAATACCATTCCCCCTCCAGTCTGCCCCAAAATAACTGCGTGACTTCCCCAGCTGTGTCAGAACCTTTTCTTTCCTGGCTCCCACACTGTTCTTGGGATAGATAAGCACAAAGTCAGACCAATGACAATTGGAACTCCATGACTATTCCAATGAAAGTCAATTGAATTTCAATTTCCTTCAGTGGAGAATGCCAGGAGGAACCAATTATTGTTGCTTTAACATTGTGCAATTTTACCTCAGGCACCACTTAGGCTCCAAATGAATACATTTCAATTCCTGCTTATTACCTTCTTCCTGATAAAACACTACTTTTCCCTGGCTCCTGAAACTAGGTCTATATCAAGGGAAACTTTTATTAAATACATTTTACCATCTTGGCCAGATTAACAGCTATTAAAAGACAAAAGATATACAGGGACCGATCGTCCACATCTATTGCCGTTTGCTGTTTACTTGCCAGCCATTTTACGTGGCGCAGCCCTTGTGTGCACTTGTCACAACTTGGTTGAGGATGAAGTCAGTACAATTCACTTTCCGTTTGGGACATCAGTTCTCTCTCTGGAAGAAGTCTCATCTCCATGCTGAGTAGTCCGCATCTGCCACGACCACAGGATTTCTGGGAGGCTATTGGCACGACTCACACATCCCCACCGTGAAGCTTGGCTTGGGGAGGGAGTACAATTGCTGTTCCCCAAGCAGTCATTCAAGGGCCACACACTGTGACAGCCAGGGCCGCCCAACAAGCTGTGAAGATCCCGGCCACCTGAGGAGCTGGGAAAGACAGAGGTGGGCTCCCTGAGAGCTGTGAGCAGGTGGGAGTCTCCGGAGCTGAAAATACCCTTGGCCCTCATGTCAACCAGGAAACCACGCACTTTGAACTGAATAACAAAGTCAGCAGGGACTGAGAAACAGAGAAGTGAAAATAAACTCAAATGTGTTAGAGAAATAACCATACATGATAGGATATCAGCCATCCTGAGTCATTACGCCGTGGATCTGTTGTATCCAAAGAACACAGATTATATAAGGAAAATAAAAAGGAACTTAAGCATCAGACATACCCAAGGCCTAATAATTGAGTCAATTTCCAAGCCAGACTCTTGATTCTGCAGCTCAGCATGTGAAGAACCTTTAAAAAAACCCAAAACTCTAGGGTAGCCCAGACTGCAAGGAAATGTGCTATGTTCTTTTCGCAGTCCCCTCTCGTGTTAGAGCAGCAACCAGGAGTTTTTATGGATCATTACTTCTCCTTATGTTCTGCAAAATAGACTCCATTCTGCCCAGGACACATCTGGCAGGCTGCCTTCCCCCACTAAGCCCTCCGAATACTCGAGTTCCTTTTGTCCCAGTTGGACATGAGATTGTCACGCAGATAAGCTTCATCACTACATCACTTTTCATGCCAGTGTGATCCTCATCCCAGTTTTTAAAAATTTAAAGGGCAATGTAAATTAGCCTTACCAAGCTGTTTCACATCACTGGAGAAGCTTTGAAAATTAGATTGAAGTTGCTGTTGTCAACTGATCTTGGGGTTATGTTAGGTTTTAGAAGCTGGATTTGAGCTAAATATGATAGGAAGCAAAGAAAAATGTTGACCTTTGTGTTGTAGATTGGCACTGCTCAAGAGTCAAGGGCACTGCTTTGACTAATCCTGAGATTTTTTGTTTTCTATTCTTTTTGTTGTTTACAACAGATGCTTATTGTTAAAGTAGTCAGGAAGTTGGAATCTTGTAAAAATGCTTTTGGAAATTTTGAAGCGCTTTCAACACAGGATAGGGAGTAATGAGAAAATGCGTCCTTGTGATTCTCTCCACTAAGTTATGAAGGAGGTTGTCACAATTAAGAACTATACATTGACTTCAGGCTAGATTCTTATTAAAGGATAGATTTTTACAAAGAGTAAGCCATGACCCTTAGGCAAATATAAAACAAGCATATGTCAATAATTTTAACTCAATTAATGTGGGAGCCAGGAAGATGTTACAACCTATTCAAAGGAGGATCCAAAGAACCACACATATATAGGCCATCAGGAATGCTAAATGAATTTACAAATAAGTGAAGGAAAACTAGACAAGCACACCCTCTAAATACAATTCATTTGCATTGTTATGGACAAGAATCATCTGCATCAGTATTAATTTTCTACAACTTACAGAGTCGTATAACTTAAAAGTTGCCCTAGACAATGGCTAGTTTTCTACTAAAACGCTTACTGTCCCTTTGGTCCTGTCATTTTTCACAGTTTCCTATTATTCTAAACCTAATGTTCAATAGGGGTAAAGAAGACCTACACATTTTCTTGTTCCGAACTGCTACTTAAGAAAACCCAGAGGGCTGCCTTGCATTCATCTATACTTAATGTTAAGTTCTCCTGTTGTTTACACAAATTCCAAATATCAATCTGTAGAAAAATTATACACACACGTGTGTGTAACATGGTACATTAATTTCCTAGGTGGCCACAACAAATTATGACACAAAGATCACTTGAAGCACCAGAAATTTAGTCTCTCACAGTTATGGAGACTAGAAATCTGAGATCAATGTGTCATGTCAGCAGGCGTGATTACTATGGGGCAATGAGGGAGACATTCCCAGGCTTCTCTCCCTGGAGTTTGTTCCTTGGCTTGTATGTAGGTGCATCACTTCAACTTCTGCCTCCTTTGTAACATGGTGTGGGAACCAGGCCAGAGTCGCCAGACAGCCTAGGCTAATTAGAGCACAGAGACCTTGTTGTTAATTTGCCAGATGGCCAAGGCCACTCTGAACATAGGAATCTTAATCAGAATATTCAAGGCTAAGATACCAGAAGCAGATGCAAGGACAACAATTACGGTACACTGTGCATGCATGCCTTGCTGTAGCTAAAATGATTGATGTAACTATTGGCACAAGGCCTCTTCTGTCTAAGTGATATAATCCATTACTGACCAGCTAGAGTGTGCTGGAGAAGCTGAGGTAGGCACAGCAGATGTAGCTACTATGTAAGGCTGGTGAGGTTGGAGAAGCTGCTGAGGCAGAGAGCTCGGAGAGCTGCTACTATGTGAGGTGGGGAGTCTAGGGGCAGTGTGCGGCTGCTCAGATAATAACTGTGGGTACAAAGACTGATGCTGCTTTGTGGGAAAGGTGTATTCATTTACCAGCCAGTGTGCGGCTGCCTATATGGAACTGTTGTGAAGAACTATTGTGTCTGATGGCTATATAGCCACTGGCTTCTAGAATAAAGACTGATTCTTATACACCCACAACTTCTCATGGCTTCTTCGTCTGCCACCCGGTGTACAAGAAGGTCCAGCCCCTGAAAGAGCAGGATTTGAGAAAGAACCTGCCCTGACAGTTGACATAGTCAAGCAGAATTCAGAAGAAAATACAGACTCAGAGCACCAGAGCTCTAGCTGTGCTCTGGCTGTTTCTGACACATGGTGTTAGCTCTGTGTGTGTCTTTATCCAAAGTTCCCTCTTTTTATAAAAGCACCTGTCATATTGGACTCAGAGCCTGCTTTTATCTAGTGGGACTTCATCTTAATTTGATTACATCTGCAAAGACTCTGTTTCCAAATTAGGCCATATTCATAGGTTCTGAATAAACATGAATTTTGGGGGGGACCCTATTCAACCTAGTATACAAAGACTTATCCAACACAGAGGATGTAAAAAGGGAAGGGTGTATCTTATCAAGTGATTTCCAGGGAACCTGGAAAACAGACCATTTTTAAAGGCAACAGGCCTAAACCAGAACACTCCAATTATAGAGCAATTCTTGTTTATAACCAGGTCTGGATCATCTCCAAAAATCAAACCAAGCAAGTAAATGTGACACCAGACTTCTGGGCCAATGTTGCAAAGGCAGCAGTCCACTCATATTCTTCAGGATTCAGGAGAGCCAGCTTCTAATTCCAGCTTTGCAACTAATGAGCTGTGTAAACTGGGCATGTCCTCTATCTAATTGAGCCTTACTTTCCTCTTTTGTCAAATGAGGGAAATAGACTAGAATATTTTTAAGTCACCTTCCACCTCTAATGGGCTGTGATTTATGATCTCCTTATTATACATGCAAAATGTCCAATTCCGTTATCAGGATCTGAGCTAGATTGTCTTTTAAAATTGTTCAAACCCATTTATATCTACCCATGCTTTCTAAATTTAGAACAGAATCTTTGGGTTCTTTTTATTGTTATTGTGGGATGCGAAGGTTGGGATCTCTTGCCACCCCTTTTTTCTGTCCGCAATGGGACCCCTGTTCACATTTCTTCTAGGGGTCCCTGTGTCCTTGGCCACAGCTGCAGGGCTTTCAGCCTGCCCAGCCCTAGAGAGTGGGGGAGGGGGGCATTGCTATTCAGTCTTCTCTCTGGATTACAGTGATGGAGACTCCACTGTGAAAGGTGTTCTTGGGGCTGTGCAGGGGCAGGGCCATGCATAGCTGACTGGGTCCGCATGGACACTTGAGCCTGCTGGAAAAACTGGTATTCTTTCTTAAGAATTTAGAAGTGAGGATAAGGTACCATCACTCTAGCTTCTTCTCATAAACTGAGAAATGTAAACTGAAAAGCTACAAGTGCATATATAAGCTAAGCCAGTCAACAGACAGAAAAATGGAGGAGAGTGAAATATTTTTTAAAAGCGTAGATACAGAATTCTACCTGAGGTCCTGGTGGTTACCACTCATGAGACCTGAGTGCATGCCTGTATTTCTGCCCAGGGCTCTCATTCTTAAGCTGCTTGAAGTGATCTTGTTACTTGCAATTTAAACAAACTTGGCTGAGAAATTGTTGATTCAATATATTACTAATTAAGAAAATGTCCTTATTATGATGAATTAAATTAATTGTGAATGTCCTTTCTCTTCCTAAAATTTCCTCAAACATTTAAAGTAATACAAAAACAAAGCTAGTCCTTAACAATTCACTTGTGCCCCAAAACTCCCAAGAGCCTTCCTCTTCTCTGCACTGAAGGACCTCTCTTATGACCCCCGCTCTATCCTGGGGCCTCCTCTCTTTCCGGGCCAGCTTGTTCAGTCTTCTATAACCTGCTCCCCACATGTCAACTCTCTCTGTCATGAAAACACCCCTGGGCGTGAAGTTCTCTTTCTGCTCTGATTCCTGTCTAGAGAGTATTTGCTTCTTTGCTTTCATGGTTGTCCTTTGTCGCAGAGAAAATAAGAGAAAGGGATCTGGGCAGAGGGAAAGGGATCACATGACAATAAACTTTCTACTGCAGTAGGTTCGGGAGGAAATGTTGGCAATGTCAGAATAAGGTACCCTCTGACTTGAACTGAATACAACTATAGTGGAACAATTTTACCATTTTTAATAGTTGTTCCAACAGCATTTTATCCTTTTCGGAAGCTTTACTTCTTGAAGGTAGAAATAAAAGAACATGGATCTGGATATTAAAAAACACAGGTGGACCCGGAAGACATTATGCTGAGTGAAATAAGTCAGTTACAGAGGACAAGTTATCTAAAAGAGTTAAACCTATAGAATCAGAAAATAGAATGACAGCTCCCCAGGCAGTGGGGTGGGGAGTTGTTGCTCCACAGGGATAAAGGAACCGTTATACAAGATTCTAAGTTCCAAAGATCTGCTATACAACCGGCACCCATAGTTCATAATACAGGGTGTGCACGTTAAAATGTGTTAAGAGGGTAGATCTCATGTTGTGTCCTTAGCACAAAAAATAAGGAGCACTAGGAAACTTTTAGAGTTGATGAATGTGTTTATTACCTTGATGGTGGTGATGGTATCACAACTGTATGCCCATGTCAAACTCACCAAATTGTATACATTGAATATGTGCTGTCCATGGTACGTCAATAAATTACACATCAATAAAGCAGAAAAAAGTTAAGTTAATAATATTAAAAATGAATAAAATATATTATGTAAAAACCAGAGTATCAGAAAATTCAGACATAATTTTAACCACTACATTTCTGAAAGCATGGACTCTGAGGTAAAAGTGTGCGAGGTTATTTTTAGCTCACTTCGCTAACAGAATTGCAGTATCCTCATCTCTAAAATGGGGTAATGGTAGTAGTAATGCCTACTGCATAGGAATAGTATAAAGGCCAAATGGGGCAACTATTGATAATTCTTTTTTTAAAAAACAGCTCCATAGGTGGGTGATTCTAACATGCAGTTAAAAATGAGAACCTCTGATGTAAATGAAGCTTATCCTAAAGTCCACATGAGGGTATACTGCTTTCAACCACTATATTTCTTTTTTTAAATATTCATAAATATCCAAAAGGCTTATACTAACAACAAATGTTTAATTTTTAATTGAGTTATCATTGAATAACAGTTTATTCCCACCCCAAATCGTTTTTTAAAGAAATATTAATCCACTACTTGTTCTCACAATTCCAAAACATAAAAACTACATTATAGAGTTGTTTAAAATAACTTTTTAAAAAATTTATCTTTATTGTTGAAAGTATTACAGATATCCCCTTTTTAAGCCCCACTGACCTTCTCCACCCTGCTCCTACCCTGCCCCCAGGACTTCACTGCACTATTCTAATTAATAACTTTATAATAATGATTTAATAATCATTTAATTTTTAATTTATTGATTTTAGAGAGAGAGAGAGACATTGATTTGTTGTTCTACTTATTTATGCATTCATTGGTTGATTCTTGTATGAGCCCTGATCAGAAATTGAACCCTCAACCTTGGTGTATAGGAGGATACTCTAAACAACTGAGCTACCTGGCCAGGGCTAATGATAATTTATTAACTAACTGTTTTTGCATTACTACATGCCCAATAGTAAATTACTTTACATACATTTCATTTAATTCATACAATGACCTATGAGGTAAGAATAGTACATATTAATTCTTTATCAGAATACCTGACCTCTAATGGTTCAATAAAGAGTAACAAATGATAATTATTACTTTAAATGATATTTTTAAAATATTTTTAAAATTAATTTCAGAGAGAGGAAGGAAGAAGAGAGATAGAAACATTTATGACAAATAAACAACCATCAGTATGCCCCCTGATGGGGATCAAACCCGCAACCCAGGCATGTGCCCTGACCTTGAATTGAACCAGCAACCTCCTGGTGCATGAGACGATGCTCCACCAACGGAGCCATACTGGCTGGGCCCTTCAAATGTTCTTATTGCTAATAGTCAATGTTATAGTAAAGCTTATCCTGATTGGAAGCAATTTTACCACTGGTAGAAATTATAGAGAATGAACACTGCTGTATTTTAGAACTGCAGTTAACATATATTGTTTTCACTCAGAGAGAAAGACCAAAGATGATAACAGACGGGATTAAGAAGGAGAATCGAGGTAGAGGGCCTGATCTGTTGAGAGAAGAAATGAGGAGGTAGATCTGTGACTTGCAGAAAAGACAAAATCAGATGTTTCTTCAGCTGTTGAGTATTTCAGGGACTCCTCTGCACTGCCCCTGAGTGAGGAAAGACACACACATCTGTTTGCTGATATTTGAAATTCTTTTGACAAGGTTGGAGTGGAGCTGGTGTCTAAAATTAGAGAGAAGAGGCTTAAAAAGAAAATGCAGGGTAAAAATTTCATATAATATGTCATCAATCAAGTGCAAATGCATGGCATTCGTTATTTTCCTGTTCTGATAGAGAAGTTTGGAGAGAGGGAAGCAGGAGAATTTTATAGTAGGTGACTCACAACAACAAAGGTGAGGAGGAGCCCTTTAAGGGATGGACCACGTTCTCCTGAGCTGGATCGGGGGCTTCCAGTGAGGCCAGCACCTGCAGTGGCCAGCACTGGGCTGTCTTGGTCTGTGAAAAGCAAGTAGAGCAGCTCCAAGAGAGCTAGCTACTCAGTGGTATTTTTCCATTGTTTTATTTTAAAGTATAATTACCTTCTCTGAAAAATAAAGTATTAATTGAATTATAGCTATAGCTTTAATTATAACTATAGCTTTAAACTTGGACAGGTGAACATCTGTTTATTTTTAGACTCAGAGTTGGAGAACAAGCAAGAGTTTAATATCAAGTACATTTTAGTATGCCAGGAAGTTACAACCTACCAAGAAACAAACTTTCCCTTGATACAATAAATATTTAAGAAAGAAAAAAAAGCAGGAACTCGGAAGGGAGATGAGTCAGAAGAGATATTTTGGGATACTTGGACACAACAGATCTTAATTTAGGAAGGGAAGGTAGCTTAGTTTATTTCAGTATCAGGAAGGCAAGAACCAAATGTTCCCAGAAATGTATCAAAGCTCCCTTCAGGTAAAACACATTCGTATTGATGAAGAGCTTCAGACTAGCTTCTCTAACAGTCACTTCTAAGATACTTCATACTCATGCAGTGTGGGGTGGACTGCTTGCCATAAACCACAGACCTGATGTTTAGTTTTTTAAATATTTTTATTGATTTCAGAGAGGAAGGGAGAGGGAGAGAGAGATAAAAACATCAATGATGAGAGAGAATCACTGATCAGCTGCCTCCAGCCCAATCCACAGTGGGGATCTAGCACAAAACCCTGGGCATGTGCCCTGACCAGGAATCGAACCGTGACCTCCTGGTTCATAGGTTGATGCTCAACCATTGAGCCATGCCACCGGGCCGGGCCTGATGTTTTTATTTGCACCATCATGACAGGAGAATATCGTAAGTTCCCCCAAAAGGTTGCAGAATTGAGAATTAGGAAGCAAGGTGAAGAATGCACAGGAAGAGGCCATGCTGATGAATTGGTGTGTCGGCGAGAAGGAGGTATGTGTAACTGGGCAGGGAAGACGGAGGAAGGAGAGTAAGTCATATGGAACATAGTTGCTGGGTTTTCATAGAGCAGATCATTTGGAGGGCAATCCTCACCATTAACACAGCATCATGGGACTGACAAAGAAAACTCCACCTTCTTTTTCTTTGAAGTTGGTCTAAATGGGAGAGGAGCTGAACTCCTATCTACAAGCTGAACTGCTATCTACTGCTATCTACAAGCATAGAGTCTGAGTGGAGAACGAGAGAAACGGAAATAAGTCCTTCAAGGCATCACACGATGGCTCGCCTCTGGCCTCTCCCATTTTAGGGTTTTGCAACCACTAGAATGAGCATCAAGGAAGATGAAAGGAGTTGGACCATAGGAGAATCTTGGAAAGCCACTTCGGTTTATTTTAAAATCTACATCATTATGTATATAAAGCTGTGAATTCAAATTCCTCGTGTAGAGTGCAAATGCATGCAGGATGCATTGTTCTTTAATTATCAGAGCAAAAAGCAGTAAGCATGACATGTCTAGAGGCAGACTCAAAGGCAATCACAGTTTCCCTTTTCCCCAAATGTACTGGTTTATCATTTAAAGTCGACATTCCTTGAATATCGTGACAGGAGTCAATACTATTTACACTAAAAGGGCAGTGGGGAAACTTGGGAGGAGGGAGGGGGACATTTTCACATTCTAAGTCTGTAAAGTTTTCCAGCTTTCGGACATGAGCACCCAAGCCCTTCTGCGGCGGGCGATGTGGGACCCCTGGTGCTGGCAGTCTCTGAGCTGGGGACACATTGATGGGAAGGAGCAGAGGAGATGTTCTTTGCATAACTGTCCACGGAGAAAGAAAAGGAGTAGCAGCTGAACCTGCCGCACAGAGTCTATTGGTAAGTCTGAAAACGCCAAGAAAACCAGTTCTGCTGGGGCTTGTCATGCTCCTTCCCAGAGAAGAGACTGAACTCGGGCACAGTTTAAACAGCCAGGGCTAGGCTGGGGTTCCAGCGGGCGGCTTGTCAGGTTACTTTATGGCTGTGTGTGATTGGGTGGCTGCTTTTCCCCAACCAAGAGAGATGGGGATCTCACTATTTCTAATACAGAGGTAAAGACCTTATTTTCAGTGTGAAGGGAGAAAGAATGTGGGGGTGGTAGGCAACAGGTTAGGCTTTTGTAGTGTTGTCAAGTTTCAGAATGGGAAAATGTTTCAGAAAACCAGGAGCCTAATTATTCAACCTTTTAAGAGTCAACTCTTGAATTCCCCCAAAATGGGGTCCATTGCTTGTAGGTAGCGGTTATAAGGTTAAGCCTCGGACTGACCTGCTGGCAAAGCTGCAAACAAGTCCAGCTTAGAGGGCACAGCCCTCTTAGCATAATTAAGCTTGACCTTATGAGCTCCCTAGATCCTTCCTGGGTAGCTAATGGGCTGTGGGAGGTGCAACAAGTGCTGCCAAAACAAGTGAAACTCACAAGAACATTGTAACTATGGTGACCACTACCTTGTTTACCTCTGACTACAAAATAAAGGCTCAGCTTGCCGTCTGGATGAGTTCTGTGGTCTCAGCCAGGCACAGACCCACCTAGACCCAGCTTATTCTCTGTCTTTTCTTCATCCTTCACCAGCCCTTCCTCAGGCTCGCCGAACCCTTGGCTATGCTGGCACAGCACAATTGCTTTTGTGAAATTATCTTATGGTAGGTTGAGATATTTGCCACAGCTACAAATCAAGAGGTTTTCATTTAAATGCCGGCCACGTGGAAGCCTTATTTTCATTTTCACTTTTCAAATGTGCTTTGTTCCTGCATTATAATAAACTCTAAGTCCCAAGTATTAGCCGTGATTAATCAAAGCAGTTGGGTATACAATATTAGAATGATTTCAAAGTAAGTCTTACTTCGGTGTCCAGGGGAGAGGAAATACTTTGGTTAAATAAAAATTGTGTGGAAAGGAATCGGAGTTGCCATATTGAAAGGCCCAGCCGGTTGCACCAACCTCCCAGACAGAGCCCTGCTCCAGAAAGAGCTGACGGCTATAAAAGGAGTATCAGTGTCCAGGGCGCCTCAGGGCAAACCACCACATGTGTTGTTTAAACCAAAGAGTCTTGGTGTATGTAAAACAAAATTCCTTCTCTGCAGCGGGGCAGATGGGAAAGCTGAGACGTGGCAAAGCACACTGACTTTTTTTCTTGAATCACATATTGCATAAAGGTACTCCACAGCTGAAACATCAAGCATTGTGAATTCCTGAAGCCCCCTAGGATGCTAAAATGTGTGCAAGACAGAGCTCCCCAACTTGAATTAGATCAATGCAAAGGCAGCAACCAGATCCTCCAACAGCCCACTGTGGTTTATCACAATCTAGGGAAATCTTCCAGACCACTGAGATCTTCTCTAAATCTTATTTCCTATTATACAAGGATCCTTTATATTATTCCACTAATCGTTTGGGAGCCATCTAGACAGTGACAAATTCATTATGCAAGGATTAAAAAGATTGTTTTCTTATCTAGAAGATGCCAAGTACATACATTTTTCTTTCTTAGCATTTTCCTATCACATGGGTGAGAGGAGAATAGCAAATACAACCTCCCCATTAATATCACAGTATAAATCTCTAAAACCACTCTGCGTTTTTTTGTAAAACTTAAATATATTGTCTGAGAGTTAAGACATTCCAAATTTCTATGATTTAGATATGTGCTTTACAAAGCTTGAGTAAATTAATTAAAAGACTAAGATAATTGTTTTATCTGATTTCCTATCAATATTTAAGCAGAACATACTGTTTGGACTCCCTTAATAGAAAAATAAAAATTTCAGCCCTAGCCACTCAGGTATTCATTCATTTATTCATTTAAAAATGTATTAAACTTCTATTCTGTAGCATTGTGCAAAGTACTGTAGCTGTACTTGAATAATTCATAATTCAGTGAGTGCAAAATGTGGCTCAGTGGCTTGAAAACTCAAGAACTCAAAAGTCAAGAAGATGAATAATTAGAGAATAAACATTCTCTACAACAGAGTTGCACAAAGTAGGAGTGAGGGATGGAGAGAGTCAGGAAATAACTCAAAATAAGTGGAACAACTGCAACAAAAGCAGAAGGTACATGAAAGATTATGGTGGAAGATGAGGGTGGGAAATGCAGGAAGGACCATATCAAGCTAAATATCTGACGTGAAGGAGTTTGGACTTAATCTTATAGGTGATGATGGGTGCTTGAGAAAGTATAGGTGAAGGAGAGAATTGTTACTTGGCTTTAGTAATAGTGTGGTGGCCTCAGTACAAGGGAGATTTGGAGATGGGTATAAATGGAAGCTGAAAATAGATTTAGGAAACAGTTGCCATAATCCAGATGAGAAATGATTGAAGCTTGAATTAAGGCTGCTCAAATATTGGCTAAGAGTTAACACGATGAACATTGCTGCGATGAGACTACTGCACCAGACAATTAATTAAATCCAATGGAAGAAAAAAAAGGAGAGGAAAATTAGATGACTGACATTTCAAACATGAGTGGTTAGCACAATTATGGTACCATTCACTGAAATAATGTAAACCCTAAGAAATTTTGACAGTTGAGGAAACAGTGGTGATGGTCAAGGAGATGGTCATACAGGTTGGACAAACTGATTCAAATTAGGCAATAGAGAATTTTGCATCTTTTCAAGGTGGTTTACATTTTTATGAAAATATTTCCCTTTCTCCCAGGTAATAATGCCATATCCAGAGCCCCCCAAAATATTAAAGAAGATTTTTTGAATTTCTAACATTCAAATTATTACACATTTTCAAAATTGTTGATCTGCATTTTTATGTTTTTATAATGCAACTACAGTATTAGGAAAGTGGAATAGGGAAGAGTTTCAGAGAATATCATTTAATAGGGGGATGAACATGTTATGCCATTTTACTGAAAAAAAAAGGGTGGGGGACATCTGTAATGCTTCCAACAATAAAGGTATTTTTTAATCTAATCCTTTTATCTCTATTAATCTTTTATTCCTGTTAACTAACAATTTTTGTTTAGCTATCCTTTTTGAGAAATACAGTACTTTGAATTGAATGTTAACTAACATGTTAGACACCAACTATATATTAGTTATTTTCCACTCCTTCAACTACACTATGTATTAAAAAAAATAATAATAACCTCCCCAAGGTCACTGGCAAGTTACTAGCAGGAAAATTACATAAACCCAGGCTGGCCTGACTCCAAGGACAAACATGATGATGCTAGTGAATTTGGGATGTATTTTTGGTTTCACTCTATATAGGATCTGTATATGGGGTAATGACCCCTTTCTCTCTGAATCCCAGTTCTCTCATCTGTAAAAGGACAACAGATACCCAACAGATCACATATGAAGTTAAAGTGATAATTATCTGTGCAAAAATATGTATAAAGTGCTATATAATTACATCTAATATAAAATATGTTATATATATAGGGTGGGTCAAAGGTTTACAGTTGTCTGTATGGAAATAATATAATTAATAAGTAATTCAATAATAAACTCTGGAGTACTCACAACTGTAAACCTACTTTTGCCCCACCCTGTGTGTGGTTTACATTTTTATGAAAAAATGTTCTTTCTAATATATAGATATAGATATAGATATAGATATAGATATAGATATAGATATAGATATAGATATAGATATAGATAGATATATAGATAAATAGATATATAGATATATAGATATATAGATATATATAAGCTTCATTACATCTTTTGGTAATAATTAAGTGCCTGCCTAGACAAGTCACACTCTGGTGACTTGTCTAGGATTAAGAGGGAAAACATCACTTTAGCCGAAACCAGTTTGGCTCAGTGGATAGAGCGTCGGCCTGCGAACTGGAGGGTCCCGGGTTCGATTCCGGTCAAGGTCATGTACCTTGGTTGCGGGTACATCCCCAGTGGGGGGTGTGCAGGAGGCAGCTGATGGATGTTTCTCTCTCATCGATGTTTCTAGCTCTCTATCCCTCTCCCTTCCTCTCTGTAAAATATCAATAAAATATATTAAAAAAAAAAACAAAAAAAACATCACTTTAACACAGAAATGTAATATAAACCACAAATACAAGCCATAAATGTCATTTTAGAATTTCTAAAATGCTACATTTTTTAAAAAGTAAACCAAAATAAGTAAATTTAATTTAAAAAATACATTGTTTCAAAATAATATAATTTCAAAATATGATATAATAAATCAAACATGTTTTTGTATAGCCAATATAAAATGTATACATTGGCCATTTTACAGTATTTTTCCATTCTAAATCTCAAAATCATGTGTCTGTTTTAACTTCTAGCACATCTCAGTTCGTACTACCCACCTTGCAACTACCCAGTGGCCCCGTGTGGCCTGTGGCTGCCATATGAAATGACGCAGGTCTATAATGTAGATAGTGGTCTATAAAGTAACCTATCACAAGAACTAGCAGGGTAAATAAGGCCATTTGGGTATCTCTTATACCCAAGAACAAAAGAGTGGGACATAGGTTAGGGAGTCAAAATTATAAATAACCATCAAGGAGACAGGCAAATTCAGAGAAGTAGTCAATAGTAACAACTGTAGCACCAAATATAGGCAATAATTTATACAAACAGAAGTTGAATTGTGATAGTAGACTACTCAAAATATCAACTTGCCAGTAAAGTTGCAATATTAAATAAAATATCATTAAAGTTATCCATGAGGCCTGGCAATGTAGCTTAGGAATAAGTTTCCTATTTCCCTTCATCACCATGTTTTCTCCCAGTAAACATCCATCACCTTATGTGTGCATTATGTCAAAAAGAAAGGCCTTTAAATTTATTTACATAATATTCCTTCTCTAATCATGAAAAAGAAATTCAACTAGCTTAGTAACTTCCTGTTCATTCTAAGATGATAAAAAGTTCTATGATTTTTTTAGGTTGCAAAGTTACCCATACTTTTGTAACTGAAATGACTCAGTTTTAGGTAATAGTCAAAACTCCAACTTTCTTCTTCCTGCAATAGGTAGGAAACCTGAAGTCAAGGAAATGGGTTTTATTGTCCACCAACCCCAACCATTCAATCCCTTATTTCCAACCTCCCTAACCACAGTTTTGTTTTGCTGTCTATCTCTGGAGTAGATGCTAGGTAAAGAAATGGAAAAAAGGACAGGAAAACTTTCATGGATGCTAGTGATAATCAAGTATTGGCATCTCTGAAATTGTCAAGTACTTAGAATTCACTCTTCCTCTCTTTTCAACTTTTGTGGGTTCTCCAGGGACACCCATCCATCCCACCAGATTTGAAGGTCTTCCTTTAGCTGAGGGGTTCCCTTGACATGGGAAAAATAGCTGGTTGCATTTGCATCCTTAGGCAGCCCTCTGACATCCTGTTATTTACTTCCAGCTTCTTTCTGCTGGGGTCTGTTCAACCCCTCATGGTCACTGGTATTAACCTGAGTTAACTAAAGAGATCTACCCTATATTGTAAAAGACTTTGCTATTGGAACTAGAATATTGAAAATCCCCTGACTGAAGGTTGAATGCTCATGACCAAAGTTTCCCTCTCCTCTCTTAGCCACCTTTTCCCCATGCTTGACTAACCTCTTCTTAGTGACTCTCTATGTTACTATAGTAAACCCGTGTATTAGTGGGGATTCTCCAAAGAAAAGAACCAATGAAGATTTATATAGGAGTTGGTTCACGTCATTGCAGAGGCTGAGAAGTGCCACCATCTACTGTCTTTAAGCTGGAGACTCAGGAAAGCTTGTTGTGTAATGTAGTCTGAGTGGGTGGGGCTGAGACCCAGGGGAGCCACTGGAGTCATTCCAGTGAAAGGGCCAGAGAAGCTGAGATGAGATGTCTCACTCAGCTCAAGCAGTGAGACAGGAAAGTAGGACCTTTTGTCCCACTCAGGTCCTCAATGGATTAGATGATGCCCGCCGACTTTGGGGAGAGCAATCTACTTTACTGAGTCCAGCAGTTAGAACGCTGATTTCCCAGAAACACCCTCACAGGCATTCCCAGAAATAATGTTTAATTGGGGCACCTGTGGCTAGTCAGGTTGACCTAAATTTAACCATCACAATCAGGCTACCACTTGAGCCCTTTACCCATTGTCATTACAACTTGCAAACCATTTCTCTGTTCCATTATGTGTTGATTTTTGAGGATTAATTCTCAAAGGACAATTGATGGATTGATTTTTTTATTTTTTTACATATCCTTTGTCAGAGGAAAGCTGTAATGTGTCATATACATCCTGGAAACACTAAGCTTTAGCTTTGGGATATTTGAAGCAAATTCTCTGACAATATGCTTGTTGTTTTTCAGCACTTAGCTCTTTCTGTTCTGCATATTAAGAGCCTGATGCTCAGAGACACAATTTTTTAAATGTTTTAATAAGCAAATCATGAATATTTAAACTCATACTGAGAAGACTGGCTTATGATGTTCCTTCTTCCTGGAGTCTACCCTAAAACTTGCTTTACTTTCAAACTCTGGCTCACTGCTCACATTGGATTGAATGGCCAATATTTTCCTACTTGAGCTATCACCTAGAAAACGTAAATAACTATTGCTGCTTGGGTGAAAACATTTTTTAAAAAAGAAATAAAATTTCAAACTATGGAAGTTACAAAACAGAGTTTGCAGATTAACTCACACATTTTAGCACTGAGAGCATACAGTTCTGTGGTTTAGAGGAAATGTTTAAGCAGATCTAAATAATGACTGCCTCTGCAGTCACTAATTGTCACATCTCTGGGAAGGCTACAGGCATTTTAGAAATGCACCCCTGGCTTCAAAGGCATCCTGTCTGAACAGGCCTTCGCTGCCTGGGAGTAAGTTAACTGGGTCACACGTCACCTGAAGAAATCCAATTGCACCTCACAGGGTATGTATGTATGTGCTTGCAAAACTGAGTGCAGAAATCTAGATAATTGATCTGATACTTCAGATAAAATACACTGCTGTCAGATAAAGCCAGATAATGCAAGCATGAATAACATTTTAGTATTGAATTTTTGGAATAATTGAGTGTCATAAGCTTCCATTTAAAATTTATAGATATTCTAAAAGAAGCCTTACTAATATGAAGTGACTCACTCTCTGAATTAAAGCTGAATTGAAGCTTAAAGGTAGTGTTTAGTCTAATAAGTGTGTTATTATTGTAAAATGCCATTCACGTTTTAACACTAAATGGCAATCACAAAAAAATAATAGCTCATGTATTGAGGAATTACTACTCTGTGCCAACAAGCCTTCCGTGGATTCTTGCACATAAACCGTAATGGAGGTGTCACAATGCCATCCCTGCATGTCTTGCAAAGGCCTGCATGGCATCAGTCCAAGACAGCCCACGCTGGAGCCCATGGGTGACTGGTGTTAACATAAAAACATTCAAACCTGTAAAGAATTTTTGTGAGTTTATTTGAGTCAAACTGTCCACAATTGCCAGGAAGCAGAATCTCAATGGATTGGGATAATGCTCTGGAGAATGGCAGTTCTTCACCTTCTTTTATACATAACAATAAAAGGAGGAAAGCTAAGTGGGTTACAAGAAATCCATTGGTGATAGATTAGGGAGGCAAGAGAAAGCAAATTGGGAGGAGGGCCTCTGGGATTGGATTGGATAAAAAGTAAAATGATTGACACATGCTTCTTTACCCAGGTGGGTACAGGATAGTTAACAGTCAACAATTAACATGATAACAATAACAATGAAGGAATTTATGATCTCTGTTCTGGTGCCCAGGCACATTTGGTTGTGCCCTGAGGGATCTGGAAAAAGGGACGTTACAAGTTACCCTGACATTTCATAGGCATGTTCTCTTAGATGCAAAAAGACAATAGGCTCAGCTAAGGTAAAGATTGACCTTTGTCAGGGAAGTTACTGGCCTAGGACATGATTACCCACTATAAACTGCCTCTAGTTAAAGTTTTAATTTCAGACCATCCTTTGTGGTTATTTTAGTTCTTTGAGTGTGCAAGACTGTCATGTTAGCATGTGGCTTTTTTTTTTTTTTTTTCCATCCACATTGATAAGATGGTGCCTTGGAACCATTCTGGAATTAAGAACTGATTATTTTCGCCGAAACCGGTTTGGCTCAGTGGATAGAGCATCGGCCTGTGGACTGAAGGGTCCCGGGTTCGATTCCGGTCAAGGGCATGTACCTTGGTTGCGGGCACATCTCCAGTGGGAGTTGTGCAGGAGGCAGCTGATCGATGTTTCTCTCTCATCGATGTTTCTAACTCTCTATCCCTCTCCCTTCCTCTCTGTAAAAAATCAATAAAATATATTTAAAAAAAAAGAACTGATTATTTTCCTTAGCATTTAGATGACATATATTATTCTGAAATGTTTTCAGTAAAATGACTAGAAATAATATTGAATTTTCTTTTCTTTCATGCAGACCATCAGGCTTTGTTTGCATCTAAGATACATATTCAGTACTTTTGCTTTTGTGAGTCTTACAGGCATTTTTTTGCTGTTCTTGTTAATCTTCACCTAAGGATATTTTTCCCATTGATTTCTAGAGAGAGTGGAAGGGAGAGAAGGATGGGGAGAAAGAGTGAGAGAAACACTGATTGCTTGCCTCCGCATGTACCCAACTAGGGCTGGGAATCGAACCTGCAACCAGGTACATGTCCTTGACAGGAATCGAACCCATGACCTTTCAGTGTGCAGGCTGACACTCTAACCACGGGGCACAGTAGACAGGACTTATGGGCATTATTAACGGGGGGGTTTAAATATTTTCCTTGCCCCATTGGTGACATACATTTTTTGAACACAGTGAATGAAATAACATACAGGTCTCACAGCCTTTGCTGTTATTGTCATTTCCTCCCTTCCAATACATAATAAATAAATTAGAGAGTATTGGAGCCTTTAACAAAAGGTCAAATAAAATTTTATGATCTACCTTGCTGATATTCTGGCTGGCACCACATTTTGAGTAATACATCATTAGAGAAATCACCCTCTAATGCATAATTATAATATTATGATGGGAGAGTTGTTACTTAGAGGCACCTCCTTAAATAGACTGGTAGCCCTGGGAGCCTTAAACAAGCCCCATGAATTTCCTTTCCAGGGCTGCTGAGGAAGCTCTGCAAAAGGCCCCCGGAACTGAGACAAAGTTAATAGCTTTAGGTGACAGTTGCCCATTAATTTTGTAAGCCTGAGGCACAAAATGCAAGTCATTGACTTGTCAAATTATATCATTATTATCTTGCAAAACATTACAATGAATTTAGTTCAGATTAAAGAGCCAAGAAGTATCTGTGAGTGGAAAAGAAGCTTTAAGGTTAAATTCATCATACACATAAAAACTGAATTCAAATTTGAACATTTCCTCCCTAACCCCTCTTACACCATGAGTAAAATACCTTCCAATTATTTCAGACTATCTGAGTTGAAAAGATTGCTGCATATATACATGAAGTATCCATCTTATATAAAAACTGCTGTTTGAAATTTTAACCCTGCTATTTGGCTTCTGTAAATGTTTGCTTGCTTAAATAATAAGGAAAATAAGACTACTCCCACTTCGGAGAGGCCATGAAACCTTCCCCGGACGAAATTATCAGTGCTGGCACCAGGCCAGGCCTTTGGTTGAGGTCTCAAGGCCCCAGCACATAGAGGCTCTTTAAGAACTTGCAAAGGGGGCCGGAAACACCCCATATTTGGGAGACAAAGAAGGTAAAAACATATAAATAGGAAAAATTCCTCCATGTTGGGGCCCAGAATTTGAGAGACATTTTCCTCTGGACCCGTGCATAATAAATGTAACTCCATCTCTCTAGGTATTGCTTGGTTCTTCTCCGGTTTTCTGTAACATACAGATATGGTTTTAACTACGAGCTGCACTCAGTCAATATAAAAAAAGTTATCTAACACAAAGAGGCAAACTACTGCCTTCTTTTTTCTTTGAATAAAAACGTTTTTGGCAAGATAGTCTATATGTTTTATTTGACTTCCCACCTTCCCTTTAGCCCTGTATACAAAGAAAGAAAAATATTTTATCTATTTTTTTCCAAGTTATTTCGACCTGACCAAGGGACCCTGTGCTGAGGAAAGCAGAATTTGTACCTATGGGGGATTAGTCCAGTCTAAGCATGTCATTTGTAAAAGAATATATATGAAGGTAGCTTATTTTATTAAAAATTTATCGATTAATGTTAGAGAGAGGGAGAGAGGGAGGCAGAGAGAGAAAGAGAAATCGATTCATTGTCCCACTTAGTCATGCATTCATTGATTGTTTCTTGTATGTGCTCTGACCAGGGATCGAACCTACAACCTTGGTGTATTGGGATGATGCTCTAACCAACTGAGCTACTGGGCCAGGGCCTGAAGGTAGCCTATTAAAAAAAAATCAGGCTCCTCAGAAGGAGAATTATTGAAATGTTCCTCCTACTGGCTCAAATGTATCACTGAGTATAATGAAGTTTTATCCCAGAGTAACAGTCAGTCAATTGACTCAATTCTCTTGACTTGCTCTTATTAAGCTTTTAAAACACATAAAAAATAAGGTGATATCTTTCTTTTAACAACCCTGTAAGCCTTTGTTTTTCACTCTCTACTGGTGAGGAACAGTTAAATGCCTTTGCTAAGGTCACATGGCAAAAAAGGGCAGTACAGGGCAAGCTGAGGACATAGCCAAATCCCTAATTTGTTTTCTGGTCATCCTTCCAAGAGAGCTCAAAATCAATCATATTATTCTTTGCCATAAAGATACATGACTAATCTTCAGACTGCAGTATCAAGCAAAGTCGCAAAACAGGGTCTGGAAAGACAAAGGTAACAGATAACTGTCTGCCTGAAGTAACTTTTGTTTGGTTCTGAAGACTTCAGTGAGACTACAAACCATGCCAAGACAACACTTCTGCACAAACAGGAGGAATGGGAGCCAATTTGAGTCCCAGATTAAGACCAGTTAAGATCCTTAAGCCTTGGCTGACAGTACAAAGACTTTCAATGTAACACAAACGACCTCACTTTTACTGCTTCCTTTGTTAATATCTTTACCACCACTAAGACAATGATGAAGGACAAGCCTTTGAGATAAATAATTGGTGCAACTAAGAAAAATTAAAAGAGAGAAGAAAAGAGAGGTGGATCTGGAAATGGAAGAACTGAGAACAGCTGTGGGAGTTGCACACACACACACACACACACACACACACATACACACAGCTACAATGCACAGATGTTCAGAAGAGTCTCACTACACATTTTGGCACTGTTTTGTCAAGTTTGACTATAATTTATAAATCTCTCTGGTCCTTACATATGCCCTTTTGGTTTAGATTTTGACACTACACATCTATAACTCCATTAAGAGATGAAAAAGAGTAAAACTACATTTGTAGTGTTTCTTTAAAGGAGAAAAAAGAGTGGGAAGGAAGGGAGGGAGGAAGGAAGGGAAGAAAGGAGGTATAGAGGAAGGGAATTAAAATTAAAATGCATTGGAATTGCTACCATTTATTGAGGGTTAACTATTTGCTAAACATTCTAATAGGCGTTTTCTACATATTATTTCTAATTCTAAAAAACATCCCATATTAATTCTCAATAATAGTCATAAGAAAAATATTCTCCGTTTCAACTTCTCTCTCTCCTTTATTCCCTCTTTTCATCTCCTTCTCTCCCTCCCTATCTCTTTTTCTCTCTCCTTAACCTGTTGAGAAACAAAATATCAGAAAGATCCAGTTATTGGATTGCTTGAAGGTGATAGAGCTGGGGTTTGAAATCAAGTTTGTCTACTTAAGTTTTGTTTCTATGCCACTTAATACTGAACTTGTATTTAGGTCAAATAGAATATTAGTAGAAGGAATGAAGAATGAACTATTAATAATAAGCTGTTACCCATGACCAAGCCAGATTGTCATATTTTCACTTTCAAATCTCTAGCATGGTTAACACATGAACACTTTACCAAGATCTTTTTTTTATTTTTTTTATTTCTTTATTGATTAAAGTATTACATATGTGTCCTCATCCCCTCATTACCCCCAACCCCCCCACTTATTCCCTCACCCCCCTGATGTCTGTGTCCATTGGTTAGGCTTATATGCATGCATACAAGTCCTTTGGTTGACTCTCTCCCCCTTACTCCCACCCTCCCCTACCTTCCCTCTGAGGTTTGACAGTCTGATTGATGCTTCTCTGTCTCTGGATCTGTTTTTTGTTCATAATTTTATGTTGTTCATTATATTCCATAAATGAGTGAGATCATGTGATATTTATTTTTCTCTGACTGGCTTATTTCACTTAGCATAATGCTCTCCAGTTCCATCCATGCTGTTGCAAATGGTAAGAGTCCCTTCTTTTTTACCGCAGCATAGTATTCCATTGTGTAGATGTACCACAGTTTTTTAATCCACTCATCTGTTGATGGGCACTTAGGCTGTTTCCAAATCTTAGCTATGGTGAATTGTGCTCCTATGAACATAGGGGTGCATATATCCTTTCTGATTGGTGTTTCTAGCTTCTTGGGATATATTCCTAGAAGTGGGATCACAGGGTCAAATGGGAGTTCCATTTTTAGTTTTTTGAAGAAACTCCCTACTGTTCTCCACAATGGCTGCACCAGTCTGCATTCCCACCAGAAGTGCACGAGGGTTCCTTTTTCTCCACATCCTCACCAGCACTTGTCGTTTGATGATTTGTTGATGATAGCCATTCTGACAGGTGTGAGATGATACCGCATTGTCATTTTGATTTGCATCTCTCGTATAATTAGTGACTTTGAGCATGTTTTCATATGTCTCTTGGCCTTCCTTCTGTCTTCTTTCAAAAACTATCTATTTAGGTCCATTGCCCATTTTTTGATTCTTTACCAAGATCCTAATTCATATGATGTAATAGGAACACTAGGACAATATTAAGGGTACATGACTTATGGATGCATATTGCCAATAAGAACTCTCTATCTGTGATTTCTTTCATAACTTGGTAAGACAATTCTCTTGGAAATGGTTGAAACTTAAATCAATGAATAACCCTAAACTGCCTGGAGAACAAAGGGTTCATGAGCATCTGTCACCGTCTTCATTGACAACAGCTACAGGTTACCTGGTACAGTGTAGCTGTCTAACATAATGCCTGGCACAGAGAAGGTCCCAAATAAAATGCTTATTGAATGAAAGAATTAATGAATGTAGTTTATTTTAAAAAAACCTATTGAGTGGAACTTTCTCTTCTCATCTAACACCTGGCCAAATTACATACTTCAAAGATGTCAAAACATCTCTCTTAACATATGCATTTGAACATTGTAATAACAGAGATCCAGAAGAAACTATGTTAGAGATAAGTTTTTGGAAACAGTGAAAAACCAGAAATACCTACCAACTCCCCTATTTAAAAAAAAATTCTATTGAATTACATATACACAGCATGTGCTCACATATAGTCTTGTAGAAATACTACATTTTCTGCTAAATGATCAAATATTTGAACATACAGAGGTTTGCAGGTAAAGCAGGAATGCTGTTGTAGAAGGAACCAGTTGAGATGGCAGTCATTCAGTTATTGAATTCTCTATGTGCTTAATCAAGGCATTTAGGATGCCTAGGAAAATAAGTGTACTATGTGAATTCTAATTTTACCTCGGTTTTCTTCTTTGTTGCAGTACATCATTGAAGGGAAGACGACTGTTATTCATTTTCACCTCCTTTATTAATAGAACTTCTATTTCTATTCAAATGAAAATGCTACTATATTCCTCAGCCTCCTTTGCAGATAGGAATGGTCAAGTAAATCTAAGGTAGTTTTGAGGGGCGATGTCCAGAAAATATTACGTTACCCCTCTGCACTCTTCCTTACTTCTTGCCTGGAATCTGATCCTAATAGCTGGAGCTCCGGAAGCCATACCAGGATTTTAGGATGGACATCACCAGCTATGGAGTGGCAGAGAACCCTGGGTCCTTACTGGCGTCCTGATATTGACATACCAGCCCTAAACTCATGTTCAGTTTTCAACATTCATGTTTATTAACTTTATCCTGAATGTAAACCTGAGGTGCTCTGGATCACAGTGATTTCTTGTTAATGACTTCAGTAATTAAGCCTATGGCTCCACTCCCTCTTGCCCAGGCCTTGCCCCTGGAGTGACCTGGTGGAAGGTAGGTCACATGTCTATGCTAGCAGCTAGGCACTCCACAGATGAGGAAAAGACAATAGATTTTCTCCACTTACCTTCAGGAAGGAGACCTCCATAATTCCCACAGAAAAGAAAGGGAAAACATCGCTAATGGATGGCAAGGGTCCTGAGCTCTTGCTCTAACCTTTTGGAATGTAAATACATCGTTCCAGGGACCAGATAAACCCCTGGTATCTCTGGGGACTTCTAAGATAAAGATGTGTCCAAGCTCTGAACTTCATCTCATTTCAAAGGGAAACACCCACAGAAATATGCTTCAGTCTTCCTGAGACCTTGGTCCTTAGCATAGTCCAGGCTGTAACTGTTATAGTTGCTAGGGCTGCTCTATTAAAACAACCAGAAGTGGTTATCACAAGGTGGTTTTATTTACCTGCAGCAGCTAAAGGAGATGGAGCATTATATTCAAAGTTCTGGCTCCCTGAAGGGAGGCTTAGTCATTGCTTATACACACTATTTGGTCAATTACATGTTGATTTCTTCTTCTCTGCAGCTGGCCACATTTATCTGGTTGAGTTCCTCTCAGCTCATTCTGTTTACAGCTGCATCTGCAAAACACTGTGCTACACTTTAACATTCAGCGAGAAATAACACTTAGAACTGCCCAGATCCTGAGCCTCTTGTCCTATCTAACAACATTTAGTTCTTTCTGATCAGTGCAATTAAGTAGAAAATGGCTAAAATCTAATTCTCATGGTAAGTGAAGAGTTAAATGTTCCTAGGAAAAGTGAGGCAAGCCTTTTCCATCTTTAGATTAGATACAGAACCCTGACTGGGGAGGGGGGGAAGGGGGGGCCGTGGGGATGGAGAGGGCTGCTGCATTTTACAAGAGGACTGGAAACTACAGAAAATTTAGGTCTCTCTTCACAACAGGCTAAATGTAGCCTCTACAAGAGAGAAGAAACCTTTTTGTGTTCAAGCCACTGTAATCATATTTAGTTGCTGTAAGGTGTCAATAATTTAGATGAAATTCATCTTTCAGCTTATAGGAACAGTGATCATGACAGTGCTAGAAACATATAAAGCACTAAATATAGGAATGTTGAATGCATGAAGAAATAAATACATTAATTAGTAATCAGTAGTGAAGCATCCATCTTATATAAAAACTGCTGTTTGGCCCTAACTGGTTTGGCTCAGTGGATAGAGCGTCGGCCTGCGGACTGAAGGGTCCCAGGTTCGATTCTGGTCAAGGGCATGTACCTGGGTTGCGGGCACACCCCCAGTAGGGGGCGTGCAGGAGGCAGCTGATCGATGTCTCTCATCAATGTTTCTAACTTTCTATCCCTCTCTCTTCCTCTCTGTAAAAAATCAATAAAATATATTAAAAAAAAACCTGCTGTTTGAAACTTTAACCCTTCTATGTGGCTTCTGTAAATGCTTGCTTGCTTAAATAATAAGGAAATAAGACTACTCCATTCCAGAGAGGCCATAAACCTTCCCCAGATGAAGTTATCAGTGCTGGCACCAGGCCAAGCCTTTGGATGATGTCTCAAAGCCCCAGCACATAGGGCTCTTTGAGAACTTGCAAAGGGGACTGGAAAAAAACCATATTTGGGAGACAAAGAAGGTAAAAAGATATAAATAGGGAAACTTCCTCCATGTTGGGGCCCAGAACTTGAAATACAGTTTTCTCTCGGCCCATGTGTAATAATAATAATAATAATAATAATAATAATAATAAAGTGTAACTCCATCTCTCTAAGCATTGCTTGGTTCTTCTCTGGTCTTCTGTAACAGTAGAAGCCACCCAAAATATCCCATATTACACAGCAAGCAAAGGGAAGAGCAGAGGACTCAATTTGACTATTGCTGGAATGAATGTTTCTGTTTTTACTGTCCTATTTGGATTTTTTCTTCCTGTTCTGGTTTTATTTAAACTCTAATCCTATACATACGCATCTTCTTCTGAAACATTCAATATTACCACCTCCATTACTCACCTCACTAATTCAAGGGTCCACCTAAATATAGCTTTTTAGGAGCAAGCTGCAAAGGTATCTTGACTTATTTTACTATTCATTATTTTAACATTCTTTATTTAACTTGGTGCAAAACATATCACATTATAATTGCCTATCTTCACAGCTTGTTTGAAGCTCAGTAAGGAATAAGGACATGATATTATAAGTGACTGAATTTGCAGAATCTAGTTCAGTGACTGACTACATATATACTGTATATCAACATGTTAATCATAATTTCCTAATGATAGTCAGCAAATGGTCTGCCATGACTTTAGAGACATTTTTGGAGCGCATTATTTTCTGGCCATAAATAATCATTGTCCTACGATTGCCTGCTTTGCAATATGGCTGTGGACAAAATTACTCTCTGCAATCAAGACAGGAGCAGATGATATAGCCCTAGGCTTGAGAACTGATTTCCTGGTTCAAATATGTTTCCTGATTCAAGATTGCACACCTAGGAGGTGAGATGAGAGAGCTGTTTTATAAAAGTGTCCAGCAGATGTACGGCGGTAATTCCCACTGTATTCATCATTTACTGAATGGCTCACACACCAGAGGTATAATCCAATGTAAATGATCTCATCACCCATCAGTATGAGGGCTCACAAATCCAACTTGGCCTCAAGCTACAACTTGACATTTCAAGGTTCTCAAATGCACAGTAAGTAAGCAGTGTATTGATGACTTCCAAACGTCTCATCTGAAACGGCCCCAGCTTTTAAGCAATGCAGGTGTTTGGGATCTAGAAATAGAAGTGGCCAGCTGCCCTTGAGGTACTTGGGGCACGGCTCAATATTTCCTACCCTTGACTTGGCCCTGAGAAGGGAACATTTTGTGCAGAAGATAATAGAATTGACACCATTTGCATTCTGTTCATACACATACGAAAGAATGAAATGTAAAAGGTTCATTTGAAAGTATCCCTGCTAGCAGTTTCACTGGCAATGCTGTATGTGGAAAGACATAAGGCGTTCTCAGCTGAGAAACCAGAGGAACACAGAATAACCAGATTGGCAGAGACCTTGAGAGACCCTCTATGCATGAGCCCAAGCTAAATAAAGGGTTATTGAATTTGAGGTAAGTCCACTAGCCTTTCTGAGTCTGTGGTTTTTTTTACTATGACAGGAGAGGACCAGGTTAAATTGTTATAAACCTCCTTTTCATGCTTAACATTTTCTGATTACAAACTCTGCACAAAATTGCATTGAGAATAGCTTCATCTGTGGCCAGTGTTGATAACCCCTCAGTCATTCCCTGTAAATAATGTGTATAGTGGACAATAGTTGGGTTTGTCAAATACACCTATGATCTAGTCCTTGCTCCACCATAACACTTCCTAGCTGTGTGATCTTGGGCCAAACACTTACTCTCCTTATGTTTCTGATATTTTTGACTATAGATAGAGATAACAATAACTTTTCCATGGGGTTAGATTAAATATTAAATTACATTATATTAAAAAGTACCTGGAGAGAGCTCATTTTTAAAGAGATGTTAAATCTCTTTGCTATGATTTCCTTATGATTTTATATTTTCAAGCACCTAAAATATATAAAAACATTATGATAAATACGTTTTTATTACATATTTCTTTTTTTCAGTGAATTTTTTTTACCATTGTAAATTAAATTTTCTCATTTCCTAATCTATCCTTTGGTTGTAATTTACAGCATTACTTTATTTTACAGTGTTAAGGTCATCATTCATGGCTGTAAATGACAATCAACAATTTGAATAACCTAGAGAAAAGGACAGGGTGCTATTTATTGGAATGACATTGCAATGATCTAACTAAGGAAAATCAATAGGCACCAAATAACTCAGGACCCATGGTTTTAATCTTAATATCTCTCCTTTTTTTCTCCCTTTCTCTCATTTTCTCCCTACCTCCCTTCCCCTCCCTTTACTCCCCTCTGGCAGAGTTTTCTTATATATTGCCCTCTACATAGAGTACAGAACATGGTTGCTGGCAAGTCCAGTCATAGTCTTAAAACTACTCAATCAGAGAAGAAATAGAATTTGTCTTTACAAGCTTCAGTATATTTTTTTTAATTCCAGGAAGTATTCTGATTCGTCTGCTTTAACCACAAGTTTACTCTCTGGACCAATCATAGAAGTTGGAACTGTGATCTTATAATTGGCTCAACCTGATACTGTATACACATCCCCTATAGGGGCTTAATCACAAGGAACAACTGCCTGTAATTATTGGAATTGAGAGTCTAGGTCAGTGGTCGGCAAACTCATTAGTCAACAAAGCAACAAACCACGGCTCGCAAGCCGCATGTGGCTCGCGAGCCGCAGTTTGCCGACCACTGCCCTATAGCAAGTGTTGGGCCGAGTCTGTTACTGTAACAGGCAGGGTAAAATGTTTAGGACAAAAAGAAAATAGTCAGGTCGTCAGGTGCTCTTGTGTATGCTAGAAGTGACCAATTATAATCCTAGTGGTGACCTAAGGGGGAGATAAGCTTAACTTGAATAAAAAAACACACATATTTACCTATAAGAATCATACTCTGCTATCTCATTATAACTTAGAAATTATAATTGGGGTAAGTCATAAATGTAAAATAGTTGTATTTGCTATTGAGTGCTTTTCTCTTTTCCATGTTGTAAATGAAAAAAAAAAAAAAAAGATGGCCATTTGTAGAACATGTTAATTTTAAGGGCATAAAAAAGACTATTTTATTTTTCTAAATGTTTGATCACTAAAAACTAAACTCCTTCTAACGGGTAAATTCAATCGTCTTACAAAAAAATAAAGACTACCTGGAGGAGCTTGCCCACTCAGAAATACAAATAAGGGGAGAATGAATGAGTTCAGTTCTTTTCCAAAGGATAAACAAGAGAAAGACGAGAGTCCGTATTGGGTTTCTGAAAAGAAAATGGTATGAGGTATACAGTTACAGATATGACTGAATATCTGAATTGAAATAGAAAAAGATTGTCATATTAATTGGCTGAAAATAGTTCAGTCCATTAATAAGTAAGACTGCAATGAGGTTTCCAAAACTATTGCTCATTTTCTAATTAAACCTGAAACTATTCTTGTGAAGTGTCTGGGAGCCAGCAATAATTATCCCAATTTTGTGACTAAAGGAACACAGTGTCTGTGGGGTGAGGCAGTTTAAGTGTATAATCAAATAAGTAGCATTTAAGAATAGATGCAGAAAGTGATGAATAGAGTGTGCCTTTTTCTTTGCATATGGAGAGGCCAATAAATAGGCAAAGCAGCTGGTATGTAGAGACAGAAAGTTTGATTCCAACTCATAAAAACCAGAACTTGGGCAAGTTAATCACATTATCTACATTACCTATGAGTTGGAGGTAACAGCAATCCCTTTACAGCACTGTGGAAATAATTAAGTGAGAATATATGTATCTTGACATGATGGAGAGGTGATGGTGAACCCATGATTGCACCTTTTCTTCCGAACTCTTCCTGCAGTGAGGGCATATCATCCGGGTTGATCAAGACTAGGAAGTCATTTCAGGGCTCAACCTTAACAGGTGACACTTCTCAGAGATTTATGAGATTAATGCCCATGACCACTGCAGCTTCTAATCAGGATCTGAGCACTCTAAAGTAGAGTCTCCCTTTTGGAATAAAAACATATCTATGCCAAGTATCTTTTTTCTGTCTGTGTAAGTGCCTTTGGGAGAGACATGAAAGACTAACCAGAGTAAATTTTAAGCCAATTATCTTGATTCTTCCAGTGTATAGTAAAAGACAATGAGGCCCAAAAAGAGTATATAATACACTAACGTTAATAAATCAATGAGGGCAAAGATTGAGTTATCTATCTCCTTACTCTAAGAATGGAGCCCTATCACATATCTCTTTATACTTTTAAAGACAATCTTATTTCAGGTATAAAAAGGGTGATAGAGTTGAAGTTCCCTTGGCCATCCACAGAATAAAAGCTCAGGATGGGCTCTCTGAGCCAGCTTTATCTGTCCTCGATAAAAGCTAAACTGTCAGGAAGTCTGAAATATAGTATCTACAGCTCCATCCTCTGCAGTATAGAAGATGGCATAGAAGAGAGGTAGAACTGTGCCAAGTGTCAACAGAAAGTCTAGCACAAATGCCAAAGAAAATAAGTTATACACACAGGCTCCTCCAAGTGGTTCAGCCTAGCTCTTTAGAATTCTGCTTGTGGCTTGAGGTCAAAAGCTTTGAGTAGTAATGCCCATTTGTGTTGATTTCTCTCTTATGTGTATATATTTCTTTCAGGGTCCATGTAGAAAACCCCTTGTGAAATGTAAAGCACAATCTAAAACTTCACTCCTAAACCCACACTTTCCCTTAAGCTTTCTCACTTCTCTCCATAAGTCAGAAAGTGATACATTTTAATTCCCTTTAACATTTTCATACTGAGACAAGTGCACTTCCACTGTTCAGGGAGAACTCCTGGCTGGTGGATATCCTCAGAAGTAACAGCACCAAGAAGAGAAGGCTGGTGAAACCGTGTTAATAAATCAAAGCACTCAATCTGATGACCTGACTTCATAAGATTTTCCAAATAATATAATGCTTTGAAAAATTAATCAAAGTGATTCTTTTTCTGATCATTTCTGTTACTCTTTGTATTCTTTCACTCAGTCCATGCCACTTGGGAGAGGGATGAGTAAATCAAAGAGCACAGAATGAAAAGATAAAGTCTCATCAGCCTTTGAGTTTTAAAATATGTGACAGAGACATTTTGGAGAGAAAAAAAAAACGTTTAAGTTGTGAGAAACTTGGCTTTGAATAACAAGATCAGAATCCTGACAGTTTAAGAAATAAAGTCTATACAAAAACAATAGAACAGCCCTGACCGGTTTGGCTCAGTGGATGGAGCGTCGGACTGAGGGGTCCCGGGTTCGGTTCCGGTTAAGGGCATGTACCTGGGTTGCGGGCACATCCCCAGTGGGAGGTGTGCAGGAGGCAGCTGATCGATGTTTCTCTCTCATCGATGTTTCTAACTATCTATCCTCTCCCTTTCCTCTCTGTAAGAAATCAATAAAATATTTTTAAAAAATTAAAAATAATAGAACAGTGAGTGATCAATTTGATGATTTTTCCATGAATCCATACTAAAGGAAGACCTAGGATTAAAATTGAAAGAAGCCAAAGAGAATTAGAACTTGGTGTAGGCCCCCCAAAAGGGACCTGTTACCCTGTCTTTCTAATCATCTCTTCCTCAGACTAACTCCCATGGTCAGGTATGTAATGATATTGGTAAGGGAGTTTTAGGATCCAGAGCACAAGGAACTTCTGCACATCAAGTTGGGCAAATTCCTGGGACTTGTGAAGTCTTGATAAGCATCCTTTTGCTGGTGTAGCATAAGGAACAGTGTAAGTGCCCTAAGGCTGTTGTACCAAAGTACCAAACTGAGTAACTTAAAGTAACAGTTCCAGAGGCTAAAAATCCAAAATCAAGGTGTCAGCAGGGCCTTTCTCTTTCTGAGAGTCTGATTCTTTCTGAGAATCTTTCCTTTCCTCATCCTAGTGCCTGCTGATGGCCAGCAATCCTTGCTGTTCCGGGGCTTTATTGATGCCACTTCAACATATGCCTCTGTAGTTACATAGCTGTTGTTTCCTTGTGTATCTGTCTGTCTGTCTTCACTTTGTCTTCTGATAAAGACATCAGCTGAACTGCATTAGGGCCCACTCTAATGAGCTCGTCTTAACTTGATGACATCTGCAAAGATCCTATTTCCAAATAAGATCACATTCACTGGTACCAGGATTTAGGACTTTAGCATATCTTATGGAGGGACACAATTCAACCCATAAAAGGCCACAGAATGAACATTGTTGTCTGATGCATCTATACAAAATTTCTTAGACAATTACAGAGAGCTCTTAGTAGCCCTTAGAGCTCTTAAGATCAATTCTTTTCATAGCCACAAAGAGTGATGTGAAAGTGGTGAGAGAGGGCTGGAACTAGAGAGGACTTATCATGGGATACAGTGCCCGTGACTGCTTTGTATGTGCCCAGAGCCCATTAGAGAACATGGATTTCTCATCAGATGGAATCACACAGACACTGAGGCCCACAATCAGGTGGGATGGTGTAAATTTCAAAGGATGTCAGGATAGAATAATGACTGAGAATTATAATGTCCTACTCTATTTCCATTGATGACTCGATGATGCTTGAGGCCCTCTTGAAAGTAGAGCTAACAGGGACCCTGGAGATAAATTGGAAGAGAAAAAACTTTGAATTGACCAAGAAGCATTCAATTGAATGTAATAGTATAGGGAATTTATCCCAGGTCGACTGAAATTAAACATTTTCCTGCTAGATGAAATGAGAGGCGAAGAAAAAAAAAAAGTCATGTGTTTGAAGAAACAAAGAAAGTGACATTTCTTGTCAACATTAATTTGTGATCTAACATTTATACATGTTACCTATTTAATAAATGTAGAAAAACCATCTGGGAAAAGCTGTATCGCCCTAACCGGTTTAGTTCAGTGGATAGAGCGTCGGCCTGCTGACTGAAGGGTCCCAGGTTCGATTCCGATTCCAGTCAAGGGCATGTACCTTGGTTGCAGGCACATCCCCAGTAGGGGGTGTGCAGGAGGCAGCTGATCGATGTTACTCTCTCATTGATGTTTCTAACTCTCTATCCCTCTCCCTTTCTCTCTCTGTAAAAAATCAATAAAATATATTAAAAAAAAAAAAAGCCCTAACCGGTTTGGCTCAGTGGATAGAGCGTCGGCCTGCAGACTGAAGGGTCCCAGGTTCGATTCCAGTCAAGGGCATGTACCTTGGTTGCGGGTACATCCCCAGTAGGAGGTGTGCAAGAGGCAGCTGATCGATGTTTCTCTCCCATCGATGTTTCTAACTCTCTATCCCTCTTCCTTCCTCTCTGTAACAAATCAATAAAATTTTTTTTTTTTTTTAAAAAAGCTGTATCAATAGAGAAACTGTCTTTCATAGGACATGTTGCCAATGTAAAAATAAAGAACACATGAGACTGGAACACTGAAACATGGAAAGCTATAATTTCACAGGAATCCTGCAGACTCTAAAGTGTGTGTTGCAGAAGTAAAGACTATAATCAAACCTGGTTGCTTTTACTCTGGCAGTACCTATCATTTTTATTTTGACAAGGGACGATCGCTTACACTACATTGATCAGAATACTAGTACAGTTGGAAAGGCAGATTCATGGCACACACACTGCTTGCATCCCATGAAACTATGAACACTATATAAGGGGTAAAAGATACATGTTTATAAGTGGATTTGCTTGAAACGTTATATAGATAAAACCACAACAGGTTTGCTGATATGAAGACTAGGTAATAAAAGGGAGAGCTTTAAATATGATAAATTTGTGTTTGTCTCAGCTCTTACTAGCTGACCGATGTTGGATGGGTTACTGAATAATCATAAACCTTGGTGTTCTAAGGTGCCAAATGGCCATAATAACAGTACTAACCTCACATAGTCATGAGGTTTAAATAACACATGTATGGTACCCAGCACAGTAATGGGCACATAATAGACATCCAATAAATGACTATTATTATATGTATCCACTTGTTATTCATCCAAATAAAATCTTGCCTTTAAAATAACAGGTGAAATAAGAGGTAGAGTTGGATTCTTGTCTCAGTTTTAGAATGATCTAGTTACATAATCTTGGGTTTGCCAACTGAGCTTCCAATTCTTCACGTGTGATATAACTAGATTGGCTACTGGAGGATGGCCTATAATACCATGTCAAGGTCTGGAATTACACAGTTTGTAGACATAGTAGTTGACAGTTGCCTTAGAATCATACCCTTGTCCAGCTCTATAAGACTTTAGCAATTACCTCCGATATTACTAAACACAAGAATAGGTAAAGAAATAAGGCCCTTATCAGCCAAGTGAGCTACCAAGGATTTTCTACTGGCCTTGATACTATTATATATATGGATAAATCATTATCCTTCTTGGTATTAAATGCCAAATTAGAGTTTCAAACTAATCATGTAGTTTCTACATTTAGTCTGCCAGAATGTCATGGCTTTTCCTGCCCGCTCAAGTTCAGCAATTCATCAGTGCCACTGGTGTTTCCTCATTTTCCTTTTAGACCCATAGAGTGCAAGAATCCAGTCAATCTGACCTCTGATATTATCACTCTCTTCTTATGCATACTTTTGTTTTCTGTTCCTGTTGAATCAATATAACCATTATCACACTTCAGCTGTCTGTCCATGTCTATTATCTTCTAAGACTCAGCAATGTGAAGCCAGGCCCAGGATTTATTTACACTTATCCTAGCTACTTTTATAATGCTTAGAGGGTAGTAGCTAATAAATATTTATAGGATCACTTAATAAATAAATGAGCAGGGGAATTTTATTAGATTGAATCATATGAAATTGAGTTTATGTAGTTAAAAAATAGACAAGGTTAAAAAAATTTCAACCTAGAGAGCAAATGTCAATTATGAACCTAATGTCTAACTCTCATTCAACTTAGGCAGATTTCAATATTAATGGAAGTTTTTCAACTCTCAGCTCTCTTTGTTCCTTTCACTTAACCCCTTCCTTATTTCTACTAGTACCTTAATCCTATTCAAATACTATGTCTCAATTGTTTTATTCTTTTATTCACAGAATCATTCATTTGAAAAATATTAATTGAGTATATTTGTAATAAGCTTTACATTGGACTCTAGGGATAAAATTTTGAACAAAACCAAATGTGACTCACGTTCTAATGGAGTCTTTAGCCTACTTAGAGAGATATTAACCAAATAATCATAATTATATATACAATTATAAGCTGAAAAAAGGAATGCTGTTCTAGTAAAATCCATAATAAAAGACATAACCCTATAGTTGGGGAGATCAATTATGGCTTTGTCGGGTCCGAGCTCTTCTGCTAGGGGCAGGACCTCCTTAGATGGGAACTGGAAGAAGACATGAGCAGCCGCAGGTAGATGGGACATGCTTTATTGCAAACAAAGCAGCCAGCCACCAGCTGGTCAGTAGCACCTTTTATACTAACTCAAACAAAAGAGACTTCGTGCCAATTGGTGGCATTTGTGTTACATTAACATGAGTGGGTTATACAAGGGTGTGCCTATGCAGTCCGTATGGTAATACTGCTGAGTCATTGCCATTGGCATGGCAAATGGGCCTTTCATATACGGCATACTCTGGTCAGGGTCCCCACAGTCTTCCTTGAGAAAACGACTCTTAAGTTGAAAACTGAATGATAAACTTAGTGAATTAGACTTAATAAATGCTGCAACCTTTTTCTGATTACAAAAATTGACCCAATAAAAACTGGTATTACAAGTGTGGCTCCACACAATTAATCTAGTTTTTATATATTTAGATGTTTTATAATAGATGGAGACAGGGAGAAGATCACTTTTGACAGTGAACAGTAAGTAGAATGTAATTGGAAAGAAAATGGTACATCTGAGAGTCAGAGAAACGGAAGGCTGTCTGATAGAATAAGAAAGTTGTGCAGAGAACGGACTATCTGGGATTATCATAATCTTAAAAAGTGGTGGAAAGGTTTTGAATGCTTTTTAGCAGGTAGATATCTTAATCATATGTATGTTTTTATCACATCACTCTGGTTGCAGCATTTATGATGGTTAGGGATAAGAAATATGAGAGGTCAAGGTTTGGCTGGGTAGCTCAGTTGGTTAAAGCATCATCCCAATATGCCATGGTTGTGGTTCCATCTCCATCCAGTCAGGGCACATACAAGAAGAAAACAATTAATGCATAAATAAGTGGAACAACAAATAGATGTGTGTTTTTTCATCTCTCCTTTCCTCTCTCTTTCTAAAATCAATTTAAAAAGAAAGCAATGTGAAAAATTCAGTTAAGGGGACTGAACTATTGCAATAGTTACTATGTGAGATAAAGTAGCATTAACTATGAGAATGGTAGTGGTAATATGGAGAGCAGTATGTAGACCTGAGAAGTATTTAGAATATACATTTGACAGAAGGCAATGATGGATTGATTTTGGACATTAGGATAAAAAATAAGTCAAAATGACTGGAAAATCTTTTTTGGGAAAATATAAGGTCAGTTTTGGACATGATGAGTTTGCATTTCCCTTTTGTAAATGTTGAGTATGCAATCAGGAACTCAAGCTGAGTTCTGAGTTAGAGATATAGGTATCAATATAGAGATAGATAGGTACAGGTATAGACACAGACATAGATATAGATATTTGTGAAAGAAATATGTGTGTGTGGGAGTTATTACAAAGTAGATGACAACTGAAGACTCTAATGCGGATGAGACTGCCTAAGCAGCAGGCTTAAAGTGAGAAGAGAAGAGAACCTTGAGGAACTTAACATGGAGCAATATGCCAGATAGAACTAATATGAAAGGAGAATACATGAGAAGGCTCCATAGAGAACAGAGGACACTAATGCCCTGGAAGCCTGGGGAAAACTAGGATTTTAGAAGGTAGAATTGTTAATTACGTCAAATTTTGCTTTGAGATCAAGTAATATAAGGATTATAATAGCTGCTGAATATGGTTAATTTAGGTCATGTGTCAACATAGAGCTGTCTTGATTTAGTGAGTTAAGTAGATTGGCTTATGGGAGAGTAGGCTAAGAGAAAATAGGGACTTCAAGTATAGATAATTCACTATAAGAAGTGAGGTTATTTGTTAACAGTAATGGGCAAAAGTTGCCAAAAAGTAAGGAGCATTCAAAAGTTTGAAATATTCATAAAAATGAGAGAACAAGTTTGAAAGTGGAAATATAGTGGGATTATGATGCAATGTTGTGGATGTACTTGAAGCTGGTGATATAAATCTGCTTTGTGGTGTCACTTTCTCTGATAATGCACAGTTGCTCAGATTTAATTAAATGTCAATCAACCAACAATCACTAATGCCTTTTGCACAACATGGCAGCATCAGATGCAGTGGGGAATGCAAACATCAGTAAGCTCAGACACTGGTTTTTACTTAGCTAAGATAATTAAAACACTATATCTTGGGGTTCTGGTTCTAAATTCAGTTTAACTAGTACTGGAGTAATCTACTAACAAATAGCAATTATGAGCTCTGGAAAAATATTAAAGCATAAAGAACTCTTTAAAGGCATTGGGGAGCAGAAAAAAAAAGCATTAAGAAAGTATAGGTAATTCAAGACTTCCAATAAGTAAGCAGTGCAGGGTGAGAGCTACATTAATTTGGCTTTTGGCCTGAAAGGATTCAACAGACCACATAACAAAGGGTTCCTTCAACTCAAACAGAAAGTTATAGACTTGAGTGTTCAAAGTACAAAGTTCAGGGCCACAAGAAGAGCTGATAATTGAGAGGTGAAATCCCAGGAATGATGGAGCCACAGGATGAGGGAGGCTAACTCCCCATAGAGCTCCCCACAAATACTAAAAGACCCCTGAATTGTGTATGGGAGGAAAATCCAAGGACTACAGCATAATCTGGACAGAGATTTCAACTGCCCTCCATCAGAGAGAAGACAGGAATTTTAATATCACCAATTTAGACTGGCTTGGAAAATGCCTTAGGGTTTCTGTTAATACTCAAAGTGGATCATTTCTTAGGAGTAAATATCCCTTAGGAGTAAATACTCTAATAAAGGGCTAGGATCTGCCTGAAGATTAAGGATCAGACTTAAGTTAATCTAACCAGGAAGTGTTAAAGCAAGCTTTCACATGTTCATGGTAATCAGGCAATAATTTATGTACCTGCCAATACAAAAGTCAACACGTTTATAAGAAGATAAGATTCTCTAAGATGATCATCTGTGTCCACCATACAATCAAATATCAGAAAAGAGACAAAACATTAAATACCATAGTCAAGAGAAAAAGAAATTGACACACAAAATTTAAGAGAATTTAGATTTCAGAATTACCAGACAAGGAATTAAAGAGCTATTATATAAAAAAAAGTTTGCAATGTAAAGAAAAATTGTCAAAACCAGTGAACACACTGAGAATTTCACCCTCCCCCAAATGAGAAACAATAAAAAGAAATGCAACTCTATTTATAGTATTAATAGGATAATATCTGAAAAAGAAAATTCATTAGATGAGATTAATAGAAGATTGAGGGTAACAGAAGAAATGTTCAATGAACTTGAAGGCATATAAATGATCCAATCTGAAAAGGAGAAAGAAAAATACAGGAAGAAAACAAAGAGAGAGGATTCTCAGTCAGCTGTAGAGTAACATTAAACTGAATAACATACGTGGCCCTGTAATCTGAACAAGAGATATATAGTGTGATGAGGCAGACAATGTATTCTAAAAAAGAAAAAATGAGACTTCCAGTTTCTGATTCCACATGTAAGGAGCTTGAAAGTCGCCACTCTGTCCTAAAACAAGTAAAAAGCTGAACAGACTGAAACATCAAGGACACGTACCTGGGTTGCAGGTTTCATCCCTGACCTAGGTCAGGCAAGTGCCAGAGGCAACTAATCCATCCCTCTCTGTGATTCTCTGTCTGTCTCTCTCCTCTTCCCTCCACTTTCTTCCTCTCTCTAAAATCAAAGGAAAAAATATCCTTGGGTGAGAATTAACAAGAAATAACAAATAAAATGGGCCAAAGACCTTAACAGACATTTCATCAAAGAAAACTTATACATGGTACATAAACATGAGATGTTCCACATCATATGTCATCAGGTAAGTGCAAATTAAAACACCACTCATGAGATGCCATTACACATCATTAGAATGGTCAAAATCCAGAATACTGACAACAGCAAATGCTGGTAAGGGTGTGTAATGACAAAATTTGTTATTCATTGCTGGGGGAAATGCAAAATGGTACAGAGGGCCACTGGCAGTTTTTTACAAAACAAAGTACTTTTACCATATGATCGTGCTCCTTGATATTTATGCAAAAAACTTTGAAAATGTATATTTACACAAAAACCTGCACACAGATGTTTATAGCAATTTTATTAACAAGTGCCAACACTGGAAGCAACCAAGATGTTCTTCATAGGTCAATGGAAAAATAAACTGTGGTATATCCAGTCAAAGGAATAGTATTCAATGTTAAAAAGAAGTGAGCTATCAAGCCATGAAAAGACATGGAGGAATCTGAAAAAGAAGCTCATTTGAAGAGACTACATACTGTATAATTCCAATTACAGTCATGCACCACTTAATGACAGGGATATGTTCTGAGAAATATGTCATTAGGTGATTTCATCATTGTGTGAATATCATAGAATGTACTTACCCAAACCTAGATTTTACAGCCTATTACACACCTAGGCTATATGATGTACCATGGCCTTATACATGGTCTGTCTCTGACTGAAATGTCATCATGCAGCACATGACTGCATGTGACATTCTAGAAAAGGCAAAACAATGGAGACAGTAAAAAGGTCGGTGGTTGCCAGGGCTAGAGTGGAAAGATGAATAGGCAGAACACAGAATTTTCAAGGCAGTGAAAATACTCTGTATGATACATAACAGTGAACATATATGTCGTTACACATTTTCCCAAACCCAAAGAATTTACAACACCAAAAGTAAACCTTGGTTCAAGTATATGCTCTCTATTAGAAACCCGCTTTGTATATAGCGATAGATATTGACTATAAGCTCATTCATAGGAAAACAAACAATATGCCATACAAACATTGATGAAAAGAAAGCTGCCATGGCTATGATGAAGTAGATTTTAGGACAGTGAATATTACCAAGGATAAAAAGGGATGTGTTTTAATGATAAAGGGATCGATTTATCAGTAAGACATAATATTCTAAATGTGTATGCATTTCACAATAGAACTTTAAAATACATATCCCAAAATTGATAAAATCTGTTGGAAAAATGAACAGATCCACAATTAGACCACTGGAGATTGAGATACTTCCCACTCAGGAATTGATAGAAGAAGCAGACATTAAATAACTATTTTAAAAACCTGAAAATCACAACCAACTCTACCGTTACAGATTATTCCACTTAAAGCAATGAAATATTTTTTCAAGTGTACATTGAATAATATCTCGACTTCAATCATGGGAGAGGCCCCCAAATAATTCTCAATAAATTTTAAAAGTTTGAAATCATGTAAAGTATGTTCTCTGGCTACAAAGAAATTATTTTTTTAACTAGGAAACTATCTAGAAAGTTAACACAATTTTTAAATTAAACTACACATTTGTAAGTAACATAGAAAAATAAAAAGGCGATAACAGATATTTTAACTAAATAAAAACATATCAAACTGTGTGGAATAATGATAAGGTAGCTCTTTCATGAAACTTTAAAGCATTACATGTTAACATTAAAAAAATAAAGTTTAAATCAATGACCTAAGCATCTATTTTAAATAGAAAATGAAACTGAAATCAAATTAACCAACATGCAAGAAACAACAAAAATAAAAGCATAAATCAATGAAGTAACATCATAAAAGAATTAAGACTCAATAAAGCTAAAAGGTGGTTTTTAAACTAGGTCAATAAAATTGATAGACCTCTAGGCAGACTGAGAAAAATTAGAGGGCAGGTGAATATTCTGAGTATCAAAAATAAAAGCAGGCATATCATTACCAGATTGTAGATTTTTAAAAATGTAATGAGGAATATGGAAATAGCATTATGCCATAAATTGTAAAATTTAGCTGAAGTAAAAAAATTCCTTGAAAGATATAAACTCCCAATACCTAGTCTAGACCATTAAAAACTTGAATAACTTTTTATCTATTGAAGAAATTACATATATAGTTAAAAGTCTTTCCATAAAGTTAACTATGGGTTCTCTAGTTTTACTAATTATTTCTACCAAAGACATAAGAAATAATGCTAATTGCACACAGACTCTTTCACAAATAGACAAGGAAGGAAAAATTCCCAAGTTATTTTATTAATATAGAATTATTCTGAAACCAGATAAAATTATCAAAACTACAGGTCATTATTTATCATAATGAGAATAGTAGTAAGACTCTTTAACAAAATATTAACCAAGTAAATACAGCAATATATAAAGAAATAGCATACCATAATCAAGTGGAGTTTATCTTGATTATTGTTTAAAGTAAAGCCATCAGAGGTTGGCTTTACTTTAAACAATAAATCATGCTAGTTATTATATTAACTGAAAAATAAAAATAAAACATATGATCAATACATATCTCAACATACATTCAGAAAAAAAATTTACAAATTCAATATCCATTCATGAGAAGCACTTTCTTCAAAGTAGGAATGGTAGAGAACTTCCTCAATCTGATAAATGCATTGACAGAAAACCTACAGATAATGTCATCCTTAATAATGAAAATGCATGCTATCCTCCTAAGTCAATTAGAAATACAAGTATACTCACTGTTTCTATTAAACCTTGTATGGAATATCTTAGCCAATAAAAAAGACAGGAACAAAAAATAAAGAAATAAGAATACAGTTTTGAAAAATATCTACAAAAAAGCTACAAGAATTTAAAAAATAATTTACTAAATAATAAGGGGCAAGTATTTCCTTTGCTAGCAATTGTATTTCTTTATGCTAGCAATGAGTAGTTGTAAATTAATTTTTTAACTAAATAAATTGGGGTAACATTTTATAAATTTTAGGTGTACAAGTTTATAATACAACACCTGTATACTCCATTATGTGCTTACCACCCTAAGTCTAGTCTTCTATCACCATATATTTGACCCCTTCCCCCAACCACTTTGCCCTCTTGTAATATCATTCTGTTGTTTGTATCTATGAGTTTGTTTTGTTTACTTATTTGTTGCTTTTTGTTTTATATCCCACATATTAGAGAAATCATATGGATCTTGTCCTTTTCCATCTGACTGATTTCACTTAGCATGATCTCTTAATATCCAATCATGCTGTAGCAAATGACATTTGATTTTTTTTTAAATTATGGTTGAGTAGTATGCTATTGTATATATGTACCATATGTTCTTTGTCCAATCACTTGTCAAAGGTCACTTGGGTTATTTAAGCTATTGTGAATAATGCTGCAATGGACATAGGGGCACATATAGATTTACAAATAAGTGTTTTCAAATTTTTGGGGTAGATAACTATAAGAAGGATTGCTGAGTGACATGGTAGCTCTATTCTTCATTTTTTGAGAAATATATAAAGAATTCATACAGTTCAACAACAAAAAAACCCCAAGTAACACAGTTTACAAATGAGCAGAGAACCTGAATAGGCACTTTGCCATAAAAGGCTACAAATGACCAACAGATATATGAAAAGGTGCTCAATATCACTAGTTACAAAGGATATGTAAATCAACTGAACTGCCAAGCAAAATAGAGATAGACTCATAGATAGAGAGCAGGCAGATCATTCAGAGACGTGGGGGAAGATTCAGAAAAAAAGTGGAAAAAGAGAGAATTCATGGACATGGACAATCATGTGGTGATTGTGAAGATAGAGGGGGTTGGATGGAGGTGGAAAAGAACATAGAGGGGATAAATGGTGATGGAAATAATAAAATAAGATAAAATTTAAAAGCAAAAACCACGTGGGTCTTATTTTTCTATTTACTTGTCCTATTTGTTATTGAGAAAGAGGTTTCAGAAAATAACCACACACGCACACACACACAAACCACAATGATCACACCTGTTAGAATGGATATTAAAATTTTAAGATACCAGTTTCAACAGAATAAAAACTGAAGTCAATATAAATTTAGCAAATTATTTATAAGATTTTAAAACTACAATATTTTGCTGAAGCTAGAGAAAGCCTAACTACTAAATTGAGACAGTCATGTTCATGAATTGAAATGTTCAAAATTGTTAAAATGTCACTTGACTTCAAATTGACTTATATATTCAACACAATTCTGATAAATATAAGAGCTTCTTGTAAATATTGATGAACTTTTTCTGAAATTTGTATGAAAATTAATATAGATAGGATGTCCAGAACAATTCTGAAAAAGGGAAACAAAGTTGCCACCTTACCAGAACTAATTTTTTAAACTTACAATAAAGGTACAATAATCAAGGTGGTTCATATTGACTCAAGGATACAAGTGCAGATACCAGTAGATATGAAATAGACACACATATAGCCCTAACTGTTTTGGCTCAGTGGATAGAGCATCGGCCTGCGAACTGAAAGGTCCCGGGTTTGATTCCGGTCAAGGGCATGTACCTTGGTTGCAGGCACATCCCCAGTAGGAGGTGTGCAGGAGGCAGCTGATCGATGTTTCTCTCTCATCAATGTTTCTGACTCTCTATTCCTCTCCCTTTCTCTCTGTCAAAAATCAATACAATATATTTTTTTAAAAAAGAAATATACACACATATAGGGTGAATTAATTTTTTTTCACTTTTTACAAATAGGCAAGAATTGGTAAAAAAAAATTTAAAGATAGGCTAAGAAGATAAAACCTATGTATCATAAGAGTATTAGAAATTCCCTAAAGCAAGGAACCATAATAAAAGTTAAAATTATCATTTGTAAAAATTTTTCTAAAATTATAAATATAAATACATACACATGTACATACATATTTAAAAAAACATTCCACATATCTGAGAATATTGGCCTAGAATGACCAACACCAAGAGATATTCTTATAAGAAACCAGTCAAATAAATGAACTTTAAAGTGATGGAAAAAATAATCCTTTGAGCATCTAAGGCAAAAAGAGAAGGCAACATAAAGACAAACATATTTATATATATATAATATTCAAACTTGTCAACACAACACTTTAAGCCAGAAGAAATGGAACTAACACATTAAAAGTACTCAAGGAAAGAAAATTTGAACCAAGGATTTTATATCCAGCAAAACCTACTTTCAAGTGCAAGGGGATCAAAGAATTATTAAAGTAAAATAAATTAGGAAATATTTTCCCAATTATCTCTTTCTAAGAAATCAACTAGATAATATGCTTCAGACAACCAAAATGATAGAGAGATACAGAATTAAAATAAGGTCATGAAGTTCACATAGTTACTTATGAAACAAAAATTGAATGAAAATTAATGGGAATATAGCAAAGTATATAATTCTCATACATTTTTATAATGTAGAAATCATGAGCTATTAAGAAATGGGGGTAGAATGGTAGAGTGTATATTCAATATGTATTTCAGAAAACAGAGTGATTATAATATTAACATTGTAATTTCAAATACATTTTTTGTATTGTAGTATGTATTAGTTTATTAGAGCTGCCATAACAAAGTACCACAAACTGGGAGGCTTAAACCACACAAATTTATGGTTCACATTTCTGGAGACCAGAAGTCTGAGATCAGTGTAACAGTGTGGTCAGCTTCTTCCGAGGGCGGTGAAGAAGATTCTGTTCCATGCCCCCGTCCTACCTCCTGGCGGCCTTAAGCATTCCTTGACTTGTAGCTGGGGTTCTCCCTGTGGCTTCCCATCATCTTCCCTCTAAGTGTGTCTATCTTTGTGTCTAAATTTCACCTCTTTTTAAGGTCACAGTCATCTTGGATTAGGGCCCACCCTATTGAAATCATCTTTGATTACTTGCAGAGACCTATTTCCAAAAAAAAGTCACATTCACAGATCCTGGAACTTAAGACTTCACCATCTTTTGGAAGACACAATCCAACCTATACTGGATTAAAACAAATGATTAATCATGGGAAATTTTAATTCTATTATACTTTTAACCTAGAAAATTAGAATTCTCAATGTGGAAAAAAGTAGATATAGATCTAATATAGAAATTAAATAAAAGTTATTGTCCCCAATATATATCAGTTTAATCTCAACTGTATGTGAGTGTGTGTTTGTGCACATGCATGTTCATGCATGAACACACTCTGGCTATTTTCAATGAAATGGCCTAGAAACAATAAGAATCCAATGGCCAAGTACACAGCATACTTAATATATTACATTTACCTCCAAAAGCATATGTACATCTACAAATGAACCAGTTACAAAACAAAATTTAAAGTGAATAGTGTGGGTCAAGTGCTTGCAGAAAACACCAGTATTTGCAATCTGTATTTTCCAAACTCATTTGATTGGGCTCCCTAGCTTTGTTGTACTTTCTCATTTAGCACTTATATCAGTCTTGTTTAAATACCCAATTCAGTAAAGTCTGAAAAAAAAGATTTACGTAAATGCACAGAACAGAAACTTTTCAGGGACTGAAGCATGTATTGCACAGGGCTATTAAGAAATTTGGATTTAATGTTGGCTTTACCATTATTTAAAAGGTCCCTTCCCCAAGTGATTTCTGAATAATACCAGAAAATATGGGAAAAGGGATAACAATTTAACTTTTAAAAAGTAAATGTGTATTAGAGTAGAATTGCAAAGTATGCAAGGATTTTTCTTCCCAGAGTAACACTTAAAAATAAATGGATGTAAACTTTGAACCCTGGTGAATCATTTAAACCAAAGAACTTCAAGAAATGTCTGACTTGGGTTGCATCTGTAGACAGTGTTTGATGAGGAATTATTTGTTACTTGCAACAGTTAAGGCCACACTTGACCACTAGTACGTAGAAAAATGAATGAATAACAAAGCTGCCAGGAGGAATAAGAATGTTGTTGGGATAGACATAGTTCTTTATGGCAACAATGAACGTGGTAAGTTATTTTACATGTTAAAGAAGCAAGAATAACATCACTTATATGTAGAATCTAATGAACAAAATAAACTGATAAACTAAATAGAATCAGAGGCATGTATACATGGAACAGACTGACAGATGTCAGAGGTGAGATGATGGGGAGGACTGGATAAAAGAAGGTGAAGAGGTTAGCCAAAGAACATATATGCCTAGCCCTTGGATACATACAACAATAAAGGCCAGAGGAGAAGGGTGCAGGAGCTGGGTGGAAGTTAGCATGGGGGTGGGGTGGGGGATGAGGAACATCTATAATAGTATAAACAATAAAAAAACAACACAGAAGAATAATAAATGTTGCTCACCTAACACTGATTTGGCCCATCCCAGCAAACTTCAATAAAGGAACTGAAGAAGACATTTTGAGAAATTTATTTAAGAGGGAAATATAGTCATTTAATATTAACTAATGCTAATTATGAGTAACTCAGATTATCATACAAAGAGATAGAAACTTTAATTACTGATTACTAATTACTATAGTATTTTGTCATGTTTGAATCTTCATTGCAATTCCTTTGTACTGTTCTTTTTGTACATTTAATATGTTTCTTAAATATATGCAGTAATTTTAATAAATTAATATCTAACATTTATTGAGCATTCATTATTTATTAGGCCTTCTTTTAAATAATTTACATATATTCTTAATTAGTCTCCAAAACAATCCTCTGAAATGGGAACTATTTTATTCACATTTTATTTTATTTATTTACTTATATTGATTTCAGAGAGGAAGGAAGACAGAGATAGAAACATTAATGTGAGAGAGAAACATGGATCCATTGCCTCCTGGACTCCCCCTACTGGGGATTAAGCCCACAACCCGGGCATGTGTCCCAAATGGGAATCAAACCTGCAACCTTTGATGCTCTGGGTGATGCTCAACCAACTGAACCACACCAGCCAGGGCTACTCACATTTTAAACTGAGGATACTGAGGCATAGAAAATATAAGCAACCTGCTCACACTAACTCAAGCAGTGTGATACGATCTTGAGAGCACAACTGGAGTGTCACCAAATCTTTGTGTGCCTTGTATTACCTAGAGCACTTCCTGGTCCCAAGTTGGTACTTGAAGATCATGACCCAGAAAATGTGCTGGGTGAGCTGATTCCTGATGGATGAATAAATATTTTCCAGACTGACAGAGTGGGGAAAAACTTTCCAGGCAGAAGTAATTAGTCCAAGCAGGAGAAAACTGACAACTGACTCATTCCACTGATAAAATGCATAATGCTGTAGATACATGTCTATTTTGTATGAAAGCTTTGATATAAAACAATAATATAATAACTGCATATAGATGTGTGTTCACTTTTCTACTAAAGAAAGAAAGAAGAGAGTTTTAACTTCTCACAGTTTATAGACATAGTATATTAAATTTAGATGGTTTAGACACAGTTTATTTGGGATAGACCCAGAATTACATTAAGTTTTAAATGTTGATGGCTGTGTACTGTGACAATCGATTAGCTGAATGGGGCTTAGACCAGGGGAAACTCCTAATGCTTTTTGGACTTAACTGGGTGACATTGTTCTGAGACCTTTGCTCTTCAGTTGCTCAATTCCTAAGCTAACGGTAGTTTTTAAGACTCAGTCAGCAGTGTTTGAACTGTTATAAATGCGTAGGCTAAGATTAGTTTGGGTGATAAAAAAAATAAATGATAATCTAAATCATAAGAAACACATTGATTTTAACACTATTCTAAAATGTGTCTGAATGATTACAGCAGGCAAGAAGCTAAAACTAATTGCTCTTGATCAAATTACCTACATTTACTTCTAGGACTAATTAGCATGGTGATCAATATTAATGCTGGCTTAATCATTTAGAATAACTTACTTCTGTTTTTTAGAGCTAATTAGGGCTAAAATGTTTGGAGCAGTTATTAATTATTAGTGTCCAATAAATTTCTGATCATTATTAGGACCACCGTAAAGTAAGAAAGCCAACACTTGAGCAGAGAAAAAATAAGAGAATAACTTTTCTGTGTAATAAGATCCAAATAAGTCATAACCACAATATGTCAAAATGCTTTGAATTTGCAAATATTGATGATTGATTCATTAGAAACATGCCTATATATACTCTAAACTACCATGAAATGAATACAATGACCACATTAACATCATAAGACAGATTAAATATGAAATATTGGTTTGCAATTAATAGAGAAATATTATTTTTACTTAATTACCTAATAATAATATCTTGATTAATTGATAATGTAACAGTTACTCAAACATGATTATTTCAAGTATTCTCAAATAATAATATAATATTTCAAGGTATTTTCAAGGCAATTGGGAGTTTTATTGTCTCTTTTTCTGAGTAGTCAAACACACAGACACTTTGATTGCCTGAGATTACAAGTCATGTAATGAAAGACCATAAAATAAAGCAAGTTTGTTTTATGGGGCTATGATCAATTTTTAATAATGAATCATATTTTATCCAGGGATAGAACACCATGGGGATTATTGAAGGACCCCAAAACTAATAGCCATTCTAGTAAGACTCATGAAACAATAGCAATGCATGATTTTATCCTCATTAAATAGTGTACTACAGGAATGGAAATGGCACTAAGCAGATTTCCCAAATATCTGAAGGAAAGACTCACAATAAATGATCTTCAGACAAGAAGTGAGAAGGCTAGAAGTGGCAGTGGGTATTTCAGAAGGTAAGTTCAAAGCACTGGTTTGAGAACAATGTGAACTTACAATGAGTGATTATAATAAATTTGATTCTATGTGTACAAAAGTTTCTTTCATAGAATAACTGTATTGGTGTTGGGGATATTTTTTCTAAATATGTTTGTAGCATATAACTATGATGTTCAAACTATGATTTACACCATTTAAACTGTATATTTTAACAGACACCTTTGCTGTAAGGAGGTAATGAAATAGCATCCCATATGGTGGTTTTGGTCATAATTTACTATATGACACCCTAGCAGATTAAAGGAGTTAAGGTTGCTCCTGTCTTCTGAAATATAGTCTAAAACTCTTTAAATTGGGGTCAATAGTGAGAACAAAATAGGGATATAGGGAAAACTCCTACTTTGCCTTTTGTATATTTTTCTTGCTCTTCATCTCACCCAAGCACTCTATAAACATTTTCAGATTTCTTGTGTTCCTTTCATTTTTCCTTTCCACCAAATCCTGACTAAAACTTGTCTTCCAGAATGAATCTGATATTGGTGATTTAAAGCAATGTCTGTAGGAGGACACACTGGGTACACAGTAAAAGGATTAGGTAACCTGTTGGAATCCATCCAAATTGCCTAATGAAAACCACTATATATTTATGCATTAAATGTCAGTAGACAGTCCTTGCTTTTTCTTGAGGAATATTTGCATTTTAATACTGTATAATGCCTGCTGAATGAAAAATTTGGTTCTTTATGAAAGAAAAAACAACAAACTTAAAACCATTGATCAGCTCTGGCTGGGTAGCTCAGTGAATTAGAGCTTTTTCCCCATATGCAAAGGTTGCAGATTTGATCTCTAGTCAGGGCACATATAAGAGCCAATTAATGCATCAATAAGTGGAACAACAAATTGATGCTTCTCTCTTCTTCTCCTTTCTCCTCCTCCTCCTCCCTTTCTCCCTCCCTCCTTCCTTCTTCCCCTCCTCCTCTTTCTCCTCCTCCTCCACTTTCTCCTTCTTTCTTCATTCATGAACCTGAAAATTTTATTTATTCTGATCTGGGTCATGTGACTTGGGGCCACAGGGTGCAGAGTACACTTCCTAATGTCAATATCAATGACAATGAACATTCTACATCATTCTGAGACATTCATTTCCTAGACTCACAGAAACTTAGGGTTAGATAACTTGAGCCAGAACCCTCTAATCACATCCCTGATATGGTCCTCCAGCTGCTGCTTGAATATCTCCAGTGGTGGGGCAATGTCTCTTAAATTTATTTTAAGAGACAACTTGGCACAAATTATTTCCCCTTACTAGTTCTGTGCACTCTAAAAACAGAAAAGAAATCCGCTCCCTTTTTGGCATGGAAAGACTCAAATATTTTGAAATTGTTGTTAGATTAGCAAGTATTTTCTCCAAAGCAAATATCTCCAGTTCTTTTCACTATTTTTTTAATTTAAATTATTTATTGTTTAAAGTATTACATGAGCCTCCGTTTTCCCCTATTGACCTTTCCTCGGCCACCCCCACTCCCCAGCACCCCCACTCCCTGTCTGTGTCCATTGGTTATGCTCATATGCATGCATATAAGTCCTTTGGTTGATCTCTTACCCCCTCACCCCCACCTTCCTCATAGGTTGGACAGTCTGTTTGATGCTTCTGTGTCTCTGGTTCGATTTTTGTTGATCAGTTTATGTTGTTCATTATATTCCACAAATGAGTGAGATCATGTGATATTTATCTTTCTCTGACTGGCTTATTTCACTTAACATAATGCTCTCCAGTTCCATCCATGCTGTTGCAAATGGTAAAAATTCCTTCTTTTTACAGCAGCATAGTATTCCATTGTATAGATGTACCACAGTTTTCTAATCCACTCATCTGTTGATGGAAACTTAGGCTATTTCCAAATCTTAGCTATTGTAAATTGTGCTGCTATGAACATGGGGGTGCATATATGCTTTCTGATTGGTGTTTCTGATTTCTTGGGATATATTCCTAGAAATGGGATTACTGAGTCAAATGGAAGTTCCATTTTTAATTTTTTGAGGCAACTCCATCCTGTTTTCCACAGTGGCTGCACCAGTCTGCATTTCCACCAGCAGTGCAAGAGGGTTCCTTTTTCTCTGAATCCTCCCCAGCACTTGTTGTTTGTTGATTTGTTGATGATAGCAATTCTGACAGGTGTGAGATGGTACTGCATTGTCATTTTGATTTGCATCTCTCAGATGATTATAACATGTTCATGGATTGGTAGAATCAACACCATTAAAATGTACATACTGCCAAAACCAGTTTGGCTCAGTGGATAGAACGTCAGCCTGCAGACTAAAAGGTCCCAGGTTCGATTCAGGTCAGGGGCATGTACCTTAGTTGAGGGCACGTCCCCAGTAGGGGGTGTGCAGGAGGCAGCTGATCGATGTTTCTCTCTCATTGATGTTTCTAACTCTCTGTCCCTCTCCCTTCCTCTCTGTAAAAAGTCAATAAAATATATTTAAAAAATAAAAATAAAATGTACATACTACCCAAAGCAATCTACAGATTCAATGCAATCCCCATTAAAATACTAATGACATATTTCAAAGACCTAGAACAAACTCTCCAAAAATTCATATGGTATAAAAAAAAGACCCTGAATAGCTGCAGCAATCTTGAAAAAGAAGAACAAAGTTGGAGGGATCACAATACCAGATATCAAGCTATATTACAAAGCCACTGTCCTCAAAACTGCCTGGTACTGGCACAAGAACAGACATATAGACCAATGGAACAGAACAGAGAACCCAGAAATCGACCCAAGCCATTATGCTCAATTAATATTTGACAAAGGAGGCATGAACATACAATGGAGTCAAGACAGTCTCTTCAATAAATGGTGTTGGGAAAATTGGACATATACATGCAAAAAAATGAAATTAGACCACCAACTTACACCATACACAAAAATAAACTCAAAATGGATAAAGGACTTAAAAATAAGATGGGAAACCATAAAAATCTTTAAAAAATCCATAGGCAGCAAAATATCAGACATATGTCATAGCAATATCTTTACTGATATAGCTCCTAGGACAATGGAAACTAAGGAGAAAATAAAGAAATGGTACTACATCAAAATAAAAAGTTTCTGCACAGCAAAAGAAATCATCACCAAAACAATAAGAAAACACACTGCATGGGAGAACATATTTGCCAATGCTATCTCAGATAAGGGTTTAATCTCCAAAATATATAGGGAATTCATACAACTTAACAAAAAGAAGGGTGTTATAGTGTTAATTTATTGTCATTTGCTTTTGGTAAGGCTTAAGACACCAGATCTCAGCATCTCCAAAATATATGTAATAGTGTATATATTCTTTTTTGTTGTTGTCGTTAATTCTCACCCAAGGATATTATATATATATATATATAATATATATATATATATAATATATATATATATATATATTATATATATAATATATATATATATATATATGGAGAGAGAGAGAGAGAGAGAGGAATAGAAGCAAGGGGGGGGGAGAGAGAGAAACATTGATTGGTTGAGAGACACATTGATTGGTTGCCTCTCACATGCAACCCAACCGGGGCCAGGGAACAAACCTATAACCCCAATACATGCCCTCGACTGGCAATTGAATTCATGACCCTTTGGTCTGAGGGCCAATGCTCTAACCACTGTCCAGGGCAATAGTGCATATATTCTTGACCAAAAGCTGAGCTCATGTGTCTTAATTGTTTCAGCAGGAGAAAGAATCTTATTTCTTATATCCTTAACCAACTGGTGTGGACGAGCTAAATTTATTACTCATCATATTCAGGTGTTTAAAAGTGAAGGCTTATTTTTTAGAAGACTCATTGGGAAGTAGAACATAATATCATCCATTACTCATGTTGTATAATTTCCCACCTTAGATCCAAAATCAAGTTATTCCTATACTATGAAAGACTCCACTTGACAAAGGATATTTTTACTGGAAACATGGAATTCCTGAAATTTAGATGCTCAGAGAAGAAACTATGGACGTAATTCATGCTCAGACATCTGAGAAAGACACCACCCTGCCTGCTCCAGCTCCCTTTGGGAGGGCATGCTCATTAACTCTGGGAGTCCTGAAGGAGCCTGAAGATAACCACTTTCAGAAAGCATCGCTGACAAAAGCAAAAGATCAGGGAGAAGATCCCTTCTTCTTGCCCTGCCTTTCAATCTCCCTCTAGTGCTCTTATTGAGTGAATTTATCAGAAGCCATTTGGCACCGAAATATAAGAAATGCAGTCTTCAGAGTCCCAGCCCTAACATCACAAAGCAGCGTCTAGAAATGTGAGTTTGGACTTAAGACAATGGGAAAATATGTTCAGTTTGGATGTAATTTGGATTTTTCTGAACAGAGTTTAGGTGCAAAAGAAGGATACAAAAAGAATAAAGAACTCGCATTTTTCAAATATGTTCTAAGAACCAGACACTATGTTAAAGTCTAAAATGTTAATCATAGGCAAATCCATAGAGACAGAGAGTAGATTTGTGGTTGCCAGTAGCCAGGGGAGAGGAGAATGTCAAGTGATAGCAAATGAATAAAGGGTTTCTTTTTGGGGGTGATGAAAATATTATAGAATTTGATAATGGTGATGATTGCACTTCTACGTGAATATATAACATGGTGAATATGCTAAAAACACTGAAAAAATATTAATCATTCAACAAATATTTATTGGGCACATAGTATTTCCAGTCACTGCAAAAGACCCTTCAAATGCAATATTGAAAAGATAGACATTATTCTCTCTTTCCTGGAATTTAGAGACCTGAAAGAAAAATGGGCAAATAAAATGTGATTAGGGTAACATGTGTAGCTATCTAAGTAGGGTCATGTAGCAACCTTGAAAGAGAGTCAGATTAAGGGACAAAGGACAAGGAAGTGATTTAATTTTTCCAGGGTTGTAGAGACCAAGTGGCACAAACAGGATGTGAATCTAGAAATGTAAGACCAAAATTCATGTCCTTTCTCAGGGAACCTCTCTCCTTGCCAGGAGTGTTAAAGGGCAGCTTGATCTTTTGTTACTGTGGACTTCTGCAGGCTCACAGGGAAAAAGTAAAAAAAATAAATGATTTTATTTGACTTTTCTTTTTTAGCTTCCTCCAAAACGGCAAAGGGATATCTTCCAAGGATACCCTTACCAAGGGAAATACATTTCATTAGTTTTATCACAATGCTTATACTGTACATCTGTATAGCCACATTAGAACCCTCTCTTCACTAGGGGCTAACGAGACACGTATCCTGTTGATCTGCAGATTTTTTTAAAAAGCCCTTTATTTCAACCTTTAGTATGATTCCCTGAAAAAGCAGAATACCAGCATTTCAACTGCAACAAGAAGCACCGCTAGAAGCATGCAAGTTCTCTTTTTTGCTGTGTCCATGAAGCTAATGGTTTGGTGTTTTTTGTTGTTTGTTTGTTTGTTTTTGTCCTTTAAAAAACTCTGTTAGCTATTTCTTATGGCTGCCTAGTGGCTGTGAGATGCGTGAAGTGAGTCCCTGGGAAGAGAGAGAAGGTAGAGTTCATTAGGGCTGACAGGAATCTTTAGTGATCAGACCATGTGATTTACTCATAAAGAAACTGACACTGGAAGTTAAGTGGCATCTCAGTCTCCCATTATAAGCTTGTTAAGGAAGAAAAATCCATGAAGGCTTGAGATCATGAATATATGTGCAAGCCCTTTCCACAAGGTCATGTAAGTTAAACACGTTCAGTTCTTCAGAACAAAAAAGGAACAGTTAAATGAGCTGGTGTGAAAGGTTTAACGGCCCTCAGAAACTTCAGTAATGAAGGTATGGTTTAGAAATTCCTTGAAGTAATGCCATCATCTCCCCATTTGAAGGGGATGATTTGAGATAGAGGATTTGGACTGGGAAGAAGAATTCAAGGTTAATCATTTAAAATGGAAAACTTGCTGTAGCTGGTTTGGCTCAATGGATAGAGTGTTGGACTGCAGACTGAGGGGTCCCAGGTTCGATTCCGGTCAAGGGCACATGCCTGGGTTGCAGGCTCAATGCCCAGTGGAGGGTTTGCAGGAGGCATCTGATCAATGATTCTCTCTCATCATTGATGTTTCTATCTCTCTCTTCTCCCTTCCTCTCTCTGAAATCAATAAAAAGATATTTTTTAAAAAAAATAAATAAATAAATAAAATGGAAAACTCAAGTGGGTAAGATTGCAAGATGAGAACATTTGGCAGCGGGCCCTTGGGTGAAGCCATGGAGGCACAGGGAATTCACACCAGTATCTTGCCTTGGAACTCTGGTGCTTGCTAGTACACAAGAGGCTGAGAATGTTGTGAAGAGAAGGATGTGGTCAGGGTAGCACATTTTGTATGTATGTCATAATGTGGTCTTCATGAAAAAAAAAAAAAAAAAAAAAAGGTGGAGTTTTTAAACTCTATACGAAGCTCCAGGAACTTATACTGACTGCTCAGTGCTACATCGACCAGTAGAATAAAATTGCTTGATATTTCCTCTTTGCATTTCCCATATAGTCTTTGAGTGGATATGGAATTAAATCCACCAATTACTGAAATGTAATACCTGATATAAGTAAACAAATACTATGCTTATGTCATAAATATACTATTCTCATAGGTTAAAAACAGACCAGAGAAGAAAACAGAGCCCATATTGAGCCTGCTAATATTCTGAGCTGGGCTTGACGAGCTCCACAAATGGAGCCCATCTGTCCCCTAGTGGTTCTGAATTAAGCAGTATTTAAAGAGTATCTTTTTTGGATCTTATTTTCAAGACAGAGAGAAATGTATGATTCTAGGTTTCAATCTAGAGTCATACATTAAATTAAAGTGAACTTAAGGCTCCACAGGCAGCTCAAAATTTCTGACTTCAACCTGTAGCACCATGTCATTGGTCATTGGCAAGGACCTGAGCCCAAATCCCAATAAGGTACAGCTCAAGATTGAGGAGGTGGGGGAGATGGACATGGAATTGAGGGTGGAGGTGCATGTGAACCTATGGGGAGGGGTCAATGCCAGAAACACAGGGAGCATTCCAGGAGACTGGGAAAAATCAAAGGCTGACCTCAGACCACACATATGCTGGATGGACAGTAGGGAGGACATCCTGTGGCGGGTCTTGGGCTGTGTCTGTGTCCTGTCTTTCGGGGAACATGGAAATACATGCATGTGGTGATCTTTTCTCCTCTTGAAACTCTAGCACAAGCCCAGGATGCAGAGCTGACTCATGCTTCAACACCTGTTGTACATCTGAGGAGCCCATGCAGAGGAAGACCTGGACACCACTCCAGTCCAGCAAGCACAGAGAATCCCAAACAAGATGAACCCAAAGATGCCCCTATCAAAAAGCATCATAACTAAAATGGCAAGGGTTAATGACAAAGAGAGAATCTTAACAGCATTGAGACAAAAAATAGTTAGTTACCTACAATGAAGCTCCCATAACACTGTCAGCAGATTTTCAACAGAAGAAATTCAGGCCAGAGGGGATTAGCACAAACTATTCAAAGTGATGAAAAGCAGGGACCTACAACCAAGATTACTACCCCAAAGGGCTACCATTTAAAATGGAAGGAGAAATAAAAAGTTTCCCAGACAAGAAAAAGGTAGTTTGTTACCATCAGAGCAGTATTATAAGAAATGTTAAAGGGACTTCCTTAAGAGAGAAAAAAGAGGAACAAAATGATAAAGAATATAACGGCAATAACTATGTGCCTATCAGTAATAACTTTAAATGAAAATGGATTGAATGCTTCAATCAAAAAGACAATGGATGGATGGATGGATAAGAAAATAAAGCCAATATATGTGCAGTCTACAAGAGAGCCACTTCAGACTGAGACACACACACACTAAGACTGAAAGGGATAGAAAAGGATATTTCTGCAAATGGAAACAGACAAACAGACAAAAAAGCTGGGGAAGCAATACTTATATCAAGACAAACTAGACTTTAAAACAAAGGCTATAATAAGAGGCAAGATCAACTTAGATAATGCTAAAAGGATCAATGTAACAAGAGGATATTAACCCTTGTAGACATTTGTGTACCCCACATAGGAGCATCTAAATGTACAAAGCAAATCTGCATGAACATACATGAGAGAGATCCAGAGTAATATGGTCATAATAGTGGATTTTAACACCCTAGTGACATCAATGGATATTTCTTTTAGACACAAAAATATCAACAAGGAAACATAAGCCTTAAACGACACACAAGACCAGATGGATTTAATTGATATTTTCAGAGCATTTCATCCCAAAGCAGCACAATATACATTCTTTTCAAGTGCACATGGAACATTTTCTAGGATAGACCACATGTGAGGACAAAAAGCAAGTCTCAACAAATTTAAGAAGACTGAAATCATATGAAGCATCTTTTCTGACTACAATGGTCTGAAAGTAGAAATCAATTGCAAGGAAAAAAGTGATAGACACACAAACACATGGAGGCTAAATAGCATGTAACTAAACAATGAATGCATTAACAATGACATCAAGGAAGAAATCAAAAGGCACCTTGAGACAAATGAAAATGAGAAGACAACAACCCAAAAATCTATGGGATCTAGGAAAAGCAGCCCTAAGAGGGTAATTCAGAACATTACTAGCCTACCTAAGAAACAAGAAATATCCCAAATAAACAATCTAACCTTATACTTTAAAGAACTAGAGCAAGAGCAACAAATAAAACCCAAAATGAGTAGAAGAAAAAACATATTAAATATTAGAGTGAAAAATAAATGAAATGGATTCTAAAATAAAATACAAAAGAATATTTCTGGAGAACCTGAGTAAGCCCAAAATCAGAAAGACTCCTCTGAGGATGAGGCAATTTGGCTCATATATGAGAGATGGAGAGGGCTTAACTAGGTGAAAGCATGGGGAGAGAATACCTTGCTCTGGAGCCTCAAAGTAGGAAAGAGCATGAGAACATTTGAGAAGCCATGTGAGGAATGATCGGGCCACAACACAGAAAAAGAGGGGCATCAACACAAAAATGTGATCTTGGAAATGAAGAAAGGAGCTAGCTAATTTAAAGAACACAGGTCCTCACAAAGAGTTTGTTCCTCATTAATTATCAAAGGGCTTTAAGTGGGAAGAACATTATTGAAATTGCATTTGTTAATGCTCACTGACTATTCCCACCAATGTGCTGGAAGGAGATAAAAGTTGTTGCTGGTAGAGGAATAATGAGGCTCTTGCACTTGTTCAGTAAAGAGATGTGGTAACTTAAACTAGTGACAATGAAAATAAAAGGTTATGAAGCAGGTTTATTTGCTTAAATTTGTTGGTGGACTAGATATGGAGCACAAGAGGAGGAAAGTGACAGCTACGCATCAACTAGGGTCAGAAGAAGGGGGAGAGAAAGGGTAACCATAAATGTGAAAGTATCACTATAGGTTGACATTATTCTCTGACTGCCACATGTCCTGGTTCTTCCAAGAAATCCTTACTGCGAGGGAGGGCGAGAGAGGATATGAAAACAAAAACACTGGGCCCTAGCACACTGCCCCTCTGCGTTTTCCTCTGCTAGATGCAGGTATCGTATGTATGGATACTTTGATGGTATAGATAAATTTCTGAGGATATAGATGCAGTTTGTGGTAACCAGCTTTCACAATGGCCCAAAAGGTTCTCACCTCCTTGAATTATACACTTGCACAGTCCCTGTCGCACAGAATGAGGGCTGACACCCATGTGACAAATAGAATATGGAATTGATGCACTTATTCAACTAATATTTAGTAAATATACAGATGTTCCAGGAACTTTAAAAGCAACAAGGAATCAATATTGAACTATTCAGTGAGTCAGTGAATGTAGATTTAAAAAAAAAACACAAAAAAACAAAACAATCAACAGCCCTGGCCCAGTGATTAGAGCATCGGACTGCACACAGAAGGGACGCAGATTGGATTCCTGGTCTAGGGCATGTACCTGGGTGTGGGTTTGCTCCCTGCCCCTGGTCGGGGTGCATGCAAAAGGCAACCAGTAGGTATGTCTCTTTCAAATCCATATTTCTCTCTCCCCCTCCCTCCCACTCTCTCTGAAAAGCAACAGAAAAAATATTCTTAGGTGAGGATTAACAAAAACAAATAAAATAAAAACAGTAATATTTTATATTTTATCATGTGACAATTTTAAGGGGGGTATATTTGCTGAGGAAGATATAAGATGCTGTGTTTCTCTTTAACATGAACAATATTTGTTACCATTCTTGACCAAGGGTAGTGCTCTGTACATAGTAGGTACTCTAAATGTTGCTTGGATTGATTTGACAATAGAGTCTTTTCTATATTGATCAGTTAATCAGGTACAGGATAAATGAAAAAGAAGAATTTTCTTCTTCATTGAACATTTGGGCTTTGCAGCCTGCACTGCACTCATTTATTCCAACGAAGCAATAGCTAGTCAGACTTCGTACATGTCTCTGATTTCAGCAATTATTTTTGAACTAATCAAGTAGTTGCTCATACTGGGGCAAGATCATCCCTATCCACCATTATTATTTTTATTTTCCAAGGACTATTATTTGCTGACATGATCTTTTCTGAAAAGGACAAGAATTATAATGGCAATTAGCATCCAGAGGGGGATCAATAAAAGTATTACACTCACATATACACGCATATGTACACAGAGGGTTTTAAAACTCTCACTAAAGGATTGCATTAACTAATGAACCATTCTTTTTTTTTTTTTTTTTTTTTTTTTTTTACAGAGTTATCTGAGAAAGCTAAGCTGGTTTCCTTAGATGTATATTAAACTTAAGAGCTAAAGGAAATATATTGGACCTGATTTACCAGTTAGTTTTACTTGGGAGGTTAACACGTTTTCTGTAGGCTTAGTATAAAAGTATGCTCCATAGGATAAATTATAAAATAGACTAGAAACTTACAGTAGCAGTGACTTGCAAAATTTTAAGTGGTTGGAAAAATGATGGAAGCAAAAATGAATCTATCCTATTTTTAAGCAGTTAATAATGATCTGCAGAAAGAGAAAAATTTTTAAATCACAGCACATGCTAAATTAGAACTCTTATCAGGATCAATAAGGGCAGAGCAATCATATAAAAGGACAAAGAAAGATTAGAATTGTGGGGCAAGAAATAACAAAATAAAATGAATTTGGAAAGTCTAATGTAAAAAAAAATGATTTAGAATATACACCCATTCAGTTGGAGACAGAGAATTGAAAAGTTGCAAGAAAGAAAAAAATATTAGGCATCATAATGGACAGTAAATTGAATGAGAACAATAAAGTGACATTACCAAATAATTCAAAGGTGTCATTGGCTTGCGTGTGGAATAATAATCCTATATAATAAAAGGCTAATATGCAAAATGACCAAAGGGCAGAATGACCGGTCACTATGACACGCACTGACCACCATGGGGCAGATGTTCAGCACAGGAGCTGCCCCCTGGTGGTCAGTGCACTCCCACAGGTGGAGCGCCACTCAGCCAGAAGACAGGATCACGGCTGGCAAGCTCAGTGGCAGCGGTGGGAGCCTCTCCCGCCTCCACCACAGTGCTAAGGAGCAGCAAGCCGAGCGGTAGGGAGCAGCAAGCAGGCAGGCAGTAAGGAGTGAGGGATCCCGGAATGTGAGAAGGCGCAGGCGGTACTGAGATACCCTCCTTCCCCAAGTGCATGAATTTCATGCACGGGGCCTCTAGTTCATTATGAAATCACTAGAGGCCCGATGCATGAAGATTTGTGCAAGAATGGGCCTTCCTTCCCCTGGCTGTCGGCACCACCTTCACTCCAGCCAGAGCCACCTTTCCGCCTTCCCACCTTCCCATGCTGCCCCGAGGCCTGGAGTGGCTGGGGAGGTGTGGAATGCCTGCGTCCCGCCCCACCCCTGGCCACTCGGCACCTATGTATGCAAATTAACCTGCCATCTTCGTTGGGTTAATTTTAATACTCACTCCTCATTGGCTCGTGGGCATCGTGAAGTTATGGTCAATTTGCATCTTGCTCTTTTATTAGTGTAGATAGGTGTAAACCTTTCTGTATGTGCAGGTAGCCATGCCCCACATACATTGCACTCTCTGTAGATGTTGGCAGATTCTTAGTGAGAAACCAGGAAAAAAAATTAGCCAAAACATAACTTCTAAAGGTATTTTAAGTTTGGGTAAGAATCTAGTATGGTGATTACCAGAGGGAAGGTGGAGCAGGTGCAAGAGGGTAACCGAGTAATAAATGGTGATGGAAGGAGAGTAGCCTATAGTCAGTGAACACACAATACAATATAAAGATGATATATTATAGAATTGTACAACTGAAACCTATTTTATTAACCAATGTAACCCCAAATAAATCCAATAAAAATATATCATAGATAAATAAATATAGCAGAACCTTGATATCTGTTTTGTTTTTTCTGTTTTGTTTTGTTAATCCTCACCTGAGGATATTTTCCCATTGATTTTTAGGGAGAGTAGTAGAGAGAGGGAAAGATAGAGAGAAACCAATATGAGGGAAACACATCCACCTCCTACATGCGCCCAGACCAGGTACGTGCCCTTGATCAGAATCGAATCCAGGACCCTTTGGTCAGTAGGCCAATGCTCTATCCACTGAACCAAACCAGCTCAGGCTGAATCTTTATATCTTGATGCTCCTGAGAAATCTCAAACATTAGGAGAGCCTGTAACTTACCCACATAATGCAGTAGAGCAAGACTTCTCCAGAGTTCATGTGCAGAGAGAAAGGACCGCTCTGAGATGCAGAGTAGCCACATTCCCTCCCTCACTGGCTAAGGACCACTCCCTAAATCCAGGCTCCATCATTCCAGTTAATGACTCAGTGAAGTGACAACATATACATTACAATATGTGGTGTACCTCTGGGGTCACATACAAATAGTTTTAACTTGTGGACCTTCAAAAGTACATTAACATTTTCTGGTGTGATTATTAAAATGTATGTTTCTAGGCTCAGGGACTCTGTATTTTAATAAGCACCCAGGATTATTTAAATACAAGTAGCCCTCAGCCTTCCCCAGAGGTTAATATTAACTGTGTCATTCTAAGGGGGTACACTATATCTTGATCCAAGACAGCAAATAGAAAGATACGGTGCCTCCAAGGATAACAGATTGGCAATTAAATTACATGTGAGCTGAAAACAAAAACAACATGTTATATAATCAAAGCATCCCTGAAGGTTCGGGTGTGATATAAAACAAGAAAAAGGACAGACTGATGATCCTCAAATTTTCTTCTATGTCAGAATTTTCATAATGGTAGAAATCCTTGTAAGACAGTACAACTTCTTTAGCTGAAAAGCAAAAATGCTTCATAATGTAATATAGGAAAAATTTTAGCTGGAGAACAAGTACTAATTACAGTTCTATAAATTGACTGGTAGGATTTCATAAATTATAAAACCAAACAGCCTGACTCCTCGTTATTATTATGTCACAGTGCATAAACAAGTACAGTTTTCATTGTATTGACTATTTATGGTGGGTTTTTTTAATGTATTGAGTAGGTGCTTAGATAAATGCATCTATGTCTTGTGGCTCCTCCAGGGGAACTGCTTCTGTTGTTAAAGAATATGAGATTAACTAGCAGTTCCCCTCTCCCCCCAGTCGCATTCTCTGGTTTGTTTCTCAATAGCAGACATAAATGTGTTCTAACCTGAGACTCACTGGTAAATAAACAAGCTATTAACTACACTGAGGGTGAATATAACATTGTATAATCTCAATAATTCTGCAGCAAATGTGATCAGATTACAGTCACAATTCAGCAAAAAAAACCAACTGTAAGTAGCAAAAAAATAAAAAAAAGCAAGGCCTATATCACCTGATACAATATTGAGAAGACTCATGTCTCAAGGCATTTGATTTAATTCAGGAAAAGCAATCTATGCATTTAAAATAACCTCACCAGGGCCTACCTGGTTTTGCTCAGTGGATAGAGTGTCAGCCTGCAGACGAAAGGGTCCTGAGTTCAATTCCAGTCAAGGGCACGTACCTCGGTTGCAGGCTCCTCCCTAGCCCAGGCCCTGGTCAGGGCCCGTGCAGGAGGCAACCAATGGATGTGTTTCTCTCCCATTGATATTTCTCTCTGTCTTTCCCTCACTCTTCCACTCTCTCTAAAAATCAATGGAAAAATATCCTCAGGTGAGGATTAAATATAATAATAATAAAAAAATCAAATAACCTCACTTGGCCTATGCTACTGTTTCAGGAAATGCTTTCATTCCAGCACTATCTTAGCTTGTGCTGTCCAACCTTTCCCCTTTTAGAAATGATCTGACATGGGGATTTCCATCAGGTCTGTTTTTCCAAAGAGAGTACCAGCTGAAGGTGAGGCATCTTAAACCTAATTCCGCTCACAGAGGTGTATCTATGAGTGAGGTCTTTCTCATGCCCGTCTTCAGGGAAGGTGGACTGAGTACCCAATAGCCAGAATCAGCAGCAGGACCCCAGGCACGGGTGTTAATGTGCCTTCTGCTCTCTCAGCTGATCTGGAGCAGGAGGAGATAGGAGGGACAGGTCCAAGTCAGCAGGAAGAGTAAAAGTTTCAAACCCCAAAGGTCCAAGGCAGGATCTGGTTGTAAGAAAGTAAAGATACTGGTTATCTTTCACTAATAGAGTAGCTTTATCATTTCACTTTATCACCCCTCAGGAATTAAATTATTGGTGTCAGTTAGAGGTAGAAGAGCAAACTACATTTTCTGAGTCCAGTTTAAAGACAACTTGTTAGGTATAGTGCTCTCTCCCGGGGTTGGCAAAAGGTCTGATCATAAGGTTACTAATCATTCTAGACATGAAAATCTGTGTTGCTTCATTGCTTTACTGGGGCATTTTTTAGAATTAAAAAAATATGCCTGGCCCTAGCGGGTTTGGCTTAGTGGATAGAGCGTCAGCCTGTGGACTGAAAGGTCCCAAGTTTGATTTCTGTCAAGGGCACATGCCTGGGTTTCCGACTCAATCCCCAGTAGGGGGCATGCAGGAGATCAATGATTCTCTCTCATCATTGATGCTTCTATCTCTCTCTCTCCCTCTCCCTTCCTCTCTGAAATTAATAAAAATATATTTTAAAAATGTGTCTGTGGTTAACCCAGAATACCATCTTCAGTTACTGAATTATTTTTAGTCTGTGCATTTATTTTTTTATTATTTGTTTTTTTATACTTTTATTGAATGTATTGGGGTAACATTGGTTCATAAAACCATACAGGTTTCAAGTGTACAACTCAATAAATATCATCTCCACACTGCATCCTGCGCCCATCGCCCCAGCAAAGTGGACAAGCAGTAGTCCTAGCCAATTCAGTGTAGGGTCAAGATGTTTGATGAGAATTAAATGGTAAATCTGCTCTGAGGTTCTCTAAGCGTCTTTAAGGAACTTAATGGAAGGAAAATGAATAGAAAAGTCAGAATCTAGCCTTGCTTGTGGTAAGGTTCACTTTGAAAACCAATACCACTGTATTCCCCTTTTCAGATTCTCATTTAAAAGTGTTATGCAAACTATAAGATAACTAATAAAACACAGCAAGTTTAAGATTAGTTTCTAGATCAAATTGGAAAAAATAACAACAACAACAGGCAGCTATGGTCAAGTATACAAATTGATCCAAATATCAAACAACTAAAGAATCAAACAAGGCCTTTTATCTGAATTATTAGAATTCCTTAAAGCAATAAGTGCCCCATAACAGAAAGTTAGAAGTTTCATAAAGGAGTCATTTCAAGTAGTCAACACTGCATTTAAAGCTTCTGTCAACCTTAAGATTGCAGATCAAAAACCAGAGGCAGAGGGGCCTTTTCCATGCATCTGAGAAGACTAGTGAACATCATAGAAAACTGTCGACCTGTGAACCAGGAGGTCAGGGTTCAATTCTGGTTGGGGCACATACCCAGGTTGCGGGCTCAATCCCCAGTGTGTGGTGTGCAGGAGGCAGCTGATCAATGATTCTCTCTCATTGATGTTTCTATCTCTCTGTCCCCCTCCCTTCCTCTCTGAAATCAATAAAAATATATTTTTTTAAAAAAGAAAAAGCACTGTTCTGGGCTGCTTCTTAGCTGTTTGAGCTCAGGTAAGTTCCTAAGATTGTGCTCCTCTCTAAGGTAGAAATGGTAAGAACCACCTACGTACCTGAAAAGTGCTGCACAAACATGAGTTGCTACTACTCACCTGAGGAGGCAGGTGTGCTTTCTGTGTTCTGCAGAACTCTGGCTGCTGCTTTCCACATCCTGTGTCATTATCAGGCTCCTGATACCTTTATTCTTCTAGACATCACCTTAGCCTGCCCACAAAAGAGAATGCCATCCTCACTAGCATTCCTTCACAAGCTAATTTAGCAAGCAAAAGTATACTAGCAGGTGTATATGGTTGGCTTATGTTTCTCTGAGAAAGTGCTTTTGTGAGTGTCTCCTTGGTGGGGGACTCTGTGGCACACAGACCTAAATGTTGAGTTGGATCCCACTCTACCCCACTATCCCCTTGTACCAAATACGTTTGTTCCATAGTCACAGACTTCTCTTCTGATCTCAGGCCAGTCATCTCAGAATGATTGCCCAGAATCAAGACATTCCAGAAGAGATGCTAGGCAGGTCATTTTCCGTGACAAGTCTAAGGTCAGCAATAACTCCAATTTCTTGAACACCTTTTGATGAGTCATTGGGATGATGCTTTTACACATGATGCGGAATAGTAATTTAAGGTATTAATTTAGGTGTTTGCTTTCCCCAGAGTTTGCCCCTTTAATGCCCACCCCTCCCAACCTTCGTTCAAGGCTAAGGACAGATTCCTGTTTGTTTTCTTCTAAGAAGTTTTGGGGAAGAGTAATTTGTGTTCAGAATTTTCACACCAATGCTAGATGCTTCTGAGAATAATGTGGGAAAGCGTATTTGTATCTATAGACTCATGTCTGGTAGAAACAGGGTACTCCTCAAATCTTTATTAATAAAATATTTTGTTTGGCTTGAGGAAGAAACAAAGGAAGAGAGAAAATTCTATGGGTCCTGAGAGCAGAGAAAACTTATCCTCTGTTTTTCAGCAACAAAGGCAACAGGACTGGAGAAAGTGGCACCTGGATTATGGCCAGTGCTCTGTACTCCAGCTGGGCAATGGAGGGGGGATTAGAGCGCCTCTGAGAGTCTCGGGATCTGAAGGCCCCACACTGATGCGGAGATGTCTCCAAGGTCAACCCCTTAACCTATGACCTCGGGCAAAACTCTAAGACTCTCACCAAGATCTAACAGCCAAAATCTTACCACCCTATACTATCCTCTAACACTGAATATTATTTCCCAAGGAGTGTGAGAGTAAAATCGCAGGTACAAATTAAATGGAGCTTTTATCTTGGTATCTCTGCTAGCCCAGTAGAAGAAGCGTTCAGTCAGAAATTATGAGTTAAAGAAAACGAAGAAATCTTGTTTTCCACCAGCCCTGGATTTATGTCTGGATTGACTCACACTACATATCGAATGCCTCAATTAATCCCTATAGCAGCATTACATCTCCCTTTTCATAGATGAGAAAACCGGGATCGAAAGATTTAAGTAGTTTCTCAAGAGAACACAGCTCGTTTATGATGATGCTGGGCTCCAGCCCTCAGTCTCTCCGACTCCAAAGCCCTCTCATCTGCTGTCCTATTGTACTCATGCCCTGAGGCTGAGTGGACCAGGCAAAATTCAGTGCTCACCAATTACACAACTGACTCCTCTTGAAGATAACATGAACCAGCACAGAGACACCGTGAAAAGTGATTTTTGGATTTTGGGGCACAAAGTAAACCCTACAGAACAATGTATTTTATAAAAACTTGCGCTTGCCTTTCATAGCTGCTAGTACAATGCTGAAACACTAACTAGGTTCTTCACAGGCGTTTTACAGCTTAATTTCCCTGCATGGCTTGGCTTGGTGGTGGTTCAGAAAGGACAGAGGCTGTGGGGTGTAAAGACCATCTGTAGCTCTTAAGTAGAGACTTGGCTGGCCTGAAGGAAACGTTGGCAAGCCTGGCAGTAGAGGAGGGAACTGGGAATAGTTCCCGGCCTCTCCCTGGAGTGCCACACCCAACAGCAGGAGGCTGGCACCACAAGGCCATTGACAAAGCTGCCAGTGGACATGGAGATCGGCACTAACAAAAGGGGAGACCAGCTGCGGGACTGCACGCAGCTGGAAGAGTGGTGCCAGGTGGAAGGAAAGAGATGCGCTCTGGTGCAGGGTACCAATGATCACATTTGAAGTGTGCAAGGAAGGGTGACGTGTGGACAGGGAAACTGAACCAGATGCAGGGCGATAATGCCATCGAGCCAGGGAGGCAGGAAGGAATGAAAGGAGGAGAAAGGGAGTGAAAGAAAGGTGTCAGCCTTGACCGAAAGCCAGCCAGTGAGCAAATCCCTGAAGAAAAGCCTGGTTCAGTTTATTTTGTGTCAATTATATTAAACCACCAGGTAAGGAAAGAAAAGCTCAGAGAGAAATACAATCATTATGTAAAAAAGCGAAGGACAGATGTATAAATGAATGAGGTACCATAGTTGAAGTTCTTTTTAAGTTGTCAGACTCATACTAGGTGCTCAATAAATTGTGGCTACCAGTAAAATCACCATGGATGCTGCTCCTTTTAGCTAGTTAATTCCTAAGCTCAATAATATTGTTAATAAAGGTCTGTTAGTATCTTGATACCAGATGAGGTTGTAATGAAGGATTTTAATTCTACTTCTAATCTAAATTTCAGACAGATTTTCCTTTTCAATGAGACATAAAACATGTAGACTGGCAAAATCACTTTGAGACAAGCCTGGATTCATAACTGCCATGCTTCCCAAGGTGGAAGTCCCTTTCATGCATGCAGTCATCTCTCTGAGGTCCAGATAAAGTTTTTTTTCCTTCTACTCTCCACTAGCTGAATAAAAATGTGGTCTTTGCTCTTCCGTTCCTGCAAACATTCATTTATACTGAGAGTGTGTGCACGTTGCTATGAGAAAGTTGTCGATCAAATGCCTGTAATTACACTTTCCTGCATTTGCAAGAAATGGAGTGCTCTCTCTTTAATGGTTAACTTTTCTCCATCCTGAATTGCCATCTCCTCAGAAAAGCCTCCTCAACCAATCAATCTAAATGTAATTTTCCCTATTAACCTCCATATCAATGCCTTGAGCGTGGCTTTTAAAATACTTATCAAAATTACTTCTCACAATGTGCATGCTCTTTTAGTTGTTTGTCTGCTTACTTGTATTTGTCTTTAGCACCCACTATAATGTGAATTCTGTGAGGGCCGAAACCATATTAGTATTCTTCCACATCCAGAAATATTTACTTAACACATACTAGGTGCCAGGCATTGTTTGTAGGTACTGGGATAAAGCAATAAATTGACATGGTGGGAAATAGAACAACAGGCGGGGAAAAAGGAAAAAGACAAAGGTAGGTTGTAACGTGATGAAGAATGTAGCAATATGAGGGCACAAAGAGTGCTCCTGGGCCGCAGCAGTGAGAAGTCAGTGGGCAGATGAGGTCTGTAATATCAGAAGTAATTTGGTAAATCTTCCTCATAAGTGGGCCCATGATGACAAGCAGAGGAAGAGCATTCCAGGTGGAGGCAATAGTGTGTTCAGAGAACAGCAAGCAGGCATGGTAGCTAGAGCAGAGTGAAAGGGAGGAGAGAAGGAAGAGATGAGATTGGAATCATTATGGAGCACTATGAAGGCTATGTTGGAATGGTAATTTTATTCTGGGTGAGGTGGGAACAAGATTTAAGAGTTTTGAGCAGTGACAGGATCTGACATGCTTTAAAAGGACTGCTGTTGCTTGTAGTATGGAGAATAGCCTGGAAGGGGTTGCTCAAGGGAGAACAGATAAGAGATGATTGCAGTAGTTTAAGTGGAAGAGCATGATGGTGTACAGTGATTTAAGAGAATATAACATGATAGAATACAGTGATTGCTACAAAGGTGAGGGATATAGGTCATATTCTGTCTATATTTTGAAAGTAAAGATGGTTGGATTGGCTGAGAGATTGGATGAGGATGGCAGAATGAAAGTTTTCAAGGATGACTCCAAACTTTTTGGAAAGAACAGTTTGAAGACTAAAGTTCCACTGATCAAAATAAGAAATACTTGGCGAGAAAGAAATTTGAAAGGTAGAAGTGAAGAGTTCAGCTTAAGATGAGTAAATTTCCAGCTGTGGAAATGTCAAGTAAACAGTTAGCTTAAGGAGTTAAGGAGTTTTGAGGCTGAAGATATACATTTGGAAGTTACTGGAATATAGATGGCATTTAAAATCACCAGAGCAAATGGATTCACTGAAGAGGAAAACAAAGTAAAGGTCTGAGGACCAACTCCACAGCACCCAGCGTTCAGTGCTGGGGAAGATGAAGAGGGAATAGCAGAGGAGACAGACAGGGACTTACCTCTGAGGTGGGAGGAAACCAGAACACAGTGCCCTGAAAACCAAGGTCTACTGCTGCAGCTCGTTAACAAATGTGAGAACTGAGAACAAAGTGTGAGTACAGCAATATGGCAGGGCCTGACCACCTTGGGCAGTTCTGTGGAAACATGGGGATGAATGCTTGACTGGAGCAGTCTGGAAGAAAGCTTAGAAGGGAAGGAAGTGGAGTCTAGACAGATCTTTGAAGGAAGTTTGCTATAAGAAGCTTTAGAGAAATAGGGAATGATGTAAGCTCATCATTGCTATATTTTGTAAGTGGGATGCCACTATATTAAAAGGATAAGGATGTTTACAAAAAGGGAAGAAAATTGATGGGGGTCAATGACAAGAGTGAAGTCCCAGAGCAGGAGAATGGGGGTGGGAAACACTATCTGAGGGAAGGAATAGGCCCTGGGTGGGAGCTGGGGCAGGTTTTCACAGCAAAGGAGAGAAGGGAGAGTGGCTGTGCGCAAATATACCCACACAGGTAGATCTGATGTATGAGCATGAAGCAAATTTTCTCCAATTCCCTGACTGAATTCTCAGCATCTCTCACAGTACCTGGCACATAGTAGGTGTTCAAAAAGCATATTGGATGGATAGATATACGTTATTAAATCTGTTTCCAAAGAATTTCGTAAGAATAATGTTCTATGCAGGGGTTCTCTTTGCATTTTAGCTTAAACCTACTCTACAATAATAGAAGAGAATGAGAGGAAAAGATAGAAGTTTTTCAAATAAGCTTTAATGCTTCACTACATAACCTCCACCCCTTGCCTTTTCTTCTAAAACAAAGATGTGGATAGAAAGGTATGGGATGTTGTACTCTTATTATAGAAGTAATTGGATATCTGTGACTCCTCTTACCCTCTCATAATATCTGTTGGATATAACTCTTGACTTTCTCATTTTGGCTACATTCCCAGAACTGTATGTAGAGTGTTTCCCTGAAATATTGGAAAGGAACCTACATTTTAAGTTCATCATCTCTTTGCCTGAAAAGCAGCTCATTTCTTGTTGAGATTGCATTTTGCGTGGGTTTTTCTCTTCCTTTACCATTTAAGTTAAAACTTGAGAACTGCAAATTGCATTCAAGTCAATCACATTGTGTTGCACAATAAAGTGATATACACACCAATAAGCAAAATAAGATAAAGGTGACTGAAATGTGATTTTAATGTGAATTAATGGGAGGAGAGGAGATCCAAAGTTCAGAGATTCTATTAAGTGCTAGGCTCTCTACATATATTATTTATATTTAGTCATATCACACACACACACACACACACACACACACACACATACACACACACACTTAGAAAGTAGATATTATTCGCCTGTTATAAATAATGCAACGAAGTTTAAGGGTTAAAAAGAAAATAATATTTTGCTAAGTACTTCATATGCATCATCATCTTCAGTTTTAGAATAATGCTGGAAGGTATTTATGTTCACTCTATCTTAAAAAATGAGAAAACTGGTACATCAAGATGTTCAATAATTTGCTGAAGTTAACACCACCGCCAGGGGCTCTATCCTGGATATGTGGTTATTGGAAGACATATCCTTCCTGTCACACTATGTGGCCCCTCAAGGGAAGCGAGATGCCAGGAACTGAACACAACATGAAGATAAAGCAAAACATAATTGCTGAATACATTTTGAGAAATAGCATCAATGGTCCAATAGTTTTGTTGATTGTACTTACTGGCTAAGTCACAATCAGTTATATCTATATCAGTTGCATTCCTCCAAAAACAAAGAGGAGCTTCTATTTTCAAATTTCTCACAATACATTTCGATTTGAAAATTAGCAAAAATGTATTAGCATGGTCAGGGGTGGGCAAACTTTTTGACTCGAAGGCCACAATGGGTTCTTAAACTGGACCGGAGGGCTGGAAAAAAAGCATGGATGGAGTGTTTGTGTGAACTAATATAAATTCAAAGTAAAGGAGCAGAGGGGAGAGCAAGAGAACCCTCCGCTCTTTCGGCTCCGCGGGCCGGATAGAACAGCCGAACGGGCCAGATCCGGCCCGCGGGCTGTAGTTTGCCCACGACTGGTCTAGATTCTTAAAACTCAACCTAAGAAGGGAACATCTTGCTTTTCTTTTTAATCCCTTAACGAGTACCAACTAGATTATAAAGCAATGCAAATAAAGAAACCTTACATATCTTATGCAAAATGCATATGTATGCATGAACATGTAATTTTTTCCAGAGTTATTTCTCCACAGTCAACTGGGGAGACATAGTAGTAAAAAAAACAGTCTTAAAAATCAGAGCTGCATTTCCATCCTGCCTCCCTGGTTGTTGGGTATGCCACTTGCACAATTTACTACTTAGCCTAAGCCTGACTGGGCTTCATCAGCGAGGAAAGGATGATACCTCACAGAATTACTGAGAACAGCATTGAAATAATCCACTTAGCACACTGGTTAACATAGAAAATGCGCTCAATAAATTGTTTCTGTCCCCAATACCATTTGGAAGTCCAGAGTAAGGCACTAATGGCCACTTTACAGCCTGTGACAAGCATGGAGATTGACCTCAAATAGAATGCTGGTTTTTAAAAAGGTTCTAATGATTAAGCCTGATGCAGATAAATCACAGCACAGGCCACATGATTAAACTGAACCTCCCATTTAATTGCATCTCAGGTGAAGGCGCTTGTTACAATTTCTGTCTCTGCCGCAAGGAAAGGCTTATGTTTCATAAGCCCAAGAAGGTAGAAAAGAAAGGAAGATGTTTAAATATAGCCAAGACTGTGAACAAGGTCAGTGTACTCTTCCGAATCTCTCTCTCTCTCTCTCTCTCTCTCTCTCTCTCTCTCTCTCTCTATATATATATATATATATATATATATATATATATGTATATATATATAATATAATATGTAATATGTAATGTGTTACATGTTACATGTTGTGTGTTATGTGTATATTGTATGTACCAGAAAAATTTCTAAAATTATTTCAAAAGCTAGACCATCAATTTTCTAAAATTATTTGAATAACTAGAGAATTTAAAAGAAGGGACTTCTAAAATGTTTAAACCCAGGATAGGTTTAGTTTTCCTAACAAGTCCAAAGGAGTCCTACGCTCCCTAGGTCCTGTGCGGTTTCTACAACTACTCATATTCAAAAGAGGAATGCATGCAACTCTCAGGTCACTACTACACACCTTTGCTGAGGAAGATCCCTGGGGAAAATGACTTTAATCTCTCAGAGCTTTATCTCCAATATTATAATATCTCCACAAATACAAACACTGTCTAATATTTCATGTTTCCATTCAAAGCCACCTCCTTCGTAAGATTTCCCTGATGCCTCCCCTAGATATAAATTGGCTCTGCTTTTATAAATTCATACAGTGTTTTATTGTGTCTGTTTGTCTCTCTCCACATCCACCTTGACCTCTGTCACTCACTACAAAAGTGTCTAAAGGGCATGGACTACTTTTTATGCATTTTATTTCCACACGGATCTTAACACAAGCTCTGAACACCTATAAATTCTTGCCCACATTTCTATTAACCATTCAATATGTTCTAGACACCAACATTATAAATGGTTAGGTTGTATTGAGTAAATATCAAATCATAAATCTCTTCTCTTTATCAAGGCTTTAGGTACATTATCTCATTCAATCCTCAAAACTACCCTAAATTAGTCCTAATATGACACCATTTTGTGGGGTTTTTTTATTGTTTAAAGTATTACATATAGTAGTACATATATCTCCTTTTTTTTCCCCATTGTCCTTCCCCCAGCCTTCCCTACCCCCTGTCGCATGCCCTCATCCCATCCACGCATAGTCTTGTGCCCATTGGTGTGCTTATATGCATGCATACAAGTCCTTTGGTTGATCTATTTCCATCCCTCCCCAACACTCCCCAGCCTTCCCGCTGTAATTTGACAGTCTGTTTGGTGCTTTACTGCCTCTGTATCTATCTTTTTATTCATCAGGTTATAATGTTCTTTATTTTCCATAAATGAGTGAGATCATGTGGTATTTTTCTTTCATTGCCTGGCTTATTTCACTTAACATAATGCTCTCCAGGTCCATCCATGCTGCTGCAAATGGTAAGAATTCCTTCTTTTTTATAGCAGTGTTGTATTCCATTGTGTAGATGTACCATAGTTTTCTAATCCACTCATCTGCTGATGGGCATTTAGGATGTTTCCAAATCTTAGCTATGGTGAATTGTGCTGCTATGAACATAGGGGTGCATATATCCTTTCTGATTGGTGTTTCTAGTTTCTTGGGATATATTCCTAGAAGTAGGATTACTGGGTCAAGTGGGAGCTCCATTTTTAGTTTTTTGAGGAAACTCCATACTGTTCTCCACAGTGGCTGCACCAGTCTGCATTCCCACCAGCAGTGCACCAGGGTTCCTTTTTGTCCACATCCATGCCAGGACTTGTCGTTTGTTGATTTGTTGATGATTGCCATTCTGACAGGTGTGAGATGGTACCGCATTGTTGGTTTGATTTGCACCTCTCGGATAATTAGTGACTTTGAGCATGTTTTCATGTGTCTCTTGGCCTTCCTTCTGTCTTCTTTCGAAAAGATTCTATTTAGGTCCGTTGCCCATTTTTTTATTGGATCATTTCTCTTCCTTTTATTAAGTTGTATAAGTTGCCTGTAGATGTTGGAGATTAAACCTTTATCAGTGATAACATTTGCAAATATGTTCTCCCATACAGTGGGGTTTCTTGTTGTTTTGTTGATGGTTTCTTTTGCTGTGAAAAAGCTTTTTATTTTGATGTAGTCCCATTTGTTTATTTTCTCTTTAGCTTCCATTGCCCTAGGAGCAGTATCGGTGAAGAAATTGCTTCGGCATATGTCTGAGATTTCTCTGCCTGTGGATTCCTCTAGTATTTTTATGGTTTCTCGTCGTATGTTTAAGTCCTTGATCCATTTTGAGTTTATTTTTGTGTATGGTGTAAGTTGGTGGTCTAGTTTCATTTTTTTGCATGTATCTGTCCAATTTTCCCAACACCATTTATTGAAGAGACTGTCTTGACTCCATTGTATGTTCAGGGCTCCTTTGTCGAATATTAATTGAGCATAGTGGTTTGGGTCAATATCTGGATTCTCTATTCTATTCCATTGTTCTATATGTCTGTTCTTGTGCCAGTACCAGGCTGTTTTGAGAACAGTGGCTTTGTAATACAGCTTGAAATCTGGTATTGAGATCCCACCTACTTTGTTCTTCTTTCTCAGGATTGCTGTGGCTATTCGTGGTCTTTTTTTATTCCAGATGAATTTTTGGAGAGTTCTTTCTAAGTCTGCGAAATATGCCGTTGGTATTTTAATGGGGAGTGCATTGAATCTATAGATTGCTTTGGGTAGTATGGACATTTTAATGATGTTGATTCACCCAGCCTATGAACATGGAATGTTCTTCCATCTGTTTACATCTTCCTCTATCTCTTTTTTCAGTGTCCTGTAGTTTTACACGTATAGGTCTTTTACCTCCTTAGTTAAGTTTATTCCTAGGTATCTTAATTTTTTTGGTACGATGGTAAATGGGATTGCTTTTTTAGTATCTCTTTCTGTAAGATCACTATTGGTGTATAGAAATTCCATAGATTTCTTGTTGTTAATTTTGTATCCTGCTACATTGCCGAATTCATTTATTAAGTCTATTATTTTTTTGATGGAGTCTTTCGGTTTTTTTATGTACAATATCATGTCATCTGCAAATAAGGACAGCTTTACTTCTTCTTTTCCAATTTGGATGCCTTTTATTTCTTCTTCTTATCTAATTGCAATGACTAATACTTCCAGCACTATGTCAAACAGGAGTGGTGAGAGTGGGCATCCTGTCTTGTTCCTGTTCTTAGGGGAAATGGTTTTAGTTTTTGCCCATTGAGTATGATGTTAGCTGTGGGTTTATCATATATAGCTTTTATTATGTTGAGGTATGATCCTTCTATTCCCACCTTGTTGAGAGTTTTTATCAAGAAAGGGTGTTGGATTTTGTCAAATGCTTTTTCTGCATCAATTAATATGACTATGTGGTTTTTATCTCTCAATTTGTTTATGTGATGTATCACGTTTATTGATTTGTGGATATTGTACTATCCTTGCATTTCTGGGATAAATCCTATTTGGTCATGGTGTATGATCTTTCTGATGTAGTGCTGGATCCAATTTCCTAGAATTTTGTTGAGGATTTTGGCATCTATCTTCATGAGGGATATTGGCCTGTAATTCTCTTTCATTGTGTTGTCTTTATCTGGTTTTGGTATTAGGGTGATCCTGGCTTCACAGAAGGAGCTTGGAAGTGTTCCTTCCTCTTGAATTTTTTGGAATAGTCTGAGGAGGATAGGTTTTAGTTCTTCCTGGAATGTTTGGTAAAACTCCCCTGTGAAGCCGTCTGGCCCGGGGCTTTTGTTTGCTGGAAGCTTTTTGATGACTGCTTCAATTTCTTCCATAGTTAATGGCCTATTGAGATGTTTAGATTCTTCCTGATTGAGTTTTGGAAGGTTATATTTTTCTAGGAATATGTCCATTTCCTCCAGGCTGTCCAATTTGTTGGAATAGAATTGTTCATAGTATTTTTTAATAATCCTTTGTATTTCGGTGGGGTCTGTTGTTATTTCACCTCTTTCATTTCTGATTTTGTTTATTTGGGTCCTTTCTCTTTGCTTCTTGGTGAGCCTGGCTAGAGGTTCATCAATCTTGTTTATCCTTTCAAAGAACCAGCTCTTGGTTTTGTTGATCTTTTGTATTTTTTTTTTATCTCAATGTCGTTTATCTCTGCTCTGATCTTCATTATTTTTTTCCTTCTGCTTAAACTGGGCTTTTCTTGTTGCTCTCTTTCTAACTCTTTGAGTTGTAAAGTTAGGTAATTTATTACCATTGTTTCTTGTTTTTGCAGTATGCTTGTAGAGCTATGAACTTCCCTCTCAAGACTGCTTTCGCTGTGTCCCATAGATTTTAGATTGTTCTGTTTTCATTGTCATTTGTTGCCATGATGTTTTTTATTTCTTCCTTGATCTCTCTGGTAACCCAGTCATTGTTTAATAGCATGCTGTTTAGTCTCCATGTGTTTTATTTTTTTTTTTTGGATTGTTTTTATTGTAGTTGATTTCCAGTTTTATGCCACTGTGATCTGAGAAGATGGTTGATATGATTTCCATCTTCTTGAATTTGAAGAGACTTTGCCTATGACCCAAAATATGGTCTATCTTTGAAAATGACCCATGTGCACTTGAGAAGAAAGTATATTCTGTGGCTTTGGGGTGAAATGTTCTGAAGATGTCAATTAATTCCAACTGGTCTAGTGAGTCATTAAGGATTGATGTTTCTTTGCTGATTTTTTGTTTAGAGGATTTGTCCAATGGTGATAGTGGGGTATTAAAATCTCCTACTATGATTGTATTGCTGTCAATCTCTCCTTTGATATCCTCCAGGATTTTTTTATGTATTTGGGTGCTCCTGTATTGGGTGCATATATGTTTACCAGAGTTATTTCTTCTTGTCGGATTGCTCCCTTTAGTATTATGAAGTGGCCTTCCTTATCTCTTGTAATGTCCTTCACTTTGAGATCTAATTTGTCAGATATATGTATTGCTACCCCAGCTTTTTTTTTTTTTTCATTTCCATTCGCCTGAAAAACCTTTTCCATCCCTTCACCCTCAGTGTGTGTGAGTCTTTTTTTCTGAGGTTGGTTTCTTGTAGACAGCAGATATATGGGTTGTGTTTTCTTATCCAATTTGTTACCCTGTGTCTTTTGATTGGGGCATTTAATCCATTTACATTTAAAGTTATTATTGATAGGTACTTATTTGTCACCATTTTTATTCTTTACCCCTGTGTTCCTTCTTCACTTCCTATTTCTTTTTTTTTTTTTTTTTTTACAGCAGACCCTTTAGCATTTCTTGCATTGCTGGTTTGGTGGTTATAAATTCCCTTAGTCCTTTTTTGTCTGTGAAGCTCCTGATTTTACCTTCAATTTTGATTGATAGCCTTGCTGGGTACAGTATTCTTGGATTCAGACCCTTTCTTTGCATGACTTTGTATATTTCATTCCATTCCTTTCTGGCCTGATGCGTTTCTGTTGAGAAAGCAGTCGCTAGTCTGATGGGGGTTCCTTTGTAGGTAACTTTCTGTCTATCTCTGGCCGCTTTTAAGATTCTTACTTTGTCGTTGGTGTTTGCCAATTTAATTATAATGTGCCTTGGCATCGGTCTTTTGGGGTTCATTTTGCTTGGGACTCTCTGAGCTTCTTGGATTTGTGTGGGGTTTTTCTTCCCTATATCAGGGAAGTTTTCTGTCATTATTCCTTCAAACAGGTTTTCTATTCCTTGCTCAGTTTCCTCTCCTTCTGGAACCCCTATTATGCGGATGTTGTTTTGTTTCATGTTGTCCCAAAGTTCCCTTAGGCTCTCCTCCTGCCTTTTAATTTTTTTTTCTAGAAGTTGCTCTACTTGGGTATTTTTTTCCTACCTTGTCTTCTAGCTCACTGATGCGGTCCTCTGCTTCTTCTAGTCTACTCTTGATGCTTTCTATTGAGTTCTTTGAAGCAGCAATGTCATTTTTCATTTTTTCTTGGTTTTTCTTCATTTCCTCTTGGTTCTTACTCATATTGTCAAATTTTTCTCCATTCTTTTCAGCCACCTAATGACCATTTCTCTGAATTCTTTCTCTGGCAGGTTGCTTGCCTCCATTTCATTTACTTCCTTTTCTGGTGATGCCTGCTTTTCTTTCATATGCGGCTTTTTTCTTTGTCTCCCCATGGTCTCTCTTCTCCGGGTGTCTGGTTATGTAGTTCTCTCTCTCCTTATCCCAGTTGATATCTGACCCCTCCGTGGTGGTGTGTATAGCTCCTGTGAATCTGCACATTTGCGCCAATTGGGAACCGGTGTTCTGGTATTCACAGCTGTTCGGTGGGTGCCATAGTTGCAGATTTTCAGGCTTCCAATAACATCCACCTTCCCCTTCAAGATGGTGCTGTCTCTGTGTCCGAGCCGGTGGCTCCGGGAGGGGACCCAACAGCAGCGGGGGCTGCCTGGTCAGGGGAGCCCCGTCCAGCAATCCCCCACCTTCTCCTGGAGTATAGCTGTCCCTTAACTCTCCAACAAACACTCCCCGTGCGACCCTCAGCTGCTCTCTCTATCTGCTCCGGGACAAGGCTTGGGACACATCTGTCTATTCTGCTGCCATTTCTTTTCCTCCTCCGTTTTGTAAGTTACAAGGCTGGGGCTTGGAGAATTTGAGGTACCAGAATGGTGACGTTATCTTGGTATTTACTACCCCAGAGCTCAGGCTCTGGCTCTCCATTCAGGCACTCAGTCAATTTTCTAAACAAACAGATAAAATTCACTGACTGAGTTCTGTGTTGCTGTTTACAACTCAAAGATGAGATGTAGGCAAGTAATCATACTTTTTAAAAGACCAAGAAATCCCTTACATAAAAATAATAGACAAAGACTAATGCTTAAACATCCCTTTATCTTTTGTATTTATAGCCCAGGGATGCATACATAATAGGTCCTGCTTCTACGGAGATCATTTAATTTCATTCCCAGTGACTTGTAAACTGCCAGTTACTGAGACTTAATGAGTTATGAAGCCTTTGTCTTGCATTTAAAGTTTCAAAGTGAAGGAAGAATTTTGGGCAGTTCCTTTGGGCAGTCAGACCATTTATTCAAGCAATTAACCTTCATCTACTGCCATTAATACTTTTTGTATACTTGATGTCTGCTGAGAGAGTGGATCTTAAATGTTCTTAAGATGCACAACACACAAAAGATGGTAACTATGTGGGGTGATGATGTGCTAACTAGCTCCGTTGTAGCAATCATTTCACAATGTATATGTATGTCAAGCTACCAGTACAACCTTAAATATATGCAATTTTATTTGTAAATTATACCTCGATAAAGCTGGAAAAATTTAACCTTCGCTTTCTGTTCCACTCTAACAGGAGTAAAAGCAATGATTTAGACATTTCCTAATAATCACTAATCCTTACATATAATCCATATTATGAACAAGTGCCACTGCTTACCAACAGTATGGAATAAAAATGTGATCCCGATGGAAGAATTTAAAAACACAGGATGGATGTAAGCCTTGAGCAGAAGGTCTGTTGCGAAGGGACTGTGACTACTCTGGTGAGTATATTTATCCAAGATTCTCCCCAAGTACAACAGACTCTGAATTATTTATTCATGCTAGGCTCTTAAGTAAGAATTTAATGAAGCAATACTATAGTTCCTGGAACTGTGGGTTAAATAGAGAAAAAGATAACATGTTTTATTAACACTAGCTGAGCTTGTCTTATCTTGAAAATCAGGGTTAAAATTCTGCAAGTAATATGTGAAGACTGTGCTTCATGTGGAAAGGAAATTGGAAGTGAGAAAGCTATTTTATACACATACCAGCTTCTCATGTATAGAAGGTTAAAATATGCAAAAATAATCCAGTCAAAGTGTGAGCCCTAGCATTCTCTAAAGACCTTTAGGAGCAGACAGGGCATACCTGGGCCCTGAAGTCAGACTGCCTGTCTTCAAAAGCAAGCCCCACACTCACTGGCTGCACATCCTTCATGTGACTTAGCCTCAGTTTCCTAATGCAAAGTTCTGAGAGCACAGCACCTGCCACACAGTAAGGCCTTCACATGTTCTCAATTACTAATGTTTTTGCCTACTTTTAAGTGTATAAAGGTTTCTTAAACCTCACTAATACCAAAGCAAAACTGCATGGAGAAAATGAAGACCAGCAGATAGTGCTAATGGTACTCAAAATACAATGTAATATTCATTTTAAGTTGAGCAAAGTCAGTTGTTTGGGGATAGGAAGTTTGTTTATATTTTTGGGTTTTGTGTTTTATTTCATTTTCTTTTTAGAGTTCCTGAATATGTCTAAAGAAAATGTGGTTTATATCAATTCCCACTGTTACATGAGTGACAAGAGTAGTACCATAGGGACGTGCCAGAAAGTGAGGAAACAAAAATGGGAGTCCAGAAACAACTGTCTACATTCAAGATGTGTTTCCTAAAATGCTTCATGCATATAAGTTCTACTGTAGATGCTATAGGAGAGTTCACTGTTTATAGGAAGTTACTCTAATAAGGTCATTTTTGGTTACAAAAATCACACAGTGTTGGTCAAATTGCCTCAGAAAAATAAACAGTTTATGGAAAGAATATTTGTAAAAAAAACTAAAGAATCTGGGCTAAGGAATTGGGCAGCTCCAGAGCCCAAAACTCTCCCCCCTCCTCTTCTCTGTTCTTCTCATTCTCCTCCTTCTTCTCTCTTTCTCCTTCTCCCACTCATTCTTCAATAACATGTGGTCAAGAGCATCGGGTTACACAGCACATCCCCACCCAACAAATACGGCTCAGGGGGGTAGGAGGTGGCTTCAGAGACTTCAAATGGGACAGGATCTAGACTCATCCCCGCCTGGCAAGCACTCCCGTCCCTGTAAGTCCACCGGAAGTAGCCTCACGGTAGCACTATCCATCTATCACATATAAAACTATCAACAAGCCTGATTTTTAAACACATGTGTCTTCCAAACAATCTGAAATTTAAAAGAATTTAATATTAAAAAATTCAGTCTCATTTATAACTTAGTAACTAGGTTCATGAGGATGTTAATATGATTCCAACTCAAAGCAAAAAAGTGTGTCCTTTTTATTAGCATGTTTAACTTTGTCTCAGGTAAATGTGCCAATTTTTACAAGTTTTTTAAAATATTGGAGAAGTTGTATAGTACTAAAATCTACCCTAAGTACTACCTTTGGAGACTGAGGTTTGAAAAACAAGCAAGTAATTCCAAAATTCACACAACAATGGGATTCTTTTTGTGGGAAAAGGGTGAGATAGTAAATGGTTTTACAGAAAAAGTTTGATATGGTCTGTACTGATCTTTGTTTCATCTTGAGATGAAAAGGGATAGGAAATCACACTTGAGAAAGCTCTGAAGCTTCCTGAGATAGAATGTTGTTAGAGCGCTCATAATTGATGATAATGTGTCTTGGATTAAGTCTTTTTCTATGTGGTTGGTGCACCACGAATAGATGAGTAGGAAAAACAAGCCATCATTTCATGAAAGATGGGTGAACATTTTCTGAGGTTTAACTCAGGCTCTATAATATAGAGTATATATAGCACCAGAATCTTTTGTTAATTTTTTTCTGAAATATCCCTTTAGGCAATATAAGTTGGAATTGCCCAATGTGGTTTTTTTTCTTTTGAGATTTTAATCCAGAAACTAGAGAATATTGTGATTTCCCAGCTCACCATAGACTCTAAAATTCTAATTATGATGAATGTGACATTAGCCTGGCCAGTGTGCTCAGTAGTTGAGTATTGACCCATGAACCAGGAGGTCACAGTTCAATTCCTGGTCAGGGTAAATGTCCGGATTTCTGGCTCAATCCCCAGTAAGGGGCATGCAGGAGGCAGCCAATCTCTGACTCTCTCTCTTCATTGATGTTTCTATCTCTCCCTTCCTCTTTCTGAAATCAATAAAAAATATTTTTAAAAAGAATGTTTCTTTAATTCAACAAATAGTGTATATGCCAAACACTGTGATAGGTGTTGGAGACACTGTAAGAAACACGACCATCATGAGATTTCTGTTAAAGAACAGTAACACTAAAAGTGAATGAGTCCAATGCCAGAGGAAAAACAGAGGCTATGGTCGTCAGTATTGTCAAAAAACACTTCTGTTTCTTCTACCAAGCACATGAGAAAGGATACACCCTAGCCTGTTAAAGTTTGCTGTGGCTGCACGACTTATTTTGACCAACGATATGGAGTGGAGGTGATGTGCATCGCCTCTGGGCAAAATCTTTAGGAACCAGGGTACAAGTTAACATGCTCTTGTGTAATCCTTTCCATAGTAACTGACATCATTCCCCAGGATGTCTGATCTGGAGACCTGGGTCCCAAAGGGAGGACGATGCAGAGCCGGGCTCTCAGCTGACCTGTGATATATGTGAAGCATGGCCAGGAAATCAACATTCAATGTGCAAAGTCTCCAAGATTTTGGGTTTATTTACTTTTACTACATCGTAACCCAAACCATTCAGATTTGTGTGGGTGCTGTGTGGGGCATAATCCAAACTGAGGGGGCAAGAACTGTTTCGTTGTACAAGTTATTTCCCCAATGATCCTTTCACCTACTCATTTGTAAACTGTGAGAACATAGCGCTTTGCACAAAATACTTGTCCAGTAAATTCTAGTTGAAGTTGGATGGGCCAAAAATAAAAGTGTAGCTCTAGAAATTCAACTTCAGTACTCTCCAGCAGTGTGTGTTAACCCAAATTATGATCCTACACAAACCTTAGCTCTTTTACACTATGTCCTTGGGGAAATTTACATGAGTTCCTTATTTCAATGGCATCAGAGACTTCATCAGCTAAACAGGAATGATAACTATATGAAAATATAGTTAAAAACAGATAATTCAAAACATGTTCAAAACAGGTAATTGACAGAATTCATTGTCCTCTCCCTTTTTTCACATTCCAGTGCTGGTGAACTCTAAACTAGATGTGGAAACCAAGATGTTAATTTGCTTCTACAACATTGGAACACAAAACTGTTTCAAAAGTGGAAAACATGATCACTTGTCATAAAATTAATACACATTCCATGTCTGTCCCTTCAAAAAAAAACATGATTGAGACATTATTGATAAAATAAAATATTTTATTGCAAATTTGACTTCAAAGTTACTTTTAGGTTTTCCATGATTAAATAATTGCCAAGTGCAGGGCCTTAAAATCTCTAAATTTGTTTCCCTTTTATCAATATCATAAGCTTCTGAGTGGTCAAAAATGAGAACCACAGACTTAAGTCAAACTTAATTCTATGCACTTCTTCAGATGATTGGAAATTTATAGGAATTTTGCATAAGTAATTGTTGTTGTTGTTGTTGTTGTTGTTGTTGTTGTTGTTGTTAATTCTCACCCAAGGATATTTTTCCATTGATTTTTAGAAAGTCTGGAAGGAGGGCAGGAGGGAGGGAAAGAGAGAAACATCAGTGTAGAGAGACACATGGATTGGTTGCCTCCCAAATGTGCCCCAGCCAGGACCAGGAATCAAACCTTTGACCCTTTGGTATGTAGGCCAATGCTCTTACTTCTGAGAAACACTGGCCAGGGCTGGCATAAATAATTTTTAACAACATTGGGTCCTTAATTATTCAATGGTATATTTATGCTTTCAAGTATTGCACATGCCTTAGCACTTATACTTAGCTAAGTGCTGCTCCAATTTCTCCAACTCTTAATAAAGGTAAACTCAACTTTTCTGCTCTGAAATTATTTAAAGAGAAATCTAGCATTATCCTTGCTGATAAGAATGCTTCTCATTGCACACTACAGTGTCTTCAAATAGATATTCATCCAATCAGGAAACAATTATCTCTTTAATCATCATATTTCCATGATTTACAGTTGTTAGCTGAGAGAAGATTGATCCAAAGAGACTTAATGAAGTCTAGGCCAAAAAAACATTGGTAAAAAGTATCCCACCAAAGCAAAACATTTTGCAGTTGCATTTCACTTTTGACAAACTCAGGCCTCCCTCCATGAATCATAATGTAAATATCTGTGTTTTCCAATGGTCTTAGGCTCTACAGCAGCAGTTCTCAACCTGTGGGTCACGACCCACAGGTTGAGAACCGCTGGCAGGGTCGCCTAAGACCATCGGAAAACACAGATATTTACATTACGATTCATAACAGTAGCAAAATTACAGTTATGAAGTAGCAACGAAAATAATTTTATGGTTGGGGTGTCACCACAACATGAGGAACTGTATTAAAAGGTCGCGGCATTAGAAAGGTTGAGAACCACTGCTCTAGATTATTTGTCACAGGATGGTTCTACATTTGGATCTCTGTGAATTCAGGCAAGTTAGCTATTTTCTTAAAGCTTTAATTTCTATTTTCAAAATTTAAAAATATGACCAACACTAGCAAATGTCATTAGGGTGAAAAAAAAATGGAAACAGAGGCTATCACTAATGATCCACTATTTCATCATTAAAACAGTGATGTGGGTTGTGTGGTTTTTAAATTCTCAAGTCCTCTTTGCAGCATTTTTAACCCTGCTCTTGGAAAGAGTGAGTGAGAGGGTATGAGTGTGTGCACGCAGGTTTGGGCCTTTTTTATATTTAGCGCAGTAGCTTCATTTGGAAGGTACATTATATGGACATCAGCCTTTCATTTCACGACTCGCCATGTATCCCAGTGCTATAGATACAGATTACTGTGTGAGAGCTGGAGTAATTGTAGCCTTTCAAACCCTAGACTCTCAGACCTCCTCATTTCACAGGCCACCATTAGTTTACTTTCTCAAAGCTGATTTCAGCATTTTGGCAGATGTTTTATGAATGTTGTAAATGGGTACAAAAATTAAGAAATATCCTGATATTAAGAGTAGTAAATATCGTTGTCATGAGCCTAAAGCTTCTCAATACACATTAGAAGAAAGCACATTCCAAAGAGAATGGTTGGGAGTTAAAAAAGAATAAATCACTATTGTAATAATCATAAAAAAGCAATTGCATGCCAGTATTAGCTATTCTCTGGGTACCAGGTGCTAATAATTTTACTCTATTAATGAAAACTTAAAGTCAAATTGGTCTACTCAGTTGGATGGTATTTGCATCAGCATTAGGAAAGCTTGATGTTTTCCTTTTAAACTTGAGTTATTAACTTAACCCTATTATTGAGAGATTATAATCATTAATTTAAGAGTAATTTACAATGGCATCTATAACATTAGATACAAATGATACATTAGCTTAGGATGGAGTCCAGGATATGCATGCATTTTAATGCTCTATTATGGCTAACAGAGCATCAGGCCTGTGGATACTATGCCCCACCTTCTTCTTGGTCCTCCTCACCTCACAAACACCAGACTATGAAGACTATGGACAGAAATGCAAATGCAGAAGTCTAGATTTTTCCACATCAAGGTCAAAGGTGTAAAGCATTATTTTTCCAAGGTGTTAAAGAAGTTCACATACTCCTAACTTTTCAATATGTGCATGTTATATATTATATATATGATAAATATATAATTTCAAAGATATCTAACCAAAGCTTTTTAGTTCAGTAATTTATCAGATGCTTAAAACAACATTATTTTTCAGATTTGCATCATTTCTATTTTGATTTTTACAAAAATGCCCACATTGATAACAGATTGGTAAGGATGGATCACTGGGGCATATATTCCCTACTGGGGATCCATTATGTTCAAACTAAAGCAAGTATGAGCTCTATTATTCAGTAAAAATTTCCAAGAAAGCTCTAATGGCCTATTCTCATGAAGGAAGGGAACAACAGAGTGTCTGATATTCTATTTATTCTGACCCTTTCCTGGTACTAGATTTAGCAAGGATAAGAATTGGCTATATCTACCTTAGTGATTCTCAGCCCTGGCTACATGCTAGAATCATCAAGGATGTTTTTAAAAGACAGTGATGTTTGAACCCCACACTAGGCAAATCAAGTCAGAACTTTGGTGAGACACAAGCACTTAAGTTCCCCAAGCAATTCTAAAGTTCAGCTAAGGTTGAGACCCTAATCTATTTATTTGTTGTGATTTGAGAAGCAATAAAGCCACAACAGACTAAAAGTATCCTTTTCATTAACTTGCTGTAGTACCTGATATTCCATCATTAAAACCACTCAATATACATCTCCTATGGGCTGCATTGTCGAATAAATACAGTAGTCATTAGACTGCCACATAGGCTATTGAGTGCTTTGTGGCTAGCCAAAGGTGAGATATGCTCTAAGAGTAAAATATACACCATATTTCAAAGTACTAGTAGGAAGTAAAGAATGCAAAAATACCAGAATAATTCAATGTTGATTATATATTGAAATGATATTTTGAGTCCTAGCTGGTTTGGCTCAGTGGATAGAGTGTTGTCCTTCAGGCTTAAGGGTCCTAGGTTTGATTCCAGTCAAGGGCACATGCCCGGGTTGCAGGCTCAATCCCCAGTAGGGGGAGTGCAGGAGGCAGGAGGCAGCTGATCAATGATTCTCTCTCATCATTGATGTTTCTATCTCTCTATCCTTCTCTCTTCCTCTCTGAAATCAATAAAAATATTTTTAAAAAGAAATTATGTTTTGAATGTCGTTGAAATATTATCTATATATATATAAAAGCCTAAGTGACCAGATGACCAAACGACCAGTTGACTGGTCGCTATGATGCACACTGACCACCAAGGGGCAGATGCTCAATGCAGGAGCTGCCCCCTGGTGGTCAGTGTGCTCCCACAGCTAACCTCCTGCAGTCCCTCCCCCAGGCCTGTCAGCACAATTGGCCCCAATCACTGGCCAGGCCGAGGGACCCCACCCATGCATGATTTCGTGCACTGGGCCTCTAGTATATTAATGAAATTTATTTCACTTTTTTATTGTATCTAAGAAATCCACATTTGTGGTTCATTTCATATTTTTATTGGAAATTGCTATGCTAGGGAAATTATTTTGATGTGCCAAAGACAGTAGTTTGGGAAATTTGTACTGATTTATCTATAGATTAGCCTATTTAAAACTGTTAGTTCATTACCATAGTGGCAGAATAAGGAAAAATATGACAGGTGAGTGCTGCTGTTGAGAAGACTGAACAAGTCCAGAGGAGGGAACACTTCTTTAGCTTGTATCGGGTTTGTCATGTTGAGCCATAGATAAGCTCTGCTTGCTTCACAGCTCAGAGTCATTCTTGTCCCTATTGTCTCCTGTTAATGTTAAGCAATGTTTTGAAAAATAATCTTCCCTTTTTCAGGATATCATAGTGGAACTAGTTAGCCTTTTGATTTTGAAGATTTGGACTTATGTCTTAGCTTTTATAGGACTTGCCCATGTAATGTTGAGAAAATTGCTGCATCTCTCTAATTCCCTGTTTTTCATAAGTAAAGTAGAGATAATAAGATTGCTCCCACAGTAAATTAAATGTTATCTTATGTAAAAATAAAACCAAATCTTGTGCCTTCCATATAACTGAGTCTGATCAAGGCTTTCATTCTTTCTCCTCCTTGTCCACTTGGAAAACACCTATTATAACTCCAATAAAAAGTCACCTTTTGAGAAAAAGGAACCCTCATTCACTGCTGATGGGAATATAAACTGGTACACCCACTATAGAAAATAGTATGGAGTTTCCTCAAAAAAATTAATAATAGAGCTACCATATGACCCAGCAACCCCTCTTCTGGGTATCTACATGAAAAAAATTGAAAACATTTATTTGTAAAGTTATATGTACCACTATGTTAATTGCAGCATTATTCACAGTGGCCAAGATGATAGAAACAAATAAAGTATTCTTCAGTAGATGATTGGATGAGAAAGATATGGTAGGTATACAAAACGGGATACTATTCAGCATTAAAAAAAATACTGCCATTTGTGACAGTGTGACTGGATCTTAAGAATATGCTAAGTGAAATAAGTCAAATGGAAAAAGTCAAGAACCATATGATTTCATTCACATGGGGGATATAAAACTGAAAACAACAAATGAACAAAAGAACAAACAAACATTCATAGACATAGACAACAGTATAGTGTTTTCAAAGGGAAAGGGAAGGTGGTAAAGGTTAAAGGGAGTCAAATATATGGTGACAGAAGGAGATTTTACTTTGGCTGGCAAACACATAATGCAAGGTACACATAATATATTAGAGAATTTTACACTTGAAACCTATATAATTTTATTACCAATGTCACCCCAATAAATTTAAAAAGTTTTAAATCACCTTTTTATGGCAAAGCCATAGCTATGCACGTCCCTTTCTATTTTCCATAGAACATTGTCTATACTTTACTGACTTGGTAGCCTATTTGTTTCTCCCACTACATTGTTGTGAACTTCCTGAAGTCAGAGCTTTCCCAATGCTTTGTAACTCCAGAATCTAGGCAGAATGTAGAACACAGCAGGTGCCCAAGAGTTACTGGATGGATGGGTGAATGAAAGGATGAAAGGATGGGAGAAAGCTTATAATTCCTCCCTATAAATCTTGAGTTGGAGTATAATAGAATAAATTCCATGATTCAAATATAATAGTATATCAAAAAGTTAAAGAAAGGAGATATCTGTTTTTGTTTTCCATCTTGCTCATCTGGCAAACAGTCCATAAGATTATACACTATCAATTCTAGAGGAACATAGGAAAGCAAGTACCCCTGGCATGGTATCACTCTATGGTTTACATGGAAAACAACCTGGGAAGCCACTGTTTCAATAAAAGGCTGAAAATCTTTAGGCACAATTTACAATAGCTAAGATTTGGAAACAGCCTAAGTGCCCAACAGCAGGTGAGTGGATTAAAAAACTGTGGTACATCTACACAATGGAATACTACACTGCTATAAAAAGGAACTCCTACCATTTGCAACAGCATGGATGGAGCTGGAGAGCATTATGCCAAGCAAAATAAGTCAGTTGGAGAAAAATAAATACCACATGATCTCACTCATTTGTAGAATATAATGAACATAAACTGATGGACAAATATAGATCCAGAGACAGAGAAGCATCGATCAGACTGTCAAACCTCAGAGGGAAGGTAGGGGAGGGTGGGGTAAGGAGGAGAGATCAACCAAAGGACTGGTATGCATGCATATATGCATAACCGATGGACACAGACACCAGGGGGGTGAGGACATGAGTGGGGAGGTGGGGGGGCAATAGGGGGGTAAGGACTCATATGTAATACCTTAATTAATAAATAAAAAAAATAAAAATATACACTGAGTGGCCAGATTATTATGATCTCTGAACACATAATAATCTGGCCATTATGATCTCTAAACATATAATAATCTGGCCATTCAGTGTATTTGTATCTCAAATGGGTACAAAAAGTATTCTAGACTTTTGCTGGAGATCAACCACCTATTTGCCCTGAGCTATCTATAAGCCAGTGCAAAGGGGAAAACTGATCAGGTGCACGATTTACAGTATCTTTGATATCAAATAAATGAGGTACTCAAGAGAAGTACACTGAGTGGCCAGATTATTATGCTTTCAGAGATCATAATAATCTGGCCACTCAGTGTATACATAAGGGATGTACTATAATCACTCAAAATAATTTTTATTTATTTGTAGTTGTCTTTCATTTTAGTGTTTATTAATTCCTAATCAGATAGCATTAGCCAACTCTCACTCAGGATAGAAGTAACTATAGGAATAGAACTTTAAAATTTCATTCTGGGTAAATAGCATCATACCATGCATTATTCAATTACAAAATTTTATCTCACACAATGATCGGGTAACTTTCATATATCTACTGTAGACACGTGGTGCAGCCTTTAACAACCAATGATGGAAAACTGAGTTAACCGGCAACAGCTATTTTTCTCATTTATCTCCGAGTTGTTTTCAATTTGCTTGTAAGTTGAGGTCCAAGGCTGATGGCCAGGCTCTCCAATTCAGCCATAGTGAGGAGCCAAAGATATATTCAAAGCTTAAAACCCTCAAACCTATTGATGAAAAGAGTGATCAACATAATTATTTGATTCTAGAACAGTGGGTGTGAACCCCATTGAGATCATCCTTTCCTACTTTCCCCAGTTCGTCCACAGAATTACTGAAAAAGCGTGGCACATTACTCACACATAAAATAGTAATGATAATGGTATTTACTTCTTAGGGTTGTTGTGAAGATTAAATGAGATAATTGTCTAGGACATAGGTGATAACCTATGTTCAATAAACATTAGATGTTGATTGTGTCACCAAATAGAGAAAAAAAAATTAATGAGAAGTAGGAAAAAAAGGGCAATTTATAGATGTGTTCCCATCTAAGAGAAGATCATCATATAAACCTCAAAGTAAAAAACTGAGCAGTGGCAGCCAGTGGAAATAGTATTCAGAGTCCATCAGTTCTGAGTCTGAAGTCTAGGTTCAAAATTTATCAGCTGTATGATATTAAACAGACTAGAGGCCTGGTGCACGAAATTCATGCATGGGTAGGTTCCCTAGGCCTGGCCAGCGATCAGGGCTGATCAGGTTCCCTGCCTTCCCGCCTCCCCGCCTCCTCCTTCTCTTGCCACCCATGGGCCACCACCACACAATTCCCTGCCTCCCCGTCTCACCACTCCACCACTGCACAGTTCCCTCCACCTCCCCACCTCCTCCTTCCCTCACTCCCTCAGTGCCCCACCACCACTACTGGTCACCCATAATGTTCCACGCTGCCCCCTGGTGGTCAGCACACATCAAACTCCAAGTCTCCCTGTCGAACTCCCAAGGGGACACTTTGCATATTAGACTTTTATATATATACTAGAGGCCCAGTGCACGAATTTATGCAAGGGTGGGGTCTGGCCGGCCCGGCCTCAATCAGGGAAGATTGGAGCTGGGCCTGTAGGGAGGAGGAGATGGCAGGAGGTTGGCGGGGTTAGCCAGCCAGCCTGCCCCGATTGGGCCCCAATCAGGGCCAGGCTGGCTGGAGGTAGGGGCCACAGGCAATTGGCTGGCGGGCCCTGGCCCCGTTTGGGGTGGGGGATCGATTGGGGATGGGGCTGGCCAGGGGGAGGGGCTGCAGGAGGTTGGCCTCCTATTGGGGTGGGGATGGAGATCAGGGGTGGGGCCGGCTGGGGGGAGGGGCCGGCTGCCCCACCCCCTGATCCAGCGGATTTGCTGGCTGCCGTGGGCATCATAGGGACCAGTCATTCTGGTAGTTATGGCATTCCAGTCGCTGGCTTTTTATATATATAGGTAGATTGCTTAATTTCCTGAGTCTCCATTTCCTTATCTATAAAAAGGAGTTAATAACAAATGCCCCAGAGGTGTGAGGATTAAGGGAGGTATTGTATGCAACATTCTGAAATTTAATAAATGGAAAAATAAAACATAAAATGAGGTAAATTAGTGCAGCCTTTATATGTGGGTGTGCCTGTGATAGCCATGCCTTTGAAAGGTGCTCTGTCTATTTGGCAATTCTCCCTTAAATACAGATAAAAATAGGAAGACATATACCTCCAGACTGCTCTAAAATAATCTTTTGCTAACCTACTGCTGCATGCCTTGTTATCACTGTTTGGGCCAGGAATGTGTTTACCCGTTGAATTTTTAGACAAGACATCAATAAAGGCAGAGCACCTTGGAAAGCTGATTGCACTGTGAGGAGTCCTCAGGGAGAAGCCAGTGGGCTGGATGGAGTACCCAGATGCTGTATAGAGGTCAATGTTGGCTGGCACCAGATTTCAGACAAAGCATGTTTGTTGTTTTTGTTTTGTTTTGTTTTGTTTTAAATATTTTTATTGATTTCAGAGAGGAAGGGAGAGGGAGATAGAGATAGAAACATCAATGATGAGAGAAAATCATTGATCGGCTGCCTCCTGCACACCCCCTACTGGGGATTGAGCCCACAACCTGAGCATGTGCCCTTGACTGGAACCAAACCCGGGACCCTCCAGTCCGCAGGTTGATGCTCTATCCACTGAGCCAAACCAGCTAGGGCAGTCAAAGCATGTTCTAATGCTTCACTGTGGTAGAGTTCATGAAATGTCTCGTCTAATGTCTTCCTCCTGTGTACTTTGAGATTCTTTATGGCTCCAGAGGCCTTTATCATGTTCCACCCCTTCAGGTAACCCAGGTGATATGATGAGCTTTACATATCTTTAATTCGTTCAACTCCAAACTTTGGCCATACTAAAATTCAGTAAATGTTTTTTGAATAAAATTATTTATTCAAAATAAAATACATAATTATGATGTCAAAGGAAATTGGGATAGCATCTTTGAAAAACAATGGTGAATTCATGACAAGAAATACTAAAATGTTCATACCTATGACCCTATAATTTACTTGCATGAAATAATTCAACAGAAAAAGAAAATCTATCAATGATGATGTTTTGTGCTGGGCAATGTTATTTTAAAAGAGTAAGTATTTAACGAAACAGAATTGCTCGAGTAGATTATGGCATCTCATCATAAAGTGATATAATGTCTATCCTAAAATAAATAATTATAAAGATATCACTGCAATATTTTACAAAACAACATTTGATAACAATAGTAACATGCAAACCCCCAATTATGCCATGGGTATTTTCTTTGACAGAAATCTTATTTACTGTTGTTTTATTTTTAACAACTGAAGAAAATGAAGGAAGAGCCTAATGACTTCTCTTGTTATACAGAACATGAAATACCAGGAACAAAACATTAAGTACCATGTCATCATAGAAGTTAACCACTTAGGTTTTGTAATGATGACTTAATTCACTGTCTTTCTCACTATAGCCAAGCTTTGAAAGGCCCTGTGATTCGTAGGGCATACACATGTTTTACTTAGTGCATTTTTATAAGGAAGTGTACATTGTAATAGACATGCAATGCATTTATCATTAGAGGAAGGTATGTCATTTCTATACACAGGCTATTATCTGAAAATCTACTGTAAATTCATTTTTTTAATTTTAAGAAAAAGAATACTTTAAACAATTTTTAGTCACTTTCAGCTGGTATTTTGCTAAGACTGGACTTGGATAAGGGGAATTAAGAGTCATTAAGTGGAGGTAATCAACCAAGGACTTCGTATGCATATATGCATAACCCATGGACACAGACAATAGGGTGCTGAAGGCCTGGGGTGAAGGCGGGGGAGGGGGGTGGATTGGAGGGAGTCAATGGGGGAGGAAGGGGACATATGTAATACTTTCAACAACAAAGAATTATTAAAAAAAAAAGAAATTTAAGGTCTAGAAATGGCTTCAGAGATTAATACTTTTATACCACAACTGAACAAAAGGAGGATCAGAGAGGTCAAACAATCTATCCAAAATTCAAATAGTAGACTCTCAGTCAAGGACACTTTTTCATATACTATCAATGAATTCCTGAATAATGTCTCTGAAACATTATAAAATTCAATGTTATCAAGAAAAGATTTGATTGTGCTTATGGGATTATATGTACTAAGGCAAGGAAAATTCCTCTTCTCTGAGAAAAAGAGATAAAATTCACTCAAAGCTCCCTTATAGCTTTATAGTCATGCCAATGAACATTTTGGAACTAGGAGTTATAATAAAAATATTTCTTATAAAAATATTTAATCAAAAATATTACTTTTCCTCATAATTTTAATTGCATATTTTTATTTCATGGGATTCCTTTTGGGAATATGAAGTGTTAGTACAAAGTGTGTTCCCAATGTCTAACTACATTGCTAAATGTAGTAAAGAAAATGAAAAGCTGATTTTAAAAAAAATAAAACTATTTCAATAGTATCACACATCTTAAAACCTCTGTGTCTGGGAAGAAAAAATGAAACTAATTTCTAGGTAATTTTTCAAGCAATGAGCTTTGAAAGCCATCCTTCTAATATATAAATTCTTTGATTTCTAGTGGTCACTGTTTGATTGAAAATAGTACATATGTAATTTACAAACTAAAGACATAGCTAACTCATTTCAAAAGATTACTTTGAAGACACTGACTTAGAATAATTTCTGATGTTCAAAGAAATAATATCCACATGGAACTTGGGTACACATTTCTCTACCAGTAGGATAATTTGCCACAAAAAAGCATGCATTTAATGTAATACAGCCCTTAGAATTTTCAGACAGTTAAACAGTTTCTTTTGTCAGCTGTAAAGGTGTAAGGTACGGGACATTTAAAACCTATTAAACTTTATGACCTTTCCATCTTGTTAAAGAAAACTAAAGGACAACTTCCTCAATGAGGCTTTTACATTTAAAATTATGGAGGACAACTAAAGACAAATGATTTACAGAAAGGATGGTGTGTGACAATGAAAATCTTTGAATTCTAATGTGGTAGGCAGTTAGACAGACTATCAGAGCAAGGATGATGGGCCAGATACAGAAGGTCACCAGGGCAGAAAGCATTGGATGCCTAGCAATGGGCAAAACTGGGAAAGCAAGGACCTCGCCCCCAGGGTGACCTTTCATCCCCTGGAATATGGCTGGTCACATGGTTTAGACCCCCTGACCTTTCATAGTGCTGGTCATGAAAGGATCTTTCCTCCTTTGGCATGTTGCCAGCCATGTGGATTAGGCCCACTGTGAGGGGGACCTAATAAGAGGCTGGAGCATAGCCCTTAAGCATTAAGCCCCCAGGACAAAGTGGTTCTAACCACATCAAATACATCTATGCCTCAGTGGTGTTTCAGTTCTAGGTCCGGAAAAGCAGCGAAACCAGAAAAGGGATGCCATTGCATTGACTATTGAGGCCCTACCCTGGTGCTGACCAATCAGTAGAGACCACAATCCTGAAAGGACACACCTGGAAAGCTGATGAATATTCTATTGGGATCCTACCCTAAGACCTCCAGATAAATACCCATAGGATGGAGCGCCCACCTCAACTCTCTATATGGGCAATTCCTGCACCTTTCCCTAGCCCTTCCCCCAGGTGCATTTTTTTTTCTTCTCTCTTTCCTAAGCTCCGAGGTTTGAACCAAGGTCCAGTCTGACCCCACCAGACTAACACCTGGTGCTGTTCTTACTGCCAACACTTAATTTGTCTCTATAAATACTACTACAACTATTTTTCAGGTAATATTTTTTTAATCCTCACCCAAGGATATTTTTCCATTGATTTTTAGAGAGAGGGAAAGACAGTGAGAAACATCGACGTGAGAGAAACACATTGATTGGTTGCCTCCTGCAGGTGTCCTGACCCAGAGCCCAGGCCAGGGAGGAGCCTGAAATTGCGGTACATCCCCTTGACTGGAATCGAACCCAGGACCCTCCAGTCCACTGAGCAAAAGTGGCTAGGGCAGAAAGCATTTCTTAATAGCCAAACCATTTCTTTCTTATAGCATATTTTCACAAATGTAGCTGAATAATTGTTAATTTGTTAATTATTGCTGCTCACTGGTTCTCAATTATGGGTGATTTTGTCCCCCAGGGATTTTGGCAATGTCTAGACATTCTAGAGATGTGTTTGTATGTCACAACTGGGGCAGAGGGAGGGCTGATATTGGCATCTAGTGGACAGAGGTTAGGGATGCTGCCAAGCATCCTACAATGCATAGGACAGCCACTCACAACAAAATACCATCCAGCCCAAAATGTCATCATAGCCGCTGGTTAGAAATGCTGCCCAGCTCAATGGCATAACATTACATTAAATGTGTACTTTGAGTTCACCTTCAAGCTACTGAAAATATTATAAGACTCAGCTGTTATAAAATTCTGAGATATTGAAGATGTTATCTACCACATTGAACGTTGTTCCCTTTGAGAAAATATAAAAAAAGTTTTTTTCTCAGGAAAAAGTCATACTTTTTTATTCAATAAATCTTTTAAATTATTGTTTTTCTCTATTTCTTTGGCCGCTAGAAAGATTAGAGGAAAATTTACTCCCACCTATGACAATAATATATGACTGTATGATATTAATTTCTACTAACATTATTTCTGGCTTTATTATTTTCCTATTTTTATTTCCTTTTATCCAAATTTCTTCCATTGTTTCTTTTTTTCTGTCAGGCATTTATAAATCTTTTTTTTAATAGAGCAACATTCTTACACTTAAATAACTTCCTATCAAGCTCAAAGGGGACAGCTCATTACTCATCGATATGCTTTGGGTCAATAGAGCTTTCAGAGGAAGAAATAAGAGAATAATGTTATTAATATGTGCAGAGTTATAGAATACTAACATAGCTTAAATATAAGGTGACCAGGAGGTGATATAGCCAAGTTTTTCATTTTAGGGTGAAGGAAAAGTTGATTCAAAGAGATAAAATGCATTACCTCAGTTCATACAGTCGCATGCGAGTATTTAGACTTCCATTTGTTAAAGCCATTTGCATAGACAGACAATATAATGAATTTTTGCTCCCATGTTCTTCAAGTACTGCAGGCTTCGGGCAGTACAAAAGACTGCCTGCCATTCGGGAAGTGAACGTTTTAAACTTTGAGGTGTCTGTGCTTTGTGTTGGAAGAACATCATAGAACAGACACCTACCACTACAGAATTCTGTTGCCTTAACCAACTACTTCCCCAGCAGAAAATGATTTTTACAGCATCCTTGGAGAAACAATTGCTTTAAATTCATAAATTAGTGTCTGTTCCCGAGAGATAAGCAAATGAAAGTACCTCTTAGGGATCCTGTTTGAGAAATCACTCGTTTTAAAGAAGCTCACGTTATTCCCTTATCAGATATGTGGTTGGCAAATATTTTCTCCCATTCCATAGGTTGTGTTTGCATTTTACTGATGATTTCTTTTGCTATGTGAAAGCTTTTTTAATTTGATGTAATCCCACTTGATTTTTGCATTTCTCCCATGTGCTTTTCATATCATAACCTAGAAATCATTGCCAAGACTAATGCCAATGAATTTTTTCCTATGTTTTCTTCTAAGGGTTTTATGGTTGGTTTTAGGTCTCAGATTTAAGTCTTTAATCCATTTTGGGTTAATTTTTGTGAATGTTCCAGTTTCATTCTTTCCAAGAGACTATCTTTACCTCATTGAATATTCTTGTCTCTCTTGTTAATATTAGTTCACTGGGTTAATTTCTTGGTTCTCAATGCTGTCCCATTGGTTTTTGTGTTTATTTTTATGCCAATACCATGTTGTATTGATTACTATTGCTTTGCAATATATTTTGAAATCAGGAAGTATGATGCTTCCAGCTTTGTTCTCCTTTCTCAAAATTTCTTTGGATATTTGGGGTATTTTGTGGTTCCATAAACATTTTTGGACTGTTATTTCTATTTCTGTGAAGAATGTCATCATAATTTTGATAAGGATTGCACTCAATCTATAGATGACTTTAGGTAGTATGGATATTTTAACAATACTTATTTTTCCAATCCATGAACACAAGATATGTTTTACTTGTTTCTCTTCTTTACTTTCTTTCATTGAAGTTTTGTAGTTTCATTTTATAATCTTTCATTTGCTTGGTTAAATTGTTCCTAATTATTTACTGTTTTTTATGCTATTGTGAAGGGGATTATTTTCTTCATTTATTTCTTAGATATTTAGTTGTTAGTGAATAGAAATGCAACTAATTTCTGTATATCACTGGTATCGCACAAGTCCTATAAGCTTTCTTCACTCTTTTCCATTTATTTGCTCTATTGAATAGATAATTTGAAATGAGCTCTCTTTCAGTTCACTGATTCTTTGTTCTGCCTTTTGAGTGGTTATTGAAGCTCTCTGTTCAATTCTTCCATTTATTCCTGCTTTCTTCAGCTCTAGAATTTCTCCTTATTGTTCGTTGATGGTTTCTATATCTTAGTGAACTTATTATGCTCATCCATTATTTTCCCAATTCCATTTACTTGTCTTTATATTCCTTTAGCTCACTGAACTTCTTGAAAAGTATTATTCTGAGTTCTTTGCAGAATAGTAAATAGATCTCCATTTCTTTAGCATCAGTTATTGGAGCTGTATTAATTTCTTTTGGTGTTGTCATGCTTACCTGACTCTCCATTATCCTTGATTCCTTGCATTGGTATCTCTGCATTTGAGTAAGAAGTCTTCTGTTCCAGACTTTACAGGTTCACTTCAGCAAGACAAGACCATCACAACGAGCTCAGTTTGGGATACTGAACCGTTGGTCACATCTGTGAACAGGCAAGATTACTGTCCGTTCTCTGAGGTCAGGGGTTGAACCACTGGCTGGGTTCCATGGTTGGGTGGGACAGCTGGATGAATTCTGCTTTCAAATGGGACCAATGGGTGACCTCCTAGATCCGTCAGGGCTGTTGGCTATGTTCCATGGTCAAGTGGTGCTACCAACTCAGCTCTGCAATCATCTCTGGCCAGGTGAGGTCACAAGCTACATTCTCTGGCCTAGAGATGCCACTGATAGAACTCTGTGGTCGGGCAGGGCAAAGCACTGGGCTCTGCAATTGTTCCTGGTCAGGTGAAGTCTCAGGCTGTGCTCCCCAGCCTGATGGTACCACTGGCTAGACTCTGGTGGTATAGGGGTCCACAAGCAGGGTTTCACATTTAGACAGGGCCTTGGGTTGTGATCTATGTTCTGGTGGATCCACAGATTGTGCCCTAAAGTTAGACAGGGCTACAAGCTGTGCTTCGCAATCAAGTAGGTCACTGTGCTCCAGTATTGGGCAAGGTCACTGGCTGAGCTTTCTTGTTGGGAAGGGCCTCCAGTTGTATCTGGCAGCTGGGTGGGGCTAGAGCAGCCGTGGGCAAACTACAGCCCATGGAGCTGAAAGAGCAGGCTCTCTTGCTCTCCCCTCCGCTCCTTCACCAGCAGCAGTGTTAACATGGCAATGTCCGGAAACACGGCTGCAGCTCCGCGGATTTATATCCGCCCATTAAGTAGAAGGAACAACCTCTCAATCTTCCAGAGGCTCCTTGTAATGCCCGCGGACGTGTCCCCCGACATCACCCTGGGAATGCGTAGACACGTTATCCTGGTGATGTAGGGAGACACGCCCCTGGAGAGCACAGTATCAGAGCATTAGCTAAAAAGGAGACCAACAACACTGTTCCCACTGAAGTTGATGTTTTAAAGATCAAAAACCTTTCAACCCAGTCTACATTGCCATCTACATCTACATCCCGGGCATAATTTGGAAGTTGCACTAAAGAAAATGTTTAATTTGCTGTTTACACATTTTGTTCTTTTCTATTTGTTTTAGTTTTAAATTATTTTATTATATTTAAGTTTAATTTGAAAGGCTTTTGTACCTTTCCTTTGTTAGGCAATTTTATTTTGCCTTTGCCATCTTCAATATAAGATATGTTATTGTGCTATGATTCCTCCATTTTTTGAAGTTTCAAATTATAATAATTAGTGTTTACATTCTTCTTGTTAAAATGTTTGAAATGAATAAAACTATTGAAATAAAAAAAAAGACCGTACCCTTTTATGTAATGATGTTTACTTTGAATTTATATTAGTTCACACAAACACTCCATCCATGCTTTTGTTCCGGCCCTCCGGTCCAGTTTAAGAACCCACTGTGGCCCTCGAGTCAAAAGGTTTGCCCACCCCTGGGCTAGAGACTATGCTGCATGATCTACAGGGGTCTCGTGCAGGCTCCCATGTCAGGTGGAGCTATAAGCTATGTTCTGTGATTGGGTGGGGTGTTCCCTTCTTGGGTAAGGCCACAGGCTGTGTTCAACAAACTGGCAGGGCCATAGTTTGAACTATGCTATTCGTCTGGGCTATAGGCTGGGCCCCAGGCTGCCCATTGCCACTGTTCAGGCTCCCTGCTTTTGTGGGGCTGGAGTTTATATTAAACATTTGGCTTGGGCTGCTGGCTTGGCTCCCTGGCCAAGCAGGGCTCTAGGATAGATTGCACAGTTGCCCACATTTTCTGGCCAGGCTTTCTCATTGGACTGAACTAGAGGCTATACTCAGTGTTTGAGCGCATTGGTGAATATTTTTCCCTTCTCAGGAAGGGGTGTAAAATGGGCTCCACAGAATTTTCAACTGAGCTCCCTGGCCAGATGGAGCCACCAGCTTAGCTCTGCAGATGGACAGAGTCACTGCTTAGGATCGCTGCTCAGGTTCACTGCAAGCAGGAATGCAGTCTGCCTAGCTCTGCGTGCTGGTTTCTGTAATCCCTGCCCCGTTCTCTGATTCCCAGTGTTCAAGCCCCGCACATTTGCCCAGTATTTCCTGTGAAGCACTGAGTGGGCTTCCTGGAAAGCGTTCTACAGAATGGGGGAACTGGATGCACACCCCCTGAAAAAGTATAGGCCCAGAGGACCCTCCTGATGTGGCTCTATGTAAGCCTGATGGAGGGACAATGAAGTCAGACTGTAGCCACTCCTCTTACCGTTCTAATGTACTTTTTTTCAGTTTCTGTTGTACAGTGTGATTCAGTAGCATAGTCGCCTCAAAAAAATAAAATAGTAAGTTCCATTTTTTATTGAATATACTAGGGGCCCAGTGCACGAATTCATGCACCTTGAAAGGAACTGTGGGCCACGAGGCTGCAGTGGGCACAGGGGCAGGTCTCGGCCCATCCTCCGCACCCCTGCTTGGCCCCTCCTGTTGCTACCCTGGTCCCCTGTCTGCCGGCAGCCCTGCTTCTGCTGCCACTGACCCCACTCGTACCTGCTGAAGGCATGGAGCGATTTGGGCTGGCGCCAGCAGCAGGTGCGAGCAGAGCCAGTGCTGTCAGTGGGTGTGAACAGCAACTGCTAAACCAATCACCCATTAGGAGCAGGGGAAGGTGGAGAAGCCCTCAGGGGCGATCGGGGCTGGCAGCCGCTGCTCACACCCGCTGATGGTGCCGAGTGATTGGGACCGGCGCTGGATGCCGGCAGTGGGTGTGAGTGGGGCCATCACAAGCAGCAGTCACGAGAGGTGACTGCTGGCCCTGATCGTCCCTCAGGAACAGGGGGAGGTGGAGAAGCCCTGAGGGGCGATTGGGGCCAGCAGTCACCACTCGCACTCATTGATGGTGCTGAGGGATCAGGGCGGTGCTGGGCGCCAGCAGGTGCAAGCGGGGCTGACACTGGCAGCAGGTGCGAGTGGGGTGGCGCGGGAGCAAAGAATTTTCAGTAACCACCAGAGGCTTGCCCCCATGACAGTGACCAGCGCCCCGCTTTGGTCTGGCACCCCCATTCACCTGCTGCATCATCCTACTGCGGCTGACGCCTGCAATGTTCCACATGCACCCCCTGGTGGTCAGTGCACATCATAGTGACCAGTTGTTCGGTTGTTCAGTTGTTCAGCCTTCGGTCTATTTGCATATTATCCTTTTATTATATAGGATTGGGGTAACATTGGTTAATAAAATTATATAGGTTTCAGGTATATTGTTCTGTGTGTTTACCACCCAAAGTCTTTCCATCACCATTTATATCCCTATATTCTCTTCTACCTCCCCTCACCTCCATTTCCCTCTGGTAGTCACCATACTATTGTCTGTGTCTATGAGATTTTCTGTGTGGGGTTTTTTCTCACTCCCCTTACCTTTTTCACCCAGCCTTCCAACCCAGTCTTATCTAACATCTGTCAGTCTGTTTTCTGTATCTATGAGTATGTTTATATTTTATTTATTTTGTTCATTAGATTCCACATATGAGTGAAATCACATGGTATATGTCTTCCTCTGACTGGCTTATTTCACTTAGCATAATGCTCTCCAGGTCCATCCTTAAAACCATATCTTTGAACTCTATATCTGGTAAATTGCTTCCCTCCATTTCATTTAGCTCTTTTTCTGGAGATTTCTCCTATTCTTCCCATTTTGACTGCTTCTTTGTCTTTGTATGTATTAGGTAAATCCTGTATTACTCCCACTCTTAATAGAATGACTTTATGTAGTAGGTGTCCTGTGGGACCCAGTATTGCAGTCTTCTTGATCATCTGACCTGGATGATCCAGAAATGTCCCTTGTTTGAGTTATGGGGACCCTTATGTTTTATACACCCAAACCAACCACATAAAAATACTGCCAAACTACCCTGGCCAGTGTTGATAAGTGGTTAGAGCATCAGCCCTTGCACCAAAGGGTGACAGGTTCAATTCCTAGTCAAGAGCACATACCTGGGTTTCAGGTTCAACCCCTGGCCCCAATCAGGCCATGTGAGGGAGGCAACCAATCTATGTGTCTCTCTCACATCGATTTTCTCTCCCTATCTCTCTTTCTCTCTCTCATTCTCTCTCTCTCCCTTCCACTCTCTCTAAAAATCAATGGGAAAAAAATGCACTGGTGAGGTTTAACAACAGCAACAACAAAATATTGTCAAACCTTCCTTAATGATATAGAATTAAAGAACTTAAAAAAACATAGATGTAACTTAAAATGAAATCAGTTATCTTAGTTTCTGTGACTAAACACAGAATCAACATATAGACTGAATAAAAATTTTTTCTTCTAAAAATAATCACATCTTTTATTGCAAATGATTACTTCCAAGAAGCCAAAAAGTTCGTTACAGAAATTAAATACGTTTGAAATTTTACTTATGACTATCATACAAGTTTAACTGTTTTCCTTTCAGAAATGAAGATATATATATAAGTTGCATATATTTCATCCCCTCATTCAAACCTTCAGATCATGTTGTCATTAACAAAAATACCCTTTCAGATATAATTCTACGTACACATGCTATAAGGTCTTGTCGTAGTCATTCTTCATACCTTTAATTCTTAGAGAGGATCACCTCAGAATGTCTACCAAGGAAACCAGAATAGAAAATTTCAGGCCTAAAATAAAGCAGAATAGCTAAACCTAAATGTAATTGCTCTAAAGAAAGTATATTTTTTATGAGCAACTCATTTCAAATATTTGGCATTTTCAAAAATATAACCAAAAGTTTTATATCTATTCTTGCTTCATCTATGTTTCCATGTAAGCTTTTATTGCATAGTTTAATAAGAGTGGGTTGCACTTTTGTTATTAACCACATTTTTCAAGAGTTTACAACAGTGTTGAAATTTCTTTTCTACCTTTCTTACTTGATATTACAAGAAAATTTGATTATAGGCTTGGAAACTTGAAAAGACTAATTTTAAGAGTTTTTACATTTCTCTTCTACTGTTTTATAATAAAACAAAAATAATATTTTCTTCCAGCAACACAGGGACTGAAATTTCAAGATTAAATAGGAATAGTCAGGCTTATTTTATTCTCATTATATCATCTAACTTCTCTCTACTTCAAAAAAATAATTTAATTCGAAAGGACTGATTAGTGAGCTCAATAAATTGTTTTATTAAATAATTTTCCTTAAGTAACAACCCTCTCATCATCCTTTTATATTTTCTTCTGTTGGAATGGCAAGACTGTTGAACTAATGTAGTAATACGAAAGAGAATAACTACATAATACAAAATAAATATGATGTCAATAGTTTTGAAAGAGCCGCAACAGATTTCAGGAATATTAACTGATAGAATTTTTTTTTAAATATGTTTTATTGATTTTCTACAGAGAGGAAGGGAGAGGGATAGAGAGTTAGAAACATCGATGAGAGAGAAACATTGATCAGCTGCCTCCTGCACACCTCCCACTGGAGATGTGCCCGCAACCAAGGTACATGCCCCTGACCGGAATCGAACCCGGGACCCCCCAGTCCGCAGGCCGACGCTCTATCCGCTGAGCCAAACCGGTTTCGGCCTGATAGAATTTTTTGACACTCTACAGGTATAGAATATAAGTTATATATCATGTTGCATGTTCAATTTTAATAACTAGAAGAGCTTGTGCCCCCAAATATAAAAAATTATCCTATCTAATGAAAGAGTAATGTGCAAATTAACCATCACTCCGCTACACCCACAAGCCACACCCACTAACCACTAGCCAATCAGGAGTGAGTATGCAAATTAACCCCAACCAAGATGGCTGTGGCCACAGACAGAACAGGAGGGAGGCTTGGGTTTCCCCGGCGATGGAGGAAGCCAAGCTTTCTGCACACCCTGGCCGGCCCAGGCCTCTGCTTAAGGCTACAAAGTTTCAATTATAGAAGTTAAATAAATTCCAAAAGAAATGGCTGCTGCCATGGAGGAAGCAGAAGGCTTGGCTCTGCTCCAGGCTACAAAGTTTCAATTGTAGAAGATAAATAAATTTCAGATACCAGGGACACTGCTTGGGTCGCTGGGGGGCGTGGCCAGTCTGCAAACCACCACAGGCTCCTCGCCCAGGCCGCCCCACACCCCAAGGGAACCCCCACCCTGATCCGGGACACCCTTCAGGGCAAACCAGCTGGCCCCCACACGTGCACCAGGCCTCTATCCTATGTAATAAAAGAGTAATATGCAGATTGACCATCACTCCAACACACAAGATGGCTGCCCCCATGTGGTCAAAGATCCTGCCCCCATGTGGACACAAGATGGTCACCACAAGATGGCCAGCAGGAGAGGACAGTTGGGAGGGACCATGCCTGTAAGGGAGGGCAGTTGGGGGTGATCAGACCAGCAGGGGAGAGCAGTTGGGGGGTGACCAGGCCTGCAGGGGAGGGCAGTTAGGGGTTACCAAGCCGGCAGAGGAAGGAAGTTGGGGGCAAACAGGCTGGCAGGGGAGCAGTTAGACATCAATCAGGCTGGCAGGGGAGTGGTTAGGGGTGATCACGCTGGCAGGCAGAAGCGGTTAGGGGCAATCGGGCTGGCAGGCAGGCGAGCAGTTGGGAGCCAGCAGTCCTGGATTGTGAGAGGGATGTCCGACTGCCCGTTTAGGCCCAATCCCACCGGGCAGTCGGACATCCCTCGAGGGGTCCCAGATTAGAGAGGGTGCAGGCTGGGCTGAGGGACCGCCCCCCTCTCCCCCCCCCCCCCCCCGGTGCACGAATTTCGTGCACCGGGCTTCTAGTTTTCCTATAAGAATATTTGATTATTATGACCAGGGAACCCTTTTTCTCTTTGATGAGTTATGCTAATATAACTAGATATTACCAATATGCATATAAAAAAGGAAAAGTGTCCATGTATCCATTTAGACTGCAATATCACTTTCACATTTTTCTGCAATATCTTATGCTCCATGCAATTATCATGGGCAGTGTCTAAAGTTAGTATAGAATAGGAAGTAAAGAATAAGGGTTGTGATGTTTATAGATAGATATGTTGGTCCTAGGAATTCTACAGCATGAACAATTCCTGGGTAACTGGTATAGTAAACAATATAAATCTTATTAATTATATTAAATTTAATCTTTGATTAGCAAAGATTTCCTCATTTTTGATTATTTTGAGATTACATACTGGGATGCTGGCTTCAAGAATTGTGCTGTTATTATAATTGGTTTAGTAGTAGTAATTGTTATCATTAATACTATTAATATTATTTGAAGTACCAGATAGTAAAACTGCAAGTGTTTTGATTTGAGCAATAATTATTACTTCCTTATCAAGAGCAGTACTTTCAGTAGATTTCTCAGAATTGCACCTCAGTTTCAACAGATTTCTGTTTTCTTCATTCATAATTAACAACTAATAGATGTATAAATAAATTCTTAGATCTACTCTAGTTCATGATTACTTTTAGGGCATATAATTTTTTACCTTCTTGTTGAAAGAAAAGAAAAGATTCAAGGTAGAATCTGAACCTTAATAGCATATTCTATTAAGTGTTCTCCTTTTTCTATAGTGGCTTCAGAGTTAGACACAGAAGACAGATGATATTATTTTCATTCTAAGTTACAGGAGTTCTGGGTTGAGCTGAGGGTAGCTGAGAAAAACTAACAATAACCTTTGTCTGAAAATTCAATTAAAATCACAGAGCAAAGTAGTTTTTTTCCAATAGCTAACTAAAGATATCTCATGTATGTTACTTTTGTGCATCATCACATAGACTAGAGGAATCAAACTCACCATGAAATTAAAAGATCAATTTAAAATACATTATAAAACACCAAAATCTCTTTTGTCTGCCATTTAAAACCCAGCAGTGGTAACATCTTTTGTTTCAATTATATGTCTATGTTGAATTTATATAGTGCAAACATATAACAAGTAATTTCTCCTCAGTGCTCTGTAAAAGCTGACAAAACTATTTCTGGGGTAAAACGAAACACCTCTCTTAGTAAGTTATACATGCTTGGAAAAGCTTTTCATAGATTTTAAAATTCTAATAAAAAATTAGAAAGTGCAAAAGAATAGTATCAGACTCAAATCAAATTTGTCAGAAGTATTGAATAGTGAAGTTTTTTATTGAGTCACTTCAACTAAAGAGATCAACCAAAGTACTTGTATGCATATATGCATAACCCATGGACATAGACAATAGGGTGCTGAAGGCCTGGGGCGGGAAAGTAGGGGGCGAGGAGACAGGCTATAAGGGGTCAGTAGGAGAAAAAAGGGGACATATGTAATACTTTCAACAATACTTAAAGAAACAAAAAATAAAATAAAGATGAGTTTTCAGTAAAAATCATGAGTTCAATTTAATCAATAATAGGATAAAATGGTATAGAGTCTAATAAAAGAAAATCTAAAAGTGATTGGCTATTTTACACATATATTTTGGATATAGTTAATATATTTGGATCTAACTTTTTGATATTATAATATTTAACAAGAAACACATTTGGGTGTAAATATTTCTATCAAAACCTAAATTATAATAATTTAAGTATCTCTACCTCAATTTGCTTGACCTCTGTTAATAATTACTATCCTATCTAATAAAAGAGCAATATGCAAATTGACCATACCTCTGCTACACCCACAAGCCACACCCACAAGCCAATCAGGAGTGAGTATGCAAATTAACCCAACCAAGATGGCCGGAGGCTTGGGTTTCCCAGGCAATGGAGTAAGCCAAGCTTCCCGCACACCCTGGCAGGCCGTGGACTCCACTCAAGGCTACAAAATTTCAATTATAGAAGATAAATAAATCCCAACAAAAATGGCTGCGGCCACTGAGCAAGCAGGAGGCTTGGTTTCCCCAGCGATGGAGGAAGCCAAGCTTTCCGCCCATCCTGGCCTGCCCTAGCCTCTGCTCAAGGCTACAAAGTTTCAATAAGGGTTGTGATGTTTATAGATAGATATGGGTTTATTATTTATTATAGAAGATAAATAAATACCAGATACCAGGGCTTCCGCTTGGGTCACTGGGGGAAGTGGCCAGCCTGCAAACCACCACAGGCCCCTCGCCCAGGCCACCCCACGCCCCAAGGGAACCCCCAACCTGATCTAGGACACCCTTCAGGGCAAACCAGCTGGCCCCCACCCATGCACCAGGCTTCTATCCTATCTAATAAAAGAGTAATATGCAGATTGACCATCACTCCAACACACAAGATGGCTGCCCCCATGTGGACACAAGATGGCGGCCACAAGATAGCCAGCAGGGGAGGGACCAGGCCTGCAAAGGAAGGCAGTTGTGGTGATCAGGCCAGCAGGGCAGGGCAGTTAGAGGGACCAGGCCTGCAAGGGAGGGCAGTTGGGGGCAATCAAGCCTGCAGGGGAGGGCAGTTAGGGGTGACCAGGCTGGCAGAGGAGGGAAGTGGGGGTGGCTGGGCCTGCAGGGAAGGGCAGTTGTGGGGGGACCCAGGCCTGGAGGGGAGAGCAGTTGGGGGGGACCAGGCCTGCAGGGGAGGACAGTTAGTGGTGACCAGGCCTGCAGGGGAGGGCAGTTAGGGGTGACCAGGCCTGCAGGGGAGGGCAGTTAGGGGCAATCAGGCTGGCAGGGGAGCAGTTAGACATCAATCAGGCTGGCAGGGGAGTAGTTAAGGGGTGATCAGGCTGGCAGGCAGAAGCGGTTAGGGGCAATCAGGAAGGCAGGCAGGTGAGCAGTTGGGAGCCAGCAGTCCTGGATTGTGAGAGGGATGTCCGACTGCCCATTTAAGCCCAATCCTACTAGGATCGGGCCTAAACGGGCAGTCAGACATCCCTCGAGTGGTCCCAGATTGGAGAGGGTGCAGGCTGGGCTGAGGGACACCCCCCTCCTCGTGCACGAATTTCATGCACTGGGCCTCTAGTAAAGCTATAAAGTCCCATGATTCTTATAATAGTCAACTCCCTCCAATAATCTTTAATGACTTTCAATTATAATTTTGCAGATACACTCAAGTTTTGAAGTCTAAATTATATTCAACTTAAAAAGTGCAACTGAATTGACTTAAGATGCTTTATCAGTCAGGAGTGGAGTCCAGACAATACTTGGTATTTAAAAATGTCTCATCTGTGAATCAAGCATGTGTTATTTACTGCATAAAACAAGAGTTAGGGAGTTTCAAGTACCCTGTGGCTTTTGACCAATATTTAAACTATATCATATAAAAGTTGTTTTTTCAGTCTATACTTTACTATCTCCAGGGATATAAAATCTGTTCCATAGTCTATTTCAGCATTTGCCAAAATATTTTTAATGACTTATCCTGACTCCTAACATTTTTTTCATGTGCTTTCATTATTTCTTTTTCTAACTAGAGCAGTGCATCCTTGGCAAAAATTCAAACTTATAAATAAATTGAAATGAAAAACACATAGTTCCCTCAGGTCTTTACCTTGCCTACTACATTTTCAGACAATTTCATTGATTATTGTTATTTTAGTTCAAATAGCAAGCACAACAGAGTCCTGGTCAACATCTTTCACATATAAAGAGAGGTATCAGATAGTTCATAAGGTTTCATTTGGCTGGAAAATATTAGAATTGTTTGAAGTATAGGTCTTCTTGTCTAAAGACATTCTTATAGAACCACCCCTGTCTTTGATTTTGGTACTATGGTTCTCTTCAACTTTTGCCAATGGCATTTATTCAGCCAGCATCCTCCTCAACCGTCTAGCTATTTGTCAGTGTTTGACACTTAGTTCATTTTCAAACTGTCCTCTCTGTAGCCTTCTACCATATGCTATTTCACTCAGTACCTCTCTGCTCCTTCTCTGTTACTTTCTTTAACTTCTATGCCAGCTTCCACCTCCAGACTCTAAATTTCTCTAAGGATTTTATCTGTAGTGTTCTTTTCTGTACTAACCATTGTAAGCTTGTCTTGTTTCTTCAAATATTATATCTTATTTACACAACAACCAAATATGTAACTGTAATAGTAATAATTTTCTAGTTTATAAGTTTGTAATTTTAGAGTGAATTCTTAGAATGACATATTAAGGCTCCTACTTGACCACTTAGGTAGTCACCTCCCTGCGTGTGTGTGACATAGATAAAATTTACCCCATATTCCTCCTGTACTCCACCCATAGGAATGACACATGTTACTGATAACCAGTTTGTACTCTGATTAACACTTTTGTGATGACATATGTTACTGGTAGCCACCTGGACTGCCGTGGGCCAGAACAGGCTTAAAAAAAACGGTTCCCCGACTTCAGACATGGATCATCCTCTTGATCCACGCTCCACACTGCTTTGCTTCACGCCAGATGGCAGAACTGCTGAACCTCCCATCACGAGACTTCAGTCACCCTCCTCCCGCTGACTCGACCCAACCAGACAGCCAGCCACCCAAAGACAGATCCCCTGCTGCCCGCAGAGGATGCCACTCTTCCCCAGGGACCCCGTTAAGTCTGAGCCCACCACACCAGGAACCTTGAGAGTAATAAAGTGTGCTGTGTGATTTGCAACTGCATATTTTAGTGTGGCGTAATTCCTCCAGCAGTCTTAACTATATTTATATAGAGTCAGATGATGATGCCTACCCTCAGTCCTGCTTGCTTAGAGTAGTCTCTTCGCTAGCAACTACTTAATGTCCAACCACCTGCACAGTTAAGTTTATCTCAAGGGATGACTTGGATAACACCACATGTACTCTACTCGGATAGTAACTGTAGCCTTACTCTCTCATAAAAGAAACAGCCCAGCCTTCTTCTTCCTCAGCACCACTTAAAAGTAGTTACCAAGTCCTGCCCAACTATTACCCAAAAGGTGCCTGGAATCCATTCTTCTCATATAATATCCTCCCACTATTAATAGCTATTTTGTGCCCCAATTACACCCCTACTCTTACCATAATCCTCCATGTCTTCCATTTCTCCTTTCCCAGAATGGCAAATTGTTTTTGTCCCCTGTGCCAACTTTAATTGATTGATAATAGAAGCCCAGAGTGCTACCTTGAGAAAGATTCGAAGAACACATTTGGGCTTGGTGAAGAATTCTCAGATAGTGAAGTCAGCCCTGTGGCACTGCTGCAGTCCATCTTCTCTATCACCATCAGAATAATTTTTTTTCAATCAAGGTGCAGTGAGAGTGACCTTTATACAGTACAACACATATCATATCATCTCTCTGTTCTAAAGTCTTCATTGGTTCCCAACTGTCTGGCAAATTAAGTTCAAGCTCTTTGAATGTTGCCATTAAAAGTTTCCCAATGATCTGGCTCCCAACATCCTTTACTGCTTCTCTTTCACTCCATACTCCTTATGTTTAATGACACTAATGACTATTTCTTATACATTATTGTATTTCCTGTTGTATGTACCTTTATTGGTCCAAATCATACTCACATATTAAAGTCCACCTCCAAGGCCATTTCCTCTACCTAATTTTACTGAATTTTTTCCGGCACTTATGACAAGTCCCTCTTCAGCCCTCCCATGGCCTCAAAAATCTTTCCTGAAACACATCTCATTCTGCAATTGTCATCCAGCACTCTGAGGAACATGACCTTCTTATCTTTGGATCCCTCAGACTCATGGTACCTCAACATAGTAGGAATGCAATAAATCTTTGTTCAATGAGGGATTCTCATGAAGGATCCATAAAATCATTTAAATCAGCATGCATTTATAATAACTTTAGCAACCTAGCACCTTTTATATTCTTCTCTTTGCATAAATAGCATATTTTGTAACAGCTGAAAGTTAAATTTGAGATATCACACTAAGTAATACCATAATCAGAGGAGAATATAGAAATAGAGAAATCCCTATGTTTTAACTTACAGTAGGCATTAGAGTTCATGTTTTGAAGCCAAATACCACATGTTCTTTCCTATATCGGAATGTATTTGATAAACAAAACAAAAAAACAAACATATGCATGCAAACACATGCACACACAATTAAACTTATGCCACTACTAGATCTTGCCTGAATTGTATGTTTTCTTCTCATATATCTTAATGCTGAAGCTATAATTTGACACATGAAAATTCCAATCTTACTAAAAAGGAAATAAATGTGCAAAACCTGAAGTACTATTTCTAATGTGCTTTCTGGATGATATAAGACTGTAAAAATGTTCTAGAGTCTTGATAATCAAAGTGTGGCCCATGGACCAGCAGCACGCCATGATCTAGGAGCATGTTAGAAATGCAGCATCTCAGTCCCCACCAAAGTTCTACTGAATCAGAGGCTGTGCTGCTTTTCTAGAGGCTATATTTTAACAAGGTTCCCATGTGATTCACATATGGATTAATATTTAAGAAGCACTGGTCTGAAAAAATAGAATCAAATTAGAGCCAAAAAACAAAAACAAAAAACAAACAAAAAAAAACCACAAGGAATCTGATTAAAAACAAATGGAGAATCTAAATAGACATTTTTCCAAAGATGACACACATATAGCCAACAGGTAAAAAAAAAAAAAAAAAAAAAAAAAGATGCTCAACATCACTAATCATCATAGAAATGCAATTCAAAACCACAATGAGATTTCATCTCACACCTGTTAGAATAGTTATCAAAAATACAAAAAAAAAAAAAGTGTTGGTGAGGATGTGGAAGAAAGGGAACTCTTGTGTGCTATTGGTAGGAATGTAAATTAATGCAGCGACTGTGGAAAACAGCATGGAGATTCCTTTTTTTAAAATATATTTTATTGGTTTTTTACAGAGAGGAAGGGAGAGAGATAGAGTTAGAAACATCAATGAGAGAGAAACATTGATCAGCTGCCTCCTGCACACCCCCCACTGGGGATGTGCCCGCAACCCAGGTACATGCCCTTGACCGGAATCAAACCTGGGACCTCTCAGTCAGCAGGCCGATGCTCTATCCACTGAGCCAAACTGGTTAGGGCAAGAGATTCCTTACAAAAAGCAAAAACAAAACACCTAAAACTGGAACTACCATTTAATCTAGCAATTCAACTTTTAGGTATTTATCTGAAGAAAACAAAAACACTAACTTGAAAGGCTTTATGCACATCCATGTTCACTGTAGAATTACTTACAATAGTCAATATATGGAAACAATCTAAATGTCCATCAGTGAATGAATGGATAAAGAAAAGGAATGGATATACAAAATTTTTAAAGAACTCATACAACTCAACATGAAAAACAAACAAAGAATCCAATTAATAAATGGGCAAAGGACCTGAATAAACACAAAGAGGACATACAGATAGTCAATAGACTTAAGAAAAGATGCTCAATGTCACTAATCATCAGAGAAATGAACATTAAAACCACAATGAGGTATCACCTCACACCTGTCAGAAGGGCTATCATCAATAAATCAACAAACAACAAGTGTTGGAGAGGTGATGGAGAAAAGGGACCCTGGTGTACTGTTGGGAATACAGATTGGCGCAGCCACTATGAAAAGCAGTATGGAGTTATCTCAAAAAATTAAAAATGGAACTGCCTTATGAACCAACAATTCCACTTCTGGAAATTTATCCAAAGAAATCTAGAACACTAATTCAAAATATTATATATACCCATATGTTCATTATAGTGTTATTTATATCTAGAGGCCCGGTGCACAAAATTCGTGCACGGGGGGTTCTCTCAACCCAGCCTGCACCCTCTCCAATCTGGGACCCCTCAGGGGATGTCCGACTGCCTCTCGCAATCCGGGACCACTGGCTCCTAACCACTTGCCTGCCTGCCTGTCTGATCGCTCCTAACTCTATGCCTCCCTGCCTGATCACCCCTACCACCTCTGCCTGCCTGATTGATTGCCCCTAACTGCTCCCCTACCAGCCTGATCGCCCCTAACTGCTCCCCTACTGGCCTGATCTCCCCTAACCACATCTGCCTTGCCCTGCACCCGGGACCCAGGATTCCATCCTCTGGCCAGCCACAGGCACCCAGGACCCGGGCCAGCTTTGCCCAGGACGGCCACAGCTGCAGGGGACCATGGGCGGGAGGCTCATCCCTCTCCCAGGCTGCAGCCTGGCTGGTCCCCATTACTCTCTCGCGAGCTCATTTGTGCCTGGCTGGTCCCCATTCCTCTCTCCCTAGTGTTGAGTGTCTGAGCCAATACAGCATGATGGCGTGAGGGCATGACAACCATTTGCATATTAGTTTTTTATTATATAGGACTAGAGGCCCAGTGCACAAAATTTGTGCACGGGACAGGGGTGTCCCTCAGCTCAGCCTGCACCCTCTCCAATCTGGAACCCCTCAAGGGATGTCCAACTGCCCATTTAGGCCCAATCCCACTGGATACAGGACTGCTGGCTCCCAATCCAGGATTGCTGGCTCCCAACTGCTCACCTGCCTGCCTTCCTGATTGCCCCTAACCGCTTCTGCCTGACAGCCTGATCACCCCCTAACCACTTCCCTGCCAGCCTGATTGATGTCTAACTGCTCCCCTACCAGCCTGTTTGCCCCCAACATCCCTCCTCTTCTGGCCTGGTCACCTCTAAATGCCCTCCCCTGCAGGCTTGATCGCCCCCAACTTCCCTCCCTTGCAGGCCTGGTCCCTCCCAACTTCCCTCCCCTGATGGCCTGATTGCCCACAACTGCCCCCCCTTGCAGGCCTGGTCCCTCCCCAACTGCCCTCCTTTGCTGGCTTGACGCCCCCAACTGCCCTCCCTTGCAGGCCTGGTCCCTCCCAACTGCTCTCCTCTGTTGGCCATCTTGTGGTGGCCATGTTGTGTTCACATGGGGGCAGGATCTTTGACCACATGGGGGCAGCCATCTTGTGTGTTGGAGTGATGGTCAATCTGAATATTACTCTTTTATTAGGATAGAGGCCTGGTGCATGGGTGGGGGCAAGCTGGTTTGCCCTGAAGGCTGTCCCGGATCAGGGTGGGGGTTCCCTTGGGGTGTGGGGTGGCCTGAGCGAGGGGCCTGTGGTGGTTTGCAGGCCGGCCACTTCCCCCGGCGACCCAAGCAGAGGCTCTGGTATCTGGTATTTATTTATCTTCTATAATTGAAACTTTGTAGCCTGGAGTGGAGCCAAGCCTTCTGTTCCCTCTGTGGTGGTAGCCATTTCTCTTGGGATTTATGTATCTTCTATAATTGAAACTTTGTAGCCTTAAGCAGAGGCCAAAGCTGGCCAGGGCTGCAGAAGCTTGGCTTTCTCCATCGCCGGGGGCAACCCTAGCTTCCTGCTCTCTCCAGCTCCGTGGCTGCCATCATTTTTATTGAGATTTATCTTCTATCATTGAAACTTTGTAGCCTTAAGCGGAGGCCTGGGTTTGCCAGGGTGTGCGGAAACTTGGCTTCCTCCATTGCCGGGGAAACCCAAGACTTCCTTCTGCTCTCTCCATGGCTGCAGCCATCTTGGTTGTGGTTAATTTGCATACTCGCTCCTGATTGGCTAGTGGGCGTGGCTTGTGGATGTGGCTTGTGGGTGTAGGGGAGTGATGGCTAATCTGCATATCACTCTTTTATTAGATTAGATAGCTAATATTTAGAAGCAGGTCTAGTGTCCATCAGCATATAAGTGGATTTAAAAAAAAAGGCTGTGGTCCACAATGGGATACTACTCAGCCATAAAAAAGAAGGAAATCTTACCATTTACAACAGCATGAGTGGACCTGGAGAGATTATGCTAAGTGAAATAAGCCAGTCAGAGAAAGAAAAATAAATACCATATTATTTCACTCATATGTGGAATCTAATGAACAAAATGAACTAACAAGCAAAATAGAGAAAGACTCATAGAGAGCATGCTGACAGCTGTCATGGAGGGGAGGCATAGAGGAATTGAGAAAAAAAGTCATGGAGATGGACAACAGTGTGGTGATTGCTGTGGGGAGGTAAGGGAGGAAATTGAGGGGTCTTAAAGGGGGATATATGGTGATGGATGGAGACTTGACTTGGGGTGGTGAACACACAATATAGGATACAGGTGTTGTTTTGTGGAACTGTGCACTTGAAACCTGTACCAGTGTCACCCCAATAAATAAATAAATATAATAAAAAGAAAGTGTGTGTGTGTGTTTGTGTGTGTGTGTGTGTGTGTAGTGGAATACTATTCAGACATGAAAAAAATGAAATCTTACCATTGGCAAAAACAGAGATGGACTTCGAAGATATTATGGTAAGTGAAATAAGCCCATGAATTTAGGGTACCGCCAAGGTAGAATACTAGAAGCTTACTCTCTGGAGACTGTGAAGCAGAGAATACCTGGACTTGGGTGTGTACCTGGCCCAGGTGAGTACAGTGATGCAGCACGTGAAACTCTGTACACTGAATTTAGAAATTTCTTTCCTATTCTTGTCTTTCAGGAGGCTGACAAGCTACTCATGCTTAGTTAAGATTTTAGACAACTCCTTTCTAATAAAATTAATCCATTCAGGAGAAAGAAAACATCAGGTTCCAACTTTTGGTGTCTTCCCAATGTAGTGGAGTCAAGTCAGGGTAAAAAAAAAAAAGAAAAAATCTTATCTAATAAAAGAATAATATGCAAATTGACCGTGCCTCTGCTACACCCACAAGCCACGTCCACCAGCCAATCAGGAGCAAGTATGCAAATTAACCCAACCAAGATGGGTGTGGCCACGGAGGTGCAGCAAGCAGGAGGATTGGGTTTCCCCGGCAATGGAGGAAGCCAAGCTCCCACAGCCCTGGCCTGCCTTGGCCTCCGCTCAAGGCTACAAAGTTTCAATTATAGAAGATACATAAATCCCAAGAGAAATGGCTGCAGCCATGGAGCAAGCAGGATGCTTGGCTCTGCTCAAGGCTACAAAGTTTCAATTATAGAAGATAAATAAAACCCAGATACAAGGGCCTCCGCTTGGGTCGCCAGGGGGCGTGGCCAGCCTGCAAACCACCACAGGTCCCTCGCCCAGGCCACCCCACGCTCCAAGGGAATCCCCACCCTGATCCGGGACACCCTTCAGGGCAAACCAGCTGGCCCCCACCAGTGCACCAGGTCTCTATCCTATCTAATAAAAGAGTAATATGCAAATTGACCGTCACTCCAACACACAAGATGGCTGCCCCCATATGGTCAAAGATGACTGCCCCCCTGTTGACACAAGATGGCCATGACAAGATGGCCAGCAGGGGAAGGCAGTTGGGAGGGACCAGGTCTGCAAGGGAGGGCAGTTGTGGGTGATCAGGCCATCAGGGGAGGGCAGTTGGGAGGGACCAGGCCTGCAAGAGAGGGCACTTGGGGGTGATCAAGACTGCAGGGGAGGGCAGTTAGGGATGACCAGGCCGGCAGAGGAGGGAAGTTGGGGGTGACTGGGCCAGGCCTGGAGGGGAGAGCAGATGGGGGAGACCAGGCCTACAGGGGAGGGCAGTTAGGGGTGACTAGACCTGCAGGCAAAGGCAGTTAGGGGCAATCAGGCTGGCAGGGGAGTGGTTAGGGGGTGATCAGGCTGGCAGACTAAAGCAGTTAGGGGAAATCAGGAAGGCAAGGAGGCAAGCAGTTGGGAGCCAGCAGTCCTGGATTGTGAGAGGGATCCTACCTGGATGGGGCCTAAACGGGCAGTCGGACATCCCTTGAGGGGTCCCAGATTGGAGAGGGTGCAGACTGGGCTGAGGGACGCCACCCCCCCTCCCTGCACAAATTTCCTGCACCGGGCCTCTAGTAATATCTATAAAATCTCAGCGAGGTAAGATATGAGATTATATCTGTATGTTTCTAAAGCAAGAGCAGGACGTTACAGTTGGGGAAATCTCTCAAAAACGGGCAACATAAAAAGGTGAAGAGAGGAATACATAACAGATTTTGGATAAACAGAAGAATGCCTATCCAGGACGGCCAACATCAGACCTATGAATAGCCTTCAGAGAAAGATCACAGTAAATGAAGATAAAGTAATAACATGAGATGTTTCTGAAACTGAAACACATTAGTTATCAGATTTAAATGGCCCACTGACAATAAAATGAATAGACACAAAATACACCCTCAGTAAGTAATATCATATTGATATTTCAGAACACCAATAAAGAGACAATCAAAATTTCCAGAAAGAAAAATAATCCCATTACATACAAAAGATTGGGTATTAGAACGCAATTGGTCTTTTCAACTGCAACTCTGGAAGTAAGAATTCCATAGAGCAATGTCATTAAAAGTATATAAAAATGATTTTTAACCCAGAACTCTACCCCCCAGACAAAACAGCAATTGTGTATGAGGACAATCAACATCTGACCTCAAAGTAACTATGTCTCAAGAAACTATTTGGAAAGGGATTCTTCCATGGAGATGGACAACAGTGTGGTGATTGCTGGGGGGGAGGTAAGGGAGGAAATTGAGGAGGCTTAAAGGGGGATACATGGTGATGGATGACTGAGACTTGTTATATAGGTTTCAAGTGCAGGGCAAGGCAAACCAACCCCTCTCCCCGAAATAAAAACAAAAACAAAACCCATCAGATCCAAGACAACAAAAAAAAGGATTAGCATCATATTGAATTAAGAGGTGAAAGGAATTGGCAAGATCAGTAAACCCGTGGTCCTAGGAAATAGCTGTGCAGAGGGCCTAATAATCAGTACAGGGAGATTGGAGGAAGGGGCAGAGAACTCCTAAAGAGATGTCTGCAATTTTTTCAAAAAAAGGACAGAGATGGTTATCCCATGGATTTGACCAAGATTTGATAGTTTCCTTATCAGAATTTCAGGTCTATTTAACTCAAAGCTCCAGACATCCATTACATTGATAATTCTAGATGTCAGTTTAGTTCAGGTTTCCCTGATAATGTAGCAAACACCTAAAAGAACCACCCTTTTCTCAAACAAAAACACGTACATCTCTTTTTGAAACATTTTGTTTATTTCTTTATATCAAGAAGTAAATCAGGATAGCTTACAATAATAAATTCTCATTTACTGATGCTTTCGTTTTTTCCCCCCACAAATTTCTTTCATCAAATATAGGTTCACATTATATTTACTAGTTCTTAAAGTATTCCCATTTAAACCATTCATTTGATAAAGAAAATTGCTGACTGTTTATTCTGAAATAAAGTAGAGTTATAAATACATAAAGGAATAAATCAAAATTATGATAGGAGAAAAAATATTTTTTTTCTGTAATAGTTTCTTCCTGAAAAGCCACTTCCAATAAAGTAATATAGTATCACCTTGTATTAATAAACTCATTAACTGTCTGGCTGGTGTTGCTCAATGGTTGAGTGTGGATCCATGAACCAGTACCACAGTTCAATTCCAGGTCAGGGCACATGCCCAGATTGCAGGCTCCATCCCCAGTAGGGGGCATGCAGGAGGAAGCTGATCCATGATTCTCTCTCATAGATGTTTCTGCCTCTCTATCCCTCTCCCATCCTCTCTCTCTAAAAATCAATAAACACATATTTTAAAAATAAATAAATTCAGTAACCAAATTAGTTACAAAATATTAATAAAGTTTTGTTTCTGTCAGTGACATTGATTGAAATAAGTGCACTATTTTGATCTATTTTTTATAGATTTTTCTTCACCTGGAAGTCTCTCCAGATGAGAAACACCACATTGTCAACTTGGCTTAACAAGGTTGCTACCCACACCTATATACAAAACCCATCAGAAACGTTAAATGAGGCTCGGCTCATTTCCTTGAGTAACCTAGAGTATGTTGATCAGGAATAAAGAATAAAGGCAAATAGCTAACATACTTAGTGCTATACAAATCACATTTTGTCAAGTGAATATTCCCCAGTTAGATGGTAAAACATGGAATAACTAAATGCTGAAAACATATGTTTAGAAAGTGACACAATAAGAAGTAGTATTATTTTTCTATGGCTAAACAAGAAATCTGGATTAATACATAACAGAACCAATTCATTTTAAAAAGCACAGTCAGTTAGATAACAATGATTTCTGCTGTCATTTCACCTATTTTAACCTATGTGAGCAATGTACCTTCTTAGTCTGACCAGATCGACTCAGGAGGCTTGGCTACACTCCAGGCTACAAAGTTTCAATTGTAGAAGATAAATAAACCCCAGATACCAGGGCCTCCGCTTGGGTCGCCGGGGGCATGGCCGGCCTGCAAACCACCACAGGCCCGTCGCCCAGGCCACCCATGCCCCAATGGAACCCCCACCCTGATCTGGGACACCCTTCAGGGCAAACCAGCTGGCCCCCACCGGTGCACCAGGCCTCTATCCTATGTAATAAAAGAGTAATATGCAGATTGACCATCACTCCAACACACAAGATGGCTGCCCCCATGAGGTCAAAGATCCTGCCCCCATGTGGACACAAGATGGCCACCACAAGATGGCCTGCAAGGGAGGGCAGTTGGGAGGGACCAGGCCTGCAAGGGAGGGCAGTTGGGGGCAATCAAGCCTGCAGGGGAGGGCAGTTAGGAGTGACCAAGCTGGCAGAGGAGGGAAGTTGGGGGCAACCAGGCCTGCAGGGAAAGGCAGTTGGGAGGGACCCAGGCCTGCAGGGGAGAGCAGTTGGGGGGGACCAGGCCTACAGGGGAGGGCAGTTGGGGGGGACCCAGGCCTGTAGGGGAGACCAGTTGGGGGAGACCAGGCCTGCAGGGGAGGGCAGTTAGGGGTGACCAGGCCTGCAGGGGAGGGCAGTTAAGGGAAAACAGGCTGGCAGGGGAGCAGTTAGGGGGTGATCAGGCTGGCAGGCAGAAGCCGTTAGGGGCAATCAGGAAGGCAGGCAGGCAAGCAATTGGGAGCCAGCAGTCCTGGATTGTGAGAGGGATGTCCGACTGCCCGTTTAGACCCGATCCCGGTGGACAGTCGGACATCCCTCGAGGGGTCCCAGATTGGAGAGGGTGCAGGCTGGGCTGAGGAACACACACCCCCATGCACGAATTTCGTGCACCAGGCCTCTAGTTTATTTATAAAGATGAACAGTAATACAATCCTAAAAATTCTTCTATCATAACTTTAAAGTTCAGTTTAAAACAAATAACCAAATTTATTTTACATAAAGCAAAGAAGGAATTTTTATAATTTTTTAATTTTTATTAAATCTATCCATCAATAAATCAATGCACTATTGGGATTAACTTATTACTATACAGTGAGACTATTCTCAAGGTGGAAGTATGGAAAAGATTATCTTCTTATGCTTTAAAATGTTAATAGGGGGGAAATGGTTATTAGCCCCACATCTGCTGGTCAGTAAATTGGGGTAAAGATTTCTTATTAGTTTAACTAAAGGTATAAGAGTCAAAATATAAAAATAAAAACAGCCCATCTTTAGGGACTTAGAGAAAAAAGTCTAGAAATAACAGACACATTTACCTGTTAGAAACTATCAATTACTACAATTCCATGTATTCTGCACTCCACAGCATTCATTCTTAAAACTGAAAACTTATTATTGAAATTAATACTTATCTTCCAATGGTAAAACTTAAAGGTTACCAAATTTTATTAAAAAGTAAAAAAAATAAATAAATAAAATAAAAATATAAACAAAACCTGTAACCTCTTTTGAATTATAAACCCCTTTGGGATTCTGATGCAAGCCATGGACTCTTTTTTTATTTATTTAGAATATATTTTTATTGCTTTCAGAAATGAAGGGAGAGTGAGAGAGGGATAGAAACATCAATGATAAGAGAGAATCATTGATCGGCTGCCTCTTGCAAGTCCCACAATGGGGATTGAACCCACAACCTGGGCATGTGCCCTGACCGGGAATCGAACCTGTGACCTTCTGGTTCACAGGTCGATGCTCAACCACTGAGGCACTCCAGCAGGGCTAAGCTATGGACTCTTTACCCACAAAAATTAACCTTGAGCTCATCTACACATGGTGCTGTCTACCATTCCAAGGATTTACAGACACACTGAGAACTTCTACCTCCCATTGACTTGAAGCAGAGAAATATCAGGGCTCTGAAATTTCATCTGCATGGAATTATCCTTAACATTTTCTGAATTTTAAAAATCATCTTATCGGTTAAAGCTTACCTCAAGTTATAAAATATATCCGTATTCCTGAATTTTCACGGCATTTAATAACTGGCATTACTGTATGTAATTGTTATTTTTCGTGTAAGCCTGGACTGAATGAGGTGGATTTTCCTCTTCTTTATGCATTTGTTTCTAGCCTGAAAAGGCTTCTATTTAGAAATTTATCCTATATTCTTTCAAATTAGTGTTTTGATTTTCTTCAGAGAATTGACTTGAGGTGGTGAACACACAATAAAATACTAGTACACAAATGATGTATTATAGAATTGTACGCCTGAAACCTATGAAATTTTATTAACCAATATCACCCCAATAGTTTCAATAAAAAATAAATCTACCACAAATAACTGCACTCTTTACTTGTATTTATATCTCCACTAATCGATAAGCCACCTGACAACAAGGACAATGTCTTGGTCAAGTTTTTAATCCACCTTGCTACTCCCATGATACTGCACCCTGCCTTCAGAGCAGGGTCAATGACCTTTGGGGCAATAGTCAAATCAAGAGAAAAAAGAAGTATCTTGTTTAAAAGAGGAATGTAACCGTATATAAGGCTGTCAAGATATATTTAGTAAATATTCAATATTCTTTATAATGGGTAAATAAGATTATAATCACTCCCCCCCCCCCCAAAAAAAAAAAGAAATCAACATATTTGGAACTAAATTGTGAGATCTTAACAATCACGTTGCCACTATTCACTAAGGAAAGGAAGGTTTAGATGGAGAAAGAAAATAAAGCAGTACCTACAGTTTCTTAGGCCTTTCACATAGTATTCTCATTGAGTGCTCATACTGTGCTCTGAATATAGACACAAGTACTTCTTTATTATCCATGAAGAAAAAGTAGCTAAACAAATTGCTCTGAGACTCCCAGATGCTGAGTGTCAGAGGTCAAAGTCCAGTCAAGGTATCTAAATTCTCCTTTTTGTTTCCACCTACTATAAGACACCACCTACTATGTGGAGGAAATGAGAAAAGACAGTAAAATAGATGGCATGTTGGTGATTAAATATGTATTGTGTGGTTAAGGTTGATAGTGATGGAGGTGGAGCTCAGGAAAGGAGACAAAAATCTCCTCTTACTTTGGATATTGGATTTTATTTCCACAGTGGAAGTGTTAATCTCCATTGGGGCATGCAGGGAAACATGTTGTGTAGGGTTAATTACTAAGAGTGATTTCAACATGAATCTAAAGAGCTGCACCTGAAGTCCAGTGAGAAGGCAAAGGTCTCCAAGAGTCAGAGCGAAAGGAAGCCAACTGCTTTGAAAGTGAAAGATGTGAAATCCAAGTGTTATATTTAGTTAAGACATGTGAGTCAGAGGCAATGAGGGAGGCATAAATCCCTAACATATTTGACTGTGAGATGTCTGATTTATGATATTTCTCCATGCTTAAATAAATTATACTATAATTTTACTAATTGAGAATGACCCTTACATGCTTTGGGTCAAAAAAACAATTCTCTGTTTTTCTTTTATAGAAAGAAAGAAAAAAGTTATCATCTCAAGATCTTTCTTCTTGGACACAGTATTTGTATTGTCATCAGTTCTTTAATAATACCTCCTTTTCTGACCTTGTCAAACATAGTTGAGTACATTCAGAATAGTAAAAGGCATGGCCAAATTTGACATCAACATGAGTACATCTTTAAAAGCAAACTACACATTTAGGCTACCCGCTCCCCCAGTGCCCACTCTAAAGTGTCATTTCCACACTGATAATCCCAAATGGAGATTAACAGCGTACAACTGAATACCAAAGGCAAATTCCATCTTCCCTGAGTAGTTCCATGAGAGGTACACTGATACCAACTTAATAAAAATTTAATGGGCGCGGTCAGAGAAATTTACCAAGAAATAATGACCAGTCTTAATGAATATGGTCAGTCTTGATGGATGTGAAGTCCTTTGGTAAAACTGTCTAACAGTCTGAGAGGTAATAGGGAGCCAGATCCTATATGGCCTTGTAAGATTCTGAAAAATCACAGTATCTATTGGACGATTGAACAATGAAGAGACATGCTACAACTTAAATTTGAACAGAATTACTCTGGTTATTAGATTGTTATAATAAGCTGGGGAAAGTGGGACAAGAGGGAAAATAGGAATACCAGTTACTTAATGAGACCATTGTTGTGCTCTGGGTGGAGGGTGATGGTGGCATAGATGGTGCTTGAAATTTGAAAAGAAAGAACTTAGTGGCAGAGAATAAGGTGAAGATACAGTCTGAGGATCTGGAGTGAAAGGTCCCATTGGAATGGCCAGTGACACTGATCCTCCCTCTAAGACAACATGGCTCAGAGGCAGTGACAAGAACTAAGCAATGGGTCAGGCCCCTCTGTTAGTAATACAACTCTGTCCATTGACTACACAGTGACGTTTAACGCAAACCATTTTATATCTTATCTTCTAGAATCCAATGTCTCTTTCTTCCATTTTCCCCTTTTGAATATTACTCAGACTGATAGATTGTCCCTTCCCCCAACTGGTAGGCAGAGTATGATGTAACCCACGTCTGTGCTGGGACATCCCCGAGACATTCAACCACCAATCAGTGCGTGCTGAGTGCCCTGGGCCCCACCCCTTCCCGTTCCGCCCTGGGCCCCACCCCTTCCCGTTCCGCCCTGGGCCCAATCCCTTCCTATTCCTCCCCTTTAAAGGCATGTTCACTGCTGCACATGTTGCTGCTCTCCCAGTCTGTGAGTCAGCCCGGCTGGGTCCTTCTTCTCCTCCCCCTCCTCTAATCCTGGTCTTTCTACCCTCGTCTGTAATGAATCTCACTCGTTAGTGCAGAATAAATCTCCTCTTTTAACATGCCTTGGTCTCTGACTCTTGTTTCCTGCTCCTCGAACCTTACATCTGGTGCCGTGAAACCCAGGAGGGTGCGAGCATCCCATTTGACCATTCATGGTCCGGGGTGCCCCCCCCCCCTTCTCTCCTCATGGCTCGGGACCCTCAGGCTTCTCCCCCCGGCTCGGCAGCATCAGCAGTAAGTCCAGCCCGTATTGATTCTTGGCGGTCGTTCTTCCGGCGTCTCTGTCCATAAACTGCAGCCCGCGTCAGAGATTGCCTTCTGGGCATAGCCTTTCGGGCCCCTCCAGGAGGGGTTCCGAACCTGGGGAGGCAGCGGAGACGTTCCTGCCCCCCTCAGTTCTCCGGCCTTTTGGCCTCAGTCCGGACCCCAGGGGGGAGGGGAGACGTCCCTGCTGTCCCTCGGGTTCCCCGTCCGTAGCCTTGGCTCAAGGACTGGGACGCCGGTCCTTGGGCCTCCGCTACTGACCCTAGCCTTCAGTATGGGCAATCAAAAATCTAAATCAGATCCTAAGACACCTCTAGGGTGTCTCCTCACCAATCTGGCTAAGTTAGGTCTGTCCCAGGATCTGCATCCTAAACGCCTCATTTACTTCTGTAACGTGGCATGGCCTCAATATGAATTGGACCATGGATCAAAATGGCCCGAGAGCTCTGGCCGGTTTGGCTCAGTGGATAGAGCGTCCGCCTGGGGACTGAAGGGTCCCAGGTTCGATTCTGGTCAGGGGCATGTACCTTGGTTGCGGGCACATCCCCAGGGGGAGGTGTGCGGGAGGCAGCTGATCGATGTTTGTCTCTTATCGATGTTTCCATCTCTCTATCCCTCTCCCTTCCTCTCTGTAAAAAATCAATAAAATATATATTTAAAAAAAATGGCCAAAGAACAGGACTTTCAACTTCAACATCCTAATTGACCTCAGTAATTTCTGCCAACAAGCCGGGAAGTGGCCCAAGGGTCCCATATGTCCAGGCCTTTTTCTATCTGCGCTCCCGTCCCTCCCTCTGTTCCTTCTGTTCCACAGCCCAGGTTCTCCTAGCTCGCAAGAAACCCCCTCTGCCTACTGACACCCCTCCACTTTCCGCCTTATCTGAACCCCTTGAGAATCTTTCCTCCCCTCCAACTCACCCACCTCCCTACCCCACGGCTCCTTCTGCCCTGTTGTCCGTTCCCTCCCTTCCCCCATCCTCACTCCCCAACCTCCCTCTGCCGCCCCCTCCCCCAGGGCCTTCTCCCTTACCTGCTGACCTTCCCCTTCCCCCACCCCCGCCTGCTTCCCCAGTCAGCAGGCACACCCGCTCCCGGGCTCCTCCTCTCCTCTGTCCCCTCCGAGAAGTTGCCTGGGCTGAGGGAGTGATCAGGGTCCATGTTCCCTTCTCTCTGTTGGATCTCTCCCAGATTGAGAAGTGGCTGGGGTCCTTTCCGCCAACCCCAACGTGTTCATCAAGGAATTCTGATACCTTTCTCAGGTCTATGACCTCACCTGGCATGACATCCATGTCATTCTCTCTTCCACCCTAACATCAGATGAAAGGAAAAGAGCCTTAGGAGCGGCAACGGACCACGCAGATCAGATCCACCTTACAGATGCCTCTGTGCTGGTGGGGGCCCAGGCCGTTCCTCATCAGGAACCAGGCTGGGAGTACCAAATAGATACCCCCAACGGGTGAGACAGGTGCCTATGTCATGACCAGATGCTCCAGTGCCTGATAGCTGGCCTACAGGCCGTCTCCCACAAGGTAGCTAATTTTGACAAGCTGAGGGAAGTTACTCAGGAACCAGATGAGAACCCCGCCGTCTTCCTTAACAGGCTGACTGAGGCTCTGACCTTATATACTCATCTGAACCCTGGGTCCCCGGCCGGAGCAACAGTTTTAGCCACTCACTTCATTTCACAGTCGGCCCCAGATATTCGAAAATAGTTAAAAAAGGTGGAGGATGGCCCTCAGACTCCTGTCCGGGATCCAGTGAATACGGCCTTTAAGGTTTTAATGCCGTGAGGAGCAGGCAGAGTAAGCCCACCTTCGACAAAAGGTGAATCTGCAAACCCAAGCCTTGGTAGCAGCTCTGAGGCCGATGGCTGCCATGCGTGGTCCAAAGTGGTCTGTGCGTGGTGGGGGTGCAACGAGAGGATGAACACCACCTGGAAAATGCTTCAAGTGTGGAACCAAGGCCACTGGGCAAAGCAGTGCCCCCGGCCCCGGGCTCCTGCCCGGTGTGCGGTCAAAATGGCCACTGGAAAAGTGACTACCTCTGGAAAAGTGACGGGCCCTCTGTGTCTCAGCGTAGAGGGGCCGCCCTTCCAGGTCATGATCCGCCACTGGCCATGCTGGAACTGGCTGAAGACTGAACATGCCCGGACTCGACGACCCCCATCACCCTCGCCGAGCCCAGGGTAACGCTCAAGGTAGTGGGTAAGCAGATCTCCTTCCTGGTCAATTCGGGGCCTACCTTCTCTGTCCTGCCCTCCTTTTTCCGGGCCACTCTTCCCTTCCACAATCTCGGTCATGGGTATTGACAGCAAATCACCCTTTAATGCTCTGAAAACTGCTCTGGCCTCAGCGCCTTCTCACCCCACTCTCTCCCCCACTCCACCCTTCCTAGAGAACAACTTTCTTGCTGGCACAGGCTTATCAGAAACTTAGATCTTTATCTCTAGGAAAAAAGTGGCAGTTTTAAAATTCAAGCTGTTAGAGGCCTGGAAACTGGCTCCTCCCCCTGCCTTTTCTAAATATTTTAAATAGCATACAATACTGAAACATTAATTGCTAGACATGTTTAGAAATATTTAATGGACGGTATGTTGAAAGAAAGAAAGAAAGAAAGAAAGAAAGAAAGAAAGAAAGAAAGAAAGAAAGAAAGAAAGAAAGAAAGAAGTTCTAAAGTTAACTGTTGACAAGAATTGTAAAAGGACCCACTCACCTGGACAGTCCTGCCCCAGGGGTTCAGAGACAGTCCTCATCTGCTTGGCCAGGCCTTACCCGGAGACCTCCAACAATGCTCGTTAGAACCCAGCACTCTTCTCCAGTATGTAGATGATCTCCTGCTCTGCAGCCCCTCCCTGGACATGTCCCATTGGGTCCCAAACTTTGCTCTCCTAGCTAAGCCCCTATACCAGGCCACTAAAGAAACACCAGTAGGCCCCCTCTCCTCACCCTCCCTCATTCGCCAGGCTTTTTCTGACATCTCCCTAACCCAGCCCCCAGCCCTGAACCCGGCCACTCTCCTTCCCGCTGCCTCCACCCAACCTGCGGCAACAACGCACTCCTGCCCCGAGGTCGTCAGAGGCCTTTACTCAACCTCGGGTGGGACTCTCAGATTTTCCTCTCTCTAATCCTGACTTAACTAAACTGCACATACCCTACCGCCCACAATCATCGAGTAAGATTGAGAGGATCAACAGCCTCCTTAAAGACCATCTAACTAAACTCTTTCTAGAAATTCGCAGCTCCTGGCCGGACCTCCTGCCCATGGCCCTGACCGGAATCCGGGTTACACCAAGGAGCCCCACTTTCTTAAGCTCCAGGAACACGCTGACAGGTTTCTGCCCAGGCCAGAACCAGCCGACCAAGACTCCCAAGGACCAGCCCTCCAGCTGGGGGACTCAGCCCTCCTCAAGAACCTTACCCCCAGGTTGTATTTCAGCTCCAGGCCCAGAAAAGCAGCAAAACCAGACAAGTGACACTGTGGCAGCCTCAGGACCAGCTTTTACCTCCCAAGTGACTCAACAGGATCGCTCTCGAGACTTCACCAACCGGAAAACACTCCCTGTTTTTCCGCTCACTTACCCCATGGCTCCTCCCATCATTAGGCCCACTGATATTTATTCCTTTAATTTTGCTCTTTGGCCCCTGTCTCATGCGCTGTTTCACTAGTTTTTTGAGGACAGAATGCAGGCGTTCACCAACCAGAAGATGGGAGAGATCTATCTGGCCTTGAATTCAGAACCTAGCACCAGAATCCTTGAGACCCTGGGTAGATGCCCCTAACGACGGCCCCTCTCAGCAGGAAGTAGCTACAGAAAAACAAACCTTCACCCCCTGACCTTGCCCGGACTCTCAATTTTTTAATATCGCCAAAAACCTGGAATGATAGATTGTCCCTTCCCCCAACTGGTGGGCGGAGTATGACGTAACTGGCGTCTGCGCTGGGACATCCCCGAGACATTCAACCACCAATCAGCGCATGCCGAGTGCCCTGGGCCCCACCCTTTCCCGTTCTGCCCTGGGCCCAACCCCTTCCTATTCCTCCCCTCAAAAGGCATGTTCACTGCTACACATGTTGCTGCTCTCCCAGTCTGCGAGTCAGCCCGGCTGGGTCCTTCTTCTCCTCCCCCTCCTCTAATTCTGGTCTTTCTACCCTCCTTTGTAATGAATGTCGCTCGTTAGTGTGGAATAAACCTCCTCTTTTAACATGCCTTGGTCTCTGACTCCCGTTTCCTGTGCCTCGAACCTTACACAGACCTGACTGTATCCATCAGTATTACCTCCTTAATGAGGTAAATCTTGCTGTTGTGCTTAATGAGACTTTTTGAGCACAACAGCAAGATTTAGTCTCTCATTCCTCTAAATTATGCTATTAATTTGTAAGAACCACATTTACCTTTGATTTTTAAAATCATCTTCCCTATGACATCACTGAAGTGAGCGTGTATTCTGTGTCAGGCTTCATATTAAGCTTTCTGAAAGCACCTCATCATTTACCTTGAACATGGGAGACCCTGGAATAAATGAATAAAGAGTTTGGCTAATGATGGAAGTGGAACTCAAGTTTTCTAACTTCTAAGCAAATTCTCCCTCCTCTGCCTAATACCTCAACAAACTCAAATGCCCTTTCCTCTATAGAGGTAGCAAATTGACATTTTAATATGGGCCATAAAATACTACACGTACATCAGTTTGGATAATTGAACCTACTTCATGCATCAACTTTTATAGAGCAATGCAATTCATGCCAATTGAACACCTTTTAAACCACTTAGTTTATATAAGAATGAATTACGCCTACATTAATTCAGTTTTCTTTATCTGGAGCTTATGAAAGAACACAGGTGTAATTAAAATACTAATGATCCAATAGAAATGATTCCCATATCACCTTACATGGGCCCCATTTGCCATTTCTGCTTCTGAGGATGCTTCTGTCTTTACTTATTCTTAACTCACTGGAAAATCTTTTGAAGAAATAGAATTAGTAGTCATTGAGTATTCACCACTTTATACATATTAGCTCTATCCTTAAATTATCCATTGAGATAGCTGATATTTTTCACATTTTACTATTTGAAGAAACTCAACATAGAGAGCTTAATTTTCCTAGGACCACATCCCCAGTCAATAATAAAATGTAAAGCAGTTTCATATCTGCACTCTTTCTTAGTTGTAAACATGAAACTCCAAAAATCTACTTTTCTGGTTTTTAAGAAATAAAACTTTTTCCTCTGGATGCAACAGCAAAGCCTCATTCAAAAATTAGCTAGTTCCTTTCCTTTTTATTCTAGAAATAGCTGGAAGATGTTACATTTTGGCCTTAAATTTAAAACAATAAATCAAAAAGAACCTTTCTTATGCAAAACACCTTAATTGCATTAACATGCTAAAAGTCTACATGTCAGATGAGGCTAATTTCCATAGAAAATAAATAAGAAAATGCCAAAAAAGAAAGAAAGAAAGAAGGAAAGAAAATGTCATAGCTGGTTTGGCTTAGCGGATAGAGCGTTGGCCTATAGACTGAAGGGTCCCAAGTTTGATTCTAGTCAAGTGAATATGCCTGGGTTGTGGGCTTGATCCCCAGTAGAGGACATGCAGGAGGCAGCCAATCAATGATTCTCTCTCATCATTGTTGTTTCTATCTCCCTTTCCCTCTCCCTCTCTCTCTGAAATCAATAAAAATATAAAAAAACACAAAAGAAAATTAGTAACAAAATAAGCCCACATGGTTAAAAATAATGCATTACAACTAAAAGGAATACTACCAAGACTCAAGAAAATGAAGGTTTGGGGTGGGAGTGTGGGGGGTGTGGGATAGAAGGTGTCAATGGGGGAAAAAAGAGGCCATCTGTAATACTTTCAACAATAAAGATTTTTTAAAAGTAAGCTAATGTAGATATGTTAATACCAAAAAAAGCATTTAAAGAAAAATTTTGAGAACTTGTCTCAATGAAATATGAATTATGTCAAATAAACAGCAATAAATAGTGAATGAGGTCATAGGAAACAAATTCGGGAAATGCTATGTATAAAAAGAAGATATCCCAGAAACTTATGCCATCCCTTGTTGTTTGTCATACATTTTTATAGTGTTCAGGAAAAATCAGAGGTAAATGTAGGCTAATTCCCTCATTTATAATGATAAAAATGAGGACCAAAGCATTTAAGAAACTTACCAAAGATCATGGACTTACTTAGTAGTTTAGCAAGAATTAGATGAGAATATTGTTAGAACTGCTAGTGAAATAGGAACTTTTGGGGGGTGAAAAAGACAGGTTTTAGAAAATTTTAGAAATTTTGGAAATTAAGGGGACCATGGAGGAAGCACAGGGCTGCAGAGCAGCAGAAGGTATATTTCCATAGAATAGAATAGGGAAGCTGAAAAGCTTGCAACAGGTACATTTCCATAGAATGAGGGAGCTGGGAACAGCAAAAGGTCTATATTTACAAAATAAAGAGAAGGAAGCCCTTCATTCAGAAGGAGAAGAAGGAAGCCCAAGGGGAATAGGAAAACAATAAGGAAGGTGGTGGAGCCTGCAACCTGAGTAAGGAATGGGTGCTATGGGTTATAATTCGGATGGGACATGTGAGGTTCGACCTTTAAGTCTAGGAGTTACTATAGTAACCAATCCAAGGGAATAGTGACCAATCAGCGGGGATATCAAGGCACCAGGATCTGCAGCCTTTATAAGCCATGGGGAAAAGAAACTCAGTGGGACCCTTTCCCACTCCCCACGTAGGAATCCATTCTGTGGGACTCTTTCCCTCTCCCGATGTGGGAGTCTGTACTTATTCTTCAATAAATCTCCACCTTTGCTATACCACCCTCTGTCCGTGGACTCATTCTTCGACTCTGGTGGACAAAGAATCCGGGTTCCAGTCCAAAAAATTCTGCTACACTATTGTACATTGCCAGATACCAACAGTTCACCGAGACAACCACTGACTTTTTCTTAAAATTTTGGTTACCTAACAAAAATCTATTTCATCATTATAGTCCCAGATCTACTAGTAGACTCTATTTGGGTGGATTGAGATCAAATTAAATAGAAACAGAGAAATATGTCTGAAAGACAATGCAGGACTAGTGACAATCAATGAACTAACATAAGATTTGTAGAATTTCTTGAGATGTAAAAAAAAAGAATTATTGTTTCATTATTTCAGTGGAATTATAATTTCTTACATTTTGACATCTGAATTAGAAATACTTGAGCCTAAGGGGGTAAATCTCAGCAAGATTTATATGTTATCAATAATAGAAATAATTTTTAAAAATAATGACCTTGCTATTTTCTGCATATCATGTACTATCCAGTTTCTTCTGCTATAAACTTATATCAAGCACCAAGGGCACTTGTTGAGCTTTGCATTATGATCCAAGTAGCGAGGAATATTAAAAATTATTAGGATCACTTTCTATATCTCACAGACCTCTTTTTCCCTCTCCTCCCCTGCTCTCTCTCTCTCTCTCTCCTGGATTCATAAGAAGAATGTGACTTATTTTGCAGAAGAAAGAGATGGAGTGACCATAAATTGTCCTGGCTTGAGAGGATTAGGAAAAGTCTAAAAAATTAAAAGCTACTAAAAATTAATGAATAATAATTTATCTATTATTTTTCTATTTATACTTTTACTAGTTCCTCCACAAGAGGTTCAAGGATGTGGCCCCTTTATCTGCTTGGCTTTGACATTCAAAAACTGTCCACATGAAAGAGCTAAAGAGAAGTCAGATAACTCAAAAGGAGGCATTGGACAAGCAAAGAATTTTAAATATCTTAATTGCTTTCTAGGCCCTACATAATGAAACTACTTTGAGGCAATCTAAAGTTGGTGGAAAGCCCTTTCCATGGCGTTCAGGGTGCTGGATAGAGAAAGTGAAAGAATTTAAATTCTCTAAGTTCACAATCATTATCACCATTCAATCAAACTTACTTAGCACTTTATAACATTTAAAGCCTTTCTTGAATTAGTTGAGCCCCTCAGACTGTTTAAGTTACTAGTGTCCCCATTTTGTATATGAACAAAATAGTTTCCGAGAAGTCTGTTGAGTGAGTGATAAAAACAATCACACTGGTGAGTGGCAGACCCCCCCTAGTATTCTGGCTCTTTTCTGTGATGTAACCTTAAGAATACAGAGATGCAACACGTACATTTTTGTAATACCTTTCATTAGGATGAGGAAGTTCTCTATTATTCCCAGGTTTTGTTAGGTCTTTTTATGAATGGATGTTGAATTTTGTCTAATGCTTTTCCTGCATTGATTGAATAATCCTATCATATAATAAAAGAGTAATATGCAAATTGACCATACCTCCACTACACCCACAAGCCACGCCCACCAGCCAATCAGGAGCAAGTATGCAAATTAACCCAACCAAGATGGCTGCGGCCACGGAGCCAGAAGGAGGCTTGGGTTTCCCTGGCAATGGAGGAAGCCAAGCTTCCTGGACACCCTGGCCAGCCCAGGCCTCCACTCAAGGCTACAAAGTTTCAATTATAGAAGATAAATAAATCCCAGATACCAGGGCCTCGGCTTGGGTTGCCAGGGGGCGTGGCCTGCCTGCAAACCACCACAGGCCCCTTTCCCAGGCCGCCCCACACCCCAAGGGAACCCCCACCCTGATCCAGGACACCCTTCAGGGAAAACCAGCTGTCCTCCTCCCCCCCCTCCCCGTGCACCAGACCTCTATCCTATCTAATAAAAGAGTAATATGCAAATTGACCATCACTCCAACACACAAATGGCTGCCCCCATTTGGTCAAAGATGGCTGTCCCCATGTGGACACAAGATGGCCACCACAAGATGGCCAGCAGGGGAGGGCAGTTGTGAGTGATCAGGCCAGCAGGGGAGGTCAGTTGGGGGTGATCAAGCCTGCAAGGGAGGGCATTTGGGGTGACCAAGCCTGCAGAGGAGGGCAGTTAGGGGTGACCAGGCCAGCAGAGGAGAGAAGTTGGGGGCAACCGGGCCTGCAGGGAAGGGCAGTTGGGGGGGACCCAGGCCTGCAGGGGAGGGCAGTTAGGGGTGACCAGGCCTGCAGGGAAGGGCAGTTTGGGGCAATCAAGCTGGTAGGGGAGCAGTTAGGTTTCAATCAGGCTGGCAGGGGAGTAGTTAGGGGGTGATCAGGCTGGCAGGCAGAAGCAGTTAGGGGCAATCAGGAAGGCAGGCAGGTGAGCAGTTGGGAGCCAGCAGTCCTGGATTGTGAGAGGGATGTCCGACTGCCCATTTAGGCCCAATCCCAGTAGGGCAGTTGGACATCCCTCGAGGGGTCCCAGTTTGGAGAAGGTGCAGGCTGGGCTGAGGGACACATCCCCTCCTTCCCCATGCACGAATTTTGTGCACCGGGCCTCTAGTAATAATAATAATAATAATAATAATAATAATAATAATAATAAAAATTATATGACTTTTTCTCCTTTACCTTGTTAGTATGATTTAGTATATTGATATGTTTTAAATATTAAAATCACCTTGCATTCCTGGGATAATCCTTACTTGGCATGATGCATTATCCTTTTTACATATGCCTCTCTTTGATTTTATTAAACTTCGTTAAAGATTTTTACATCTACGTGAGGGATATTGGTCAGTACTTTTCTTATAATGAGCATATAGATATAGGGGTTATGCTGGCTTCATGAAATATATTGAATAATGTTCCCTCTTCTTTTTTTTCTGAAAAGTTTTATCTAAGAGTGGTGACTTTTCTTAGTTTACATTTGTGATAGAATTCACCAGTGAGGCCATCTGGGCCTAGAGTTTTCTTGAGGAGAGGGTTTTAATTACTTACTACATTTCTTTAAGAGATGTGATGGCTAATCTGATTTATTATTTTTATGTGCAGGAGGGGTAGTTTGACATAAGGCATTCTGTTTTACTAGTACTAGACCTTCAGAGTGATCTTTTGAAGAACATATACTTGATCAACTTATGCCGCTGATGTAACTCATTCAGCAGTTCGCTGTTCTTAGACTAAAATTCAAAAGGTCAGAAAGATCTCCTGTCTCCTGCTCTCTCCCATCCAACACTGCCCTGTTACCTGGTCTCTGCACTCCATTCAGGGTTCTCTTTCCATCCCTCAAAGCAGCTGGCTTCCTACTAACTTAGGGCATTTTGTGTGTGTGCCCCTCTGCCAGGAGCACACACAGACCTCTTAATCCCCTCAGCCTACAACTCCCAGGCCATATTTCACATGTTGCATCCAGTGTCACTTCTGATAGGTCAGATAGGTCAGACTAAATCAGATGTCTCTGTTCTCACTTTCATGCTTCCCATTGATTTTCTTGTCTTGCTTTTGTGATAGTTTATAACTATATACTCATACTAGAGGCCCCGTGCATGAAATTCATGCACGGGGAGGGGTGTCCCTCAGCCCAGCCTGCACCCTCTCCAATCCAGGACCCCTTGGGGGATGTCTGACTGCCAGTTTTTAGGCAGGGATTGGGCATAAACCAGTAGTCGGACATCCCTCTCATAGGCCGGGACTGCTGGCTCCTAACTGCCTCTGCCTGCTGGCCTGATCACCCCCTAACTGCTCCCCCCTGCCAGTCTGATTGCCCCTAACTGCCTCTTCCTTGGCCTCTGCCACCGTGGCTTTGTCTGGTCTAATTAGCATATTACCCTTTTATTAGTATAGTTAATTAATGTCTATCTCCTCCACTAGACTAAACTCTCAGTGGGAGATGGGATCATGTCTATTTTCCTTTTTTTTAAATATATTTTATTAATTTTTTACAGAGAGGAAGGGAAAGGGATAGAGAGTTAGAAACATCGATGAGAGAGAAACATCGATCAGCTGCCTCCTGCACACCTACTGGGATGTGCCCGCAACCAAGGTACATGCCCTTGACCGGAATCGAACCTGGGACCTTTCAGTCCGCAGGCCGATGCTCTATCCACTGAGCCAAACCAGTTAGGGCAATGTCTATTTTCTTTATGATGGTATCTTGGAACTTAGTATAATAATAACTGGCTGCCCTAACTGGTTTGGCTCAGTGGATAGAGCGTCAGCCTGTGGACTGAAGGGTCCCAGGTTGGATTCCGGTCAAGGGTATGAGCCTTGGTTGCAGGCACATCCCCAGTAGGGGGTGTGCGGAGGCAGCTCATCAATGTTTCTCTCTATCCCTCTCCCTTCCTCTCTGTAAAAAAAGTCAATAAAATATATTTAGAAAATAATAATAACTGGCAAACCGAGCTTATGTATTTGTTGAATGATGAAGTAAATGAATTAATAAGTGTAACATGACTTTTGGATATTCCTATCTGTTTTCATGCCTCCACCATTGGCTCCTGTTACGGGCTAATTCATTTTAACATTGCAGGAGAGTAAAATGATTCCCCGATTTCTCAGTTCAGCTTAAACTTTTGTATTCTTACATTAATATACAGGAGTGCATTATGATGGAAATATTATAAGCCAAATGTAAAGACTTTGGGGCCCTTCCCCCTCCCTCCTATCCCCATGCTAATCCCTGAAGACCAACATTGACCACAAGTATTTATAAGCTATGTGATTTTGATCTTGGCCATTTGACACAAAATCAAACTTGATTTCTTCATTTGAATCTAGAATGAATAATGTTACCTTCCCCTGTTAGTAATATGTGAAATGTTTGATAAACCATAGAATGTTACACAGTGCCGGAGGGTTGTTAATAGTAATCTGAAATTGGGAATGTTTACCTTGGAAGTATACATTTATGTTTCCTTTAAGTACTAATTCAAAATGTATACAATGAACTTTGAAGGAAAATTTTCCTATGACTAGAAAAAGTACTGGACAAAAATATTTCTAAATTTTCTCTAGGACACATGGACTGGCATTTCTAATGAGGGGGGAAACACATTTAAATGGAGAAAAAGGAGCATGTGATTTAGAATACTGTGACCATGCCATTCATTAGTGTCTACTATATTCTATTGCCTCTATGAATTATCCCACCTCCCTGAATTTTTTCATAAAACTGTGGTCAGTACCCTGAGAAATCTCCTTAAGGAACCACAAAGAAGTCTTCTCTCTTCAATATGGAAATCAAGCCACCGGAGCTTAGCATTTGACAGAGGCTCCTGTCCAGTCAGTCCTTCCAAGTCCTGGAATTATTTGAGATGCTGGGAAGTGAAATGACTCAAAGCACAGAATCTGTAATAAGTGATTCAGAAATCAAACTGCTGCTTTGATACAGTTCAAGTAAGATAGCAAAACCATTTCGTGATTTTACCAGCAAACAGGCAGCAATGACCTTGGGTAGAAACCATACAATGACTAGAAATAATTTCAGCTGCCATCAGCAACATTATATATTTATGAAGTTATGTTTGTCCTTTGCATCAAACATACTCACAAATTAATCAAAGACTTAAGTTGTCTTTGCCCTCTGACATCAGCATGAACAGCAACAATTCACATTACACATCTTCTAACCACAAAGAAAATAACTTTTATAAAATATGAAAATATAATGCTGAAACCTGTTTTTCTCCTTCTGCTCTTCCCACTGTCAATTGAACCCTGCAGATTTTTTTTTCATGATTTCAATGTATGAATGTAAACATTTCCTAATCTCTGTTAATTCTAGAGGCAAGGTCCATGTAAAATTTAGAAAAGGAAGGAAAAAACCTATCTACGTACACTTAACTGAACAAAGACAAATGCCCTGCAACAAAACACTTTACGTGTTGAGTTTTCTCTTCTAATTATAAATGTAGAATTTCAAAATAAAGGACACAGTGAAGTGACAAGGTCTCCAGAGAAGCAGGGGGTTGGCTCCCACGAGGCTGTAAGAGGACAGTTCCTTTACCCATTTAATCCCAGTCCAAGGTCTGTCCTTGGGTGATAGAGTAGAAATCTGCTGCATCCAATCTGGAAGAAGAGGGCAGTTCACATTAGCCAAGCTCATAGAGAATGGTGTAAAACAATCAAGTCATTAATCAACAATGAAAATTGTGACAGTCATGAGGGCATGGCCAGAATATTCTGTATCTTTTGAACAGATCTGCATTGGATGCTAAATTATAATCCTACTAAAGGCCTGTTGTACAAAGATTCATGCAATAGGCCTTCCTTCCCCTGGATGCCGGCACCAGTTTTCCTCCGGCACCAGTTTTCCTCAGGCACCCAGGGCCCATGCTTTCGCTCTGGCTGCTGCCTTCTATCTTCGCTCTGGCCAGAGTCTTTGCTGCAGCCGGAGCCTTCAGTCTTCGCTCCAGCTGGAGCGCTGCTCCTGTAGCTCCCTCCGCCCCCTGCCCTCCCCCTCATAGCAGGCGTCACACCCCACCTGGCCGCTCCACGCCTGCATGCATGCTGCCCAGAGGCCCGGAGCGGGTGGGGGGCAGGGCCACTGCCATCTTTGTCAAGTTAATTTGCATACTCCTGATTGGCTGGTGGGCATTGCGAAGTGACGGTCAATTTGCATATTTCTCTTTTATCAGTGTAGATAGTTCCTTGGAGAATAGGGACTCAAAGACAAGAGAATTGCCTGGATAACTTACAAATCTAATGTTTTTAGGACAAGGTAACTAACCTCATGTGTCCATATTTGCTACAAAGAATCTGAAGTTGTACAGTCCACTATTTGATCATCACTTTCTTCTTATTCTTTGTAAATCTGGCTCACTAGTGGGAGATATATCATAAAACTTTAAGGCCAGTCATAGATTTTTGTTAAGCTCTCAGGGACTGATCAAATTGTTAAAAACTAACTTAAAAAGCATTGATGCCTTGAGTATATAATATGTTATTGGTGAAAGTGGGAAATCTCTTTCCTTACTGAGTGTTTGGAGTAGGTCCTTATGATATCTTGAGAAAAAGAGTTTTCTGAGACTCGAATGGGAGGATGGGTGATTTTTATTCACATTAAATTACATCTCTGGGTTTCCAAAGTCCCATTTCCCTTAATCCAATCCCAGAAGTGCAGCTGGGGATTCAGTAGAACTAAAAGTAAAACCAATGTCCAGAGTTTCCGCTCCATGGTGGAGCTGAGTCCGAAACAGCATTAGGGTAGTTGTTGTCCATCAATCCATTGTGCGGGTCTTCGTGGCCGTGGGCCATATGGGCGAGTGCAGGGGAGCCAAGAGAGTGCACCCCTTGCAGCAAGAGTCACAACAGCACCAGGAGCCAAGAGAGCAAGAGAGCAAACTCCTTTGTTTAGGAGCTTAAGTATCTCAAATCTACCCAGGCTTGCAGAGGCCAAACCTACTCAGGCCAATGACCTGTCCCCAGGTGTGAGTGACAAATAACCTTCCCTGTCTCACCCAGACTTTACTGGGCATGCATCCATTCTCCTCCCTGTTCAATCCCTTCTCCCAGTGATCTGTGGGGAATAGACTGGTGCCTTCCTGGGGAATGTTAAACGGTAGCTTCCAGGCAAAGCTGCACAAATGGCATGGGTGTCCACCAAAATATATACACACTTAGCTAATAACTCACTTAATTTTGAAAAGGAACTGTATGCTAATAAACACTGACTTTTTAACCACTCAAAGTATGTTTTTCTTTGGGGGGGATACCCTGTATTTGGCCTTTCCTTTGCTCCTTTCCTAATATTCATAACTAGGTTAATTACAATGGTATCAACAATATCTTAATATATTTTTATAAATATAAGGTATACTGTAGAAAGCTTTACTTTTGCTCTGAGACTATGACAGAACTCACACACAAAGTAGTACGCTGATTTGTCTCTTCCTCCCACTCCTCTGACCTTGTTACTATCCTAGAACTCTAAGACTAAGTTTTATTCCACTCTATTGCAGAATTTACATCCCAATCCCTGAGTCCAGACTGTTTACTCACTAGTTAGATGTAAGTATATGAAATAGCATCATTTCCTGTGACTCATGAATAAGACTTATGGTGGATTCTGAGAACCTGCTAGGGTTTATGGAGGGGTTGATGAAGTGTAGGGTTCGTGGAGGGGTTGATAGAGTGTAGGGTTTGTGGAGGGGTTGATGGAGTGAAAAGGGATGAGAAATATAAGTGGGTGTGAAGCACAGACAGAAAAGATTGGGGATCTCAGACATGTTTTCACTATAAATTTTGCACAGGATCGATCTTAATTATAAACGGAATACTTCAAAATAATATAAACTTTATATTTTAATGATCTCCCTTCTAGTTGTGTTCCTAAATTAGATTTTACGGAAAAATCCTAAGGAACAAACCCTTCCCACTGTTTTTTTCTTCTTTATCTTCTCCTTCCTTGATGTAAATTCCAGGAACATGCAGATTTCAGGGATGACAATATGGCAAAACTGAGGTAAGAGTTAAAGGGAATGGAGCAAGGCACAAAAAAATGTTCTTCATGTTTACAAATTGAATTGCTACCTTGGTAAATTCTTTTTTAATAGGGTTGAAAGTAAATCAGAATTTACAAAGATTCAACAGAAATACTCCCACTTTTGAGGGATAAAATTGCATCTCAAAGGACTTTGCTAAAATTAAATAACAGAAGCCAAAACAAAACATTTCATATTAATTACACAAAGAAACACATGCAGACATTATAAGATAAAAAAAAAACAACAACAAAAAAAAAAAAACAAAGAACTCAGCTATAAATTCAATAACAAGTAACAGAAAGGGATACAAATTATAAAATTAAATCTGCCATACTAGTGCAGAGTAAACAAATTCCATTGTGCCCCATAAGATTTCAGCGCACTGTTGGTTTATTTCTTCTTTAACTTTTATTAAGTTTTAAGAACTGTGTGACCTTCATTCTCACTGCAATTTAAAGAAAGCAGGTAAGAGCAACATACACAGAAATAGAAGTTGGGTATGTAAATGGAGCTATGTCAGGATTCCAGTCTACTCTGGAGCCAAGGCAGCCTATAGAAAATAGATTCATCTTTTCTGAGTCTAGTAGGCAGTCTACCTGTTCTATTGCAATTGCAGAATTATATAACTCACTAGAGGCCTGGTGCACGAAATTTGTGCACGAGGGGGGGGGTGTCCCTCAGCCCAGCCTGCACCCTCTCCAATCTGCTCACCTGCTTGCCTTCCTGATTGCCCCTAACCGCTTCTGCCTGCCAGCCTGATCACGACCTAACCACTCCCCTGCCAGCCTGATTGATGCCTAACTGCTCCCCTGCCAGCCTGTTTGCCCCTAACTGCCGTCCCATGCAGGCCTGGTCATCCCCAACTGCCCTCCCTGCAGGCCTGGGTCCCTCCCAACTGCCTTTCCCTGCAGACCTGATCACCCACAACTGCCCTCCCTTGCAGGCCTGGTCCCTCCCACAGCCCTCCCCTGCTGGCCATCTTATGGTGGCCATCTTGTGTCCACATGGGGGCAGGATCTTTGACCACATGGGGGCAGCCATCTTGTGTGTTGGAGTGATGGTCAATCTGCATATTACTCTTTTATTAGATAGGATAGAGGCCTGGTGCACAGGTGAGGGCCAGCTGGTTTGCCCTGAGGGTGTCCTGGATCAGGGTGGGGGTTCCCTTGGGGCGTGGGGCGGTCTGGGTGAGGGGCCTGTGGTGGTTTGCAGGCTGGCCACGCCCCCTGGCGACCCAAGCGGAGGCCCTGGGATCTGGGATTTATTTATCTTCTACAATTGAAACTTTGTAGCCTAGAGCAAAGCCTTCTGCTTGCTCCATGGAAGCAGCCATTTTTTTTTTGGATCTATGTATCTTCTATAATTGAAACTTTGTAGCCTTAAGTGGAGGCCTGGGCTGGCCAGGGTGTGTGGAAAGCTTGGCTTCCTCCATCACCAGGGGCAACCCTAGCCTCCTGCTCTTTCCAGCTCCATGGCTGCCATCATTTCTGTTTGGGTTTATGTATCTCCTATCATGAAACTTTGTAGCCTTGAGTGGAGGCCTAGGCCGGCAAGGGCAGGTGGAAAGCTTGGATTCCTCCATCGCCAGGGAAACCCAAGCCTCCCTCCTGCTCTCTGTGGCTGTAGCCATCTTGATTGGGTTTATTTGCATATTCGCTCCTGATTGGTTGGTGGGCATGGCTTGTGGGCGTGACTGGTGGGTGTAGCAGAGTGATGGTTAATTTGCATATTACTCTTTTATTATATAGGATAATAATGAAAGTCAGGTCACAGGTGATTTGCAGATCCATGGTTGGAATGCCACCAACACAGTTAAGTGTAATGTATTTAGCTCATGGCAAAAAAAGAGTTCATAGAAGCCATAGAGATCCCTATCCTATCTAATAAAAGAGTAATATGCAAATTAACCATCACTATGCTACACCCACCAGCCACACCCACCAGCCAATCAGGAGCAAGTATGCAAATTAACCCAACCAAGATGGCTGCGGCCATGGAGAGAGCAGGAGGGATGCTTGGGTTTCCCCGGCAATGGAGGAAGCCAAGCTTTCTGCACACCCTGGCCAGCCCACCCCAGGCTACAAAGTTTCAATTATAGAAGGTAAATAAATTCCAACAGAAATGGTGGCAGCCACGGAGCTGGAGAGAGCAGGAGGCTAGGGTTGCCCGCGGCGATGGAGGAAGTCAAGCTTCTGCAGCCCTGGCCTGCCTTGGCCTCTGCTTAAGGCTACAAAGTTTCAATTATAGAAGATACATAAATCCTAACAGAAATGGCTGCCACCACGGAGCAAGCAGAAGGTTTGGCTCCACTCCAGGCTACAAAGTTTCAATTGTAGAAGATTAATAAATCCCAGATCCTAGGGCCTCTGCTTGGGTCACCGGGGTGGGGGGGGTGGGGCGTGGCCGGCCTGCAAACCACCACAGGTCCCTGACCCAGGCTTCCACATGCCCCAAGGGAACCCCCACCCTGATCCGGGACACCCTTCAGGGCAAACCAGCTGGCCCCCACCCATGCACCAGGCCTCTATCCTATCTAATAAAAGAGTAATATGCAGATTGACCACAACACACAAGATGGCTGCCCCCAATGTGGTCAAAGATCCTGCCCCCATGTGGACACAAGATGGCCACCACAAGATGGCCAGCAGGGGAGGGCAGTTGGGAGGGACCAGGCCTGCAAGGGAGGGCAGTTGAGGGCAATCAAGCCTACTGGGGAGGGCAGTTAGGGGTGACCCGGCCAGCAGAGGAGGGAAGTTGGGGGTGTCTGGGTCTGCAGGGAAAGGCAGTTTGGGGGGACCCAGGCCTGCAGGGGAGGGCATTTAGGGGTGACCAGGCCTGCAGGGGAAGGCAGTTAGGTGCAAACATGCTGGCAGGGCAGCAGTTAGGCATCAATCAGGCTGGCAGGGGAGTGGTTAGGGGGTGATCAGGCTGGCAGGCAGAAGTGGTTAGGGGCAATCAGAAAGGCAAGCAGGCGAGCAGTTGGAAGCCAGCAGTCCTGGATTGTGAGAGGGATGTCCGACTGCCCGTTTAGGCCCGATCCCACTGGGATCGGGCCTAAACGGGCAGTCGGACATCCCTTGAGGGGTCCCAGATTGGAGAGGGTGCAGGCTGGGCTGAGGGACACCCCCCCCCCATCCCCCGTGCACGAATTTCATGCACTGGGCCTCTAGTATGATATAATAATTTGTATTAAGTGATTTCACTTTCATGAATCCAATCTGTACAGCAGATATTGATTTGTAACTGTCAGATCTTGAAGTAATTTTGTCTGAGTTGCTCAAAGTTGAACTGAAAAAATTATACAGAAGTTTGAATAACAAATATCTTCTCATAAGAACTTTTAAAAAAATTATGGTGGAAGAATTTGGATGGTGGTTGAATCTGATTTGTTTGCCCAGTCAAGTGATATAATAGTTAAATGCATGGATACTATAGTCCTGTGGCCTGGGAGTAAGTCCTGGAATTGCTATCTCTTAGCTGTGGATCACAGAGCAAGTTTTAAACTCTCTAACCCTCAGTCTTTTCATCTGTAAAATGGTGATAACAATAGCACTTAACCTGGAGAGCTGATTAAAAAAACATAATAGGTGAGCCCTAACTGGTTTGGCTCAGTGGATATAGTGTCGGCCTGCAGACTGAAGGTTTGATTCCAGTCAAGGGCATATACCTTGGTTGTGGGCACATCCCCAGTAGGGGGTGTGCAGGAGGCAGCTGATCAATGTTCTTCATCGATGTTTCTAACTATTTCTCTCCCTTCCTCTCTGTAAAAAATCAATAAAATAAAAAAAAACATAATAGGTTAAAAAGTGGCACATAATAAATTACATAAAAATAGAAGCAGAAAACTCCTAGAATATATTTTTTGTACTCTACGAGACTTTAGAGATTTTAAACATTAAATAATAAGTGGAAGTGAAATACTATTTATTTGTTAAGAACAAGATATTGATATAGACAATTTGTGACTGTAAAAAGAATAAGTATGCATTCTCATATTTTGGGCCATGTTCCTGAATGGGAACCAAAGCCTCAGCATTTGAAGTCACCAGTGATGTCTTCTTCAGACCACAATCTTATCTTCCATAAAGATAGTAAAGAAACTCATTTTCCTCTCTCCATTTAGAAGAGGACTTCCAAAGACATGAGCAACATGATAAATGAACAGTTAGATTTTCCTAATCCAACCTGAATTACTTAAATCCACCCAGAATCCATGTGGTAGATAGGAGAAACAGATGAGGGGAACCACTGTTCATTTTATCTACAACTGTTCCATCAACTTTCTGTCCTGCCGTAATCTCAGGCTAGTATGTGGCCTTTCATTCCCTGTCCCTAAGCTGGCCCGAGAGAAGGGAAACTAAGACTGTGTAGCTGTCAGTGAGAGTGTAGAGATACACGTGAGAAGATACCTGGATAGAACAAACAAAAGCAAATCATATAGTCAAAAAGATCAATGTGTCCTCACTTTCTAAGAAGTCCATGTTGTTATCATTTTCAGGAAAAGGGTCAAATAATGGCATTTAGACATAAGACATGGTGGTTAGACTATGCACTGGCTTGATAGCACTGATTGGAATAACACATTGCTACATAGCTTTGAATGTTTGCTAAGTCTTAATTTATCCACACAGACAATGGCTAATAATGTCTACACTCAGGGTTACTTGTGGGAACCCCTTTCATGCCGTCCCGCATGGTTCAAGGTTCAGGTTCAGGGTTCGGGTTCTGGAGAAGGCCACACACAAATGAAAGAGACTTAGAAAAGTATTAATTTGGGAATATTGGGGGCCAGGCAGGAGCCCAAGAGAGGACTACACACCACTCTGGCCTTGCTATCCCTTTTATAAGGACTATGGGATACACCCATAGCCTTTAGGCAGGAAATTCCAATAACAGAAATTTACATAAGACAAACAGAGGTGGAGGTTGCTTCAGCTAACAAAGTTTCAACTAAACAGTGAGTGATTAGAGCAATTAAGGTTGTTGACCAGCCTTCAGGGTTTCCTATCCATATCTATTAGTGAGACAATGATCGGTTTCCAGCAGTTACTGTTACAATGAACTGAGATAATGTATGTAAAATACAGCATAGAATGTGACAGAAAGCACCATACCAGAATGATGGCTATTATTATTACAAGTATCATTTGCTATGAAAATATCTAGAAGGATATTTTACTATGCCTTCTTATTGTTGAATGCTAGAGGCCAGCCTCCTGCTAGATTTTTAAATTAAAAACAAACAAAAAATCAGCTACAGCCTAAAAGCAAAGCAATACTCAATGATAGGAAAAATGGTGAATCAGTAATGTGCATCTTTCCAAGTAAATGACATTCAAAACAAGGGCAGTGCTCCCATGAACCTGAAAGGTTATACATATAAAACAGGGCCTCTGAAGACATGCACTCATATAATTTATAAGGTGGAGAGGAATGTAGAGGAAAGTTAACCTTATAGGCTTATCTTAGAGATTAATAAATTCATGCCTAGAAAATCAGTGTCCTAGGTTACCAGACAGTTACCAGTACTGGAAACCAAATATCTGCCAATCTTTCCACTAAGACCAATAGCTTTCCATATAGTTTATCCCTGGCCTTAATGATCAGCTATGGTACAGTTTCTTGTTAGGAAGAGTAGATTTTGAAATCATTTCTTGGAGTGCCTCTGAATACTAACAAAAGCAGAGTTAGGGCAGTGACACTTTATTATTAGATTTTTGGGATGCTTAAATGATGTCATTTCTTGATTTCATTGCAGGACCATATTTCTGGGTTTTATTCTCATGAGTCAAAGCAATGAAAAAAGTCAAGCATAGAAGATAGTGTTTACCTGAATAATTAGAGCAGCTTTTTATTTATTCTTTGGGTAAATATATTTATTAATTTAGGCAGTTTACTTTTACGCATTACATATTTATATAACATTTTAAATGTATATGGTTTTATAACCCTTGTCTAACATACATTGTATGCAGACTATAATTACCAGAAAGTGAAGCATATCTTAAAATATTGTAAGAACCTTCAGAGAATGTCTAGCCTCTTTTATTTTACTACTGATAGAACCACTGTGGGATCTACTGAATGTCATTGCCAAACCATCTGATAGAACAGTGGTCGGCAAACTGCGGCTTGCGAGCCACATGCGGCTCTTTGGCCCCTTGAGTGTGGCTCTTCCACAAAATACCACGGCCTGGGCGAGTTTATTTTGAAGAAGTGGCATTAGAAGAAGTTTAAATTTTAAAAATTTGGCTCTCAAAAGAAATTTCAATCGTTGTACTGTTGATATTTGGCTCTGTTGACTAATGAGTTTGCCAACCACTGTGATAGAACAATGATTTCTTGTCCTTCTCTGTGACTCAGTTCCATGATCTCTTAAATGGGATGTTTAATGCCTACTCAATATCTGCCTGACTGCTAGACTATTATGAAAGGAAAATAAAAACTTCTAAGAGTGAAGAGTTCTTATGCGTGGTATTTGGTGAGAAAACATTATACCAATCATGGTGGTCTCTGGAAGGAAACCTCCCAAGCTATTCATTTTTTAAAAAATATATTTGTATTGATTTTTTACAGAGAGGAAGGGGGAGGGATAGTCAGAAACATCTATCAGCTGCCTCCTGCATGCCCCCTACTTGCGATTGAGCCTGCAACCCAGGCATGTGCCCTGACCAGGAATCAAATCCGGAACATTTCAGTCCACACCTGACTCTCTATCCACTAAGCCAAACCGGTCAGGGCCCAAGCTATTCATTTTAATGCTTTCACCAAACAAAAACCTTCTTTCCCCAACCTACCTCTCCCCCGTCACTGACTTTCCTCTTCTCTCTCTCTCTCTTTCTCTCTCTCTCTCTCTCTCTCTCACACACACACACACACACACACACACACACACACACACACACACACTGTAATACAGTAATTACCCCATACTCTCTCAGGAAAATTGATTAAAATCATAGAAAGTACAATAAAACAAATAGTTCTATTTTCTCAAATGTTCCATCAGTCATTTAGTGGATTACATAGTAAGTACATTTAACTTAAAGTATACTTTGGAGGTAATGAGAGGGATAGAGAGAGGGGAAAAGAGAAAAGGAGAGCATGAGACATCAAAGACAGTGGCAAATCCTTGATGCTCCTCCACTGAGACAGAAGTCTCATGTTTCTACTCTTGAATTTGAACTGGCAGTAGTGACTTGCTTGAGCAATAGAACACAGCAGTAGTGACATTCCAGGACTTCTGAAGGTCGATAACTATATTTTTAAGCCTTACAGCTTCAGCCCAAGCCTTCTGAAACATTTAATGTTGTGGACTGAATGGGGTCCCCCAAAAAGTTGTTGAATGAACCACAGTACCTGAGAATATGACCTCACTTGGAAAGAGGGTCTTTGCAGTTGAAATTAAGATGATGTTTACACTGTATTAGCATAAGCAGTGAATTCAAAGGTTGGTATCCTTATTATACATCTGGAGAGAGGTGTTAGGAGAGACAAAGACACACACTGGGGGAAGACAGCCACGTGAAGACAGAGCTACAAGCTAAGGAATGCCCATTGCTGGAACCCTCCAGAAAGTACGAAGAGGCAAAGGGCTCTTCCCTGGAGCCTTCTGAGAAAGCAGGACCCCTCCAACACTTTGATTTTCGACATCTATCCTCCAATGCTGTGAGTATAAGCTTCTATTGTTTTAAACCAACGGTTTGTGGAAATTTATGGTCAGCCCCAGGAAACAAATATATCTGGTCTTGGGATGCTCTCTCTGGGAATCAAAACTCCACCCAATGAGAATCACAAGTCTCCTGGACAGACTACAGGTAACACTCATCAACAGCCTCGCTGAGCTGCAGGTAAAGCCAGGATCAACTGCCAGGCGTCCCAGCTGAAACAGCAGGTCATGCGTGAAGTCACCGTGGAAGCTGACACTGGTGGTTTGGACATGATCTGCCTAACCAGCCCCTTCTGGAATTCCTGATCCACAAAACTAACAAAAATAAACATGCTGCTTCAGCTACTCAGTTTTGGGGTAATTTGTTGCATGGCCATAATTAAGTGGAACCGAATCTAGTAGCTGAGAGTTGGTTACATAATAAACACATAAAATACTAGTATATAGCCTTGGCTTTGGAACTGGGTAGCAGGTAGAAACCGGAAGGACTTTGAGTAGTCTACTGGTGAAGGCTGGACAGACAATGAGGAAACTATTATTGGATTCCAGAGAACAGGGAGTCATTGTTATGCAGTGATAAAAAGTTTGGCAACCCCGTTGCCTGCCATTGCATGGAAAATAAAGTTTGCTAATGAACCCTTGGATTTTCCTGGAGAGATTTCTAAACATAATATATAGCCAACAGGCCCAGAAAACCTCTAATTTTGACCAAGAAATTAATCAGCGGAATAAATGCTGTAAGCCAAGCCACTATGTTTGGGGTCAGAGAAAAGGAAGAATGGAGGCAGAAGAGGGGTGTGTGATAAATTAAGGATGGTGACAAATCCTTGACACTTTTCCAACTGAGGCTGAAACTGAGCCTCCGTACCCTTGAGTCTGAACTGGTGCTGCACAGCATTCATCACAGGCCCGGGAGTAACTGAAACAGGGAAAACGGTAGTGAGGGCACCAGAGAAGATCAGCTTAAATTGTGAACATTCTGGAGCGAGAATAAAACATGAGCTACCAGAGTTGGCCTATGGATTGAGGGAGTCCAAGGTTTGATTCTGGTCAAGGGAACATGCCTGGGTTGCAGGCTCGATTCCCAATTGGGGAGGAGGCCTATTGATGAGTCTCTCTCATCATTGATGTCTCTTTCTCTCTCTCTCCCTCTTCCTTCCTCTCCAAAATCAATCAAAAAAGCAAATACAAAGAAAAACCATGAGCTAAGTCTGCCTCTTGATGCTCACACTTCACCTGTAGCATGTTATTTTAATGTTTAAATATTATATGTACAGCCACAACATGGTCATGAACACAAACCGACTACTTTGATGTTTTACCAAAGAATAGCTATCTGTTTAATTCTGAAGGAAAATCTGTGTTGTATTTATTGAGAACTGTCCTTTTTGTTCTAATGTGGTAGCTCCCTATAGAATTTTCAAGGGTAACCCCTCTTGCCTTAGGCACTACTTCAGAACCTCAACTTAACCTAAGATGTTATTCCATTATATCCTCACAAATGGAAAGCATTCACACAAGTAGGACACTCCTGACAAAAGTGTTTGAGTGTTAGATGAAGAAGACACAATCTAATACTGTGCATTTCTTTAGAGAGAACCCTCCTTATTCCACAAAGTATTTAAAGTGGCTCATGAGTGATATAGTCAACACACTATAAAAATAAAAATATGGACAAATACAGAATCAGAGAAAATCCAAGGAGAATAAAAGCAACAATTTATGAAGAAATATTCAAACATGCTGTATTGTTATTAAGGTGAATTTTATTCTGAGCTTCCAGAGAGCTAAACAGAAATGGAAAATACCTGTTGCATGCTTCTCACTGAAAGTGAGAAGAAAATATTTTTGTTGCAAATGAGAAACAAAGGTATTAATATCAGAATCCTGAAAGTAATATTCCTTAGGGAGAGAACACTAAGGACTCCATGATCTCAACATCTCTACTGTGAGCACCTTACACAGAAATACATTCCCTTAGTATGTTTCTTTAAGCCTTTATCATTGGGTAAGAACACAATTCCAAAGCTCAATTCAGTCAGATACACACACAAGGCCAAGAAAACATGTCCCAAGATTCAGTTCTATTTTCTTCCTACTCTACTAGACTATGAGCTAGCTCTTGAAGGTTAAAGAAACAGAAAAGATAATTTTAAAAAGGGAAAAACAGAATATGTATCTGGCATGTGTGGCCCACAGTATCACAAGATGGGCCATGGTTCTCTTTTCTGAGAGGACATGCGAGGCAAGGATCCTTATATATATATATACTAGAGGCCCGATGCATGAAATTCATGCAAGGGGCTTGGCCCTCGCAGCCCCGGCTTTGTCTGGAAGGTCGTTTGGCTGTCCGGTCTAATTAGCATATTACATTTTTATTATAGACTAGAGGCCCGGTGCATGAAATTCATGCACGGGGTGGGGTGTATGTGTCCCTCAGACCAGCCTGCACCCTCTCCAATCTGGGACCTGTCAAGGGATGTCTGACTGCCCTCTCACAATCCAGGACTGCTGGCTCCCAACTGCTCGTCTGCCTGCCTGCCTGATTGGCCCTAACCGCTTCTGCCTGCCAGCCTGATCACCCCCTAACCACTCCCCTGCCAGCCTGATCGACAACTAACTGCTCCCCTGCCGGCCCGATTGCCCCTAATTGCCCTCCCCCCTTCAGGCCTGGTCCCTTCTGACTGCCCTCCCCTGCAGGCCTGATCCCCGCAATTGCCCTACCCTGCAGGTCTGGTCCCCCCACAACTGCCCTCCCATGCCGGCCCGGTCACCCCTAACTGCCTTCCTCTGCAGGCCTGGTCCCTCCCAACTGCCCTACCCTGCTGGCCTGATCACACACAACTGCCCTCCCTGCCAGCCATCTTGTGGGGGCCATCTTGTGTCCACATGGGGGTGGCGATCTTTGACCACATGGGGACAGCCATCTTGTGTGTTGGACTGACAGTCAATTTGCGTATTACCCTTTTATTAGATAGGATTTTTAAACATAATATATAGCCAACAGGCCCAGCAAAAGCTTGCTCAAATTTGTGTATCTTTTCATTTTTAATGTCATGTTAGTAATACATATAACATCTACAGTAGTTTGTATCACATAAGACAATATTGATGTAGGTACTGACAGATGATTCATCTTGTAAATTTGACATAAATTTATGGTACTAATACAGTACAGTATTGTAAACCGATTTTATGTTCCTTAAGATTTTCTTACATTTTCTTTTCTCTAGCTTACTTTAAACACTAAAACATGTGTTCACCTACAGTTTGTTACCGTTAAGGGTTCTGGTCAACAACAGGCTATTACTTACATTTCTAAGGAGTCGAGAGTCCTATGTGGATGTTTGACTGAGCAGGGCTTTGGTGCCCGACCCTGCAATTTTGCAAGGGTCTAGAGCTGTGGTTGGCAAACTGTGGCTCGCAAGCCACATGCGGCTCTTTGGCCCCTTGAGTGTGGCTCTTCCACAAAATACCACGGCCTGGGTGAGTCTTATTTTGAAGAAGTGGCATTAGAAGAAGTTTAAGTTTAAAAAATTTGGCTCTCAAAAGAAATTTCAATCGTTGTACTGTTGATATTTGGCTCTGTTGACTAATGAGTTTGCCAACCACTGGTCTAGTGTAATTCCTTTGTTCTAGTTTAACTAGCTGACTAACTTTGGGAAAGAAGGTTCATCTCTCTATTTTCTGGGTGTTTTGGCTAGAATAAACCCTCCATAAAGTCCCTCTCAGATCTAGCAATCTCTGAAACCATGGACTTGAAGTGCATCATAAACTGCTCAGACCTACATTGTGGAGGCCTGCCGTCAGCACCCAGGGGGTGTGGAATGGAAAGGAGCAGGCTGTAGGCGGCTGCAACAGCACTTCAGCACACAAGTCCCTACAGAAGCCTGCTTTAAAACGTTTGTGTTTTCCAAAAACTGTGAAAATGCTAATTAGACCGGATAGCCAAACGACCTTCCGGAAAGTCTTACTCAAAAAGCAATTCTTACAACTGTTCAAAGATCAGAAGCAAAACTTGATATAAAAAAAACTATCTCCATAAAAAACATTGATCTCTAGGCTTAAACAAAACTAGAAGCCATTCACATTGTATACTTAATACACATTTTCCAAAATTTCTGTGGAGCCTATAAATATATTTTAAGATATAAACTTCTGGATGGAAATATAATCCCCCAATAGTGACTGGGATGGAATGAAATGTTGCCTCCTTTGATTTTGTCACCATTATTACAATTCCACGCTAAATAGAAGCATGGTGTGATGGAAACAGCTTGAACTGGGACACAGACCCAGCTTTAAGTCAGACTCCAGCTGGGAATTTACGAGAGGAAATCCCGGGCAAGTTTCCTAAACTCGCTAACGCTCAGTATTAATATATATGTTCTGTACAATGGGGATAATGTCCAACAGATGGAAATGTCTGAGGATTAAAATGCCAAGTAGCAGGTGGTTTCAACCCTTAACTCCACTGTAATGCAGCTCTTCCATGAACAGGAATGTCCTGTAGAGCCCTTTGGCTTGTTAGGTGACAGACCCAGATGTAGTCACTGTTGTTTCTGCACCACTTTCCTGACTTCCCATGATGACAGGCGTCCTTGAGAAGGATATCGAGTTCCTCCTCTGTGCTAGGCACTGTGCAAGCAGCAGTCACATCTGTGATTCTGCTTATCCTTCACAACAGCCTGAGAGTTACTGACACTGCAGTGTGCATGCAGTGCCAAGGCACCTGCTGGTGACTGCTCACTACCCAGCAGGTTTATTCTCTGGTCATGACTAACATTCCATCAATATCTCTTATTGGAGACTTTATTCCTTTTTGTATTTTTCCAAGTTATTGAAGGTACTAAAATGATAAATCCTTAATAAGTGAAGGAATCACCATGGTATAAGAATTTTCAAGCATTGAAACTCTCAACCATATAGCTAACTACAAACAGAACTACCCAGCACACAAAATTAGTTTGGGGCATCCTTCCTTAAGTTCCAAGTGTCTGGAGTAGATGAAAGGCCCTTTCTTGGCCTTCTCCTCAATCTTTTCTCTTTTCCCATTATCCTACTGAAATACCTATCCTCTCTCTCATTTTTTTGTTTGCATCTTCTCTCCTCCCCTGCCCTCATCTTTCCCCTTCCTTCTCTCACCTTTGTTTTTCTTTCTGAGATGGCTTCATTCTCTTTCTGAACTGACTTACATGGAGACCAAATTCTTGCTAGCTGCTTTTTCAGTTCAACATGTTTTCGTATATCTCCGAGGCTTGTTATGTTCCAACTTTAGCATCACAACTTATCGTTAGAATGAAATGACCCAGCAAAGGGAGACAGAGTACATGGTATCTTTGCGGCTCTGTGGGAGGAAGTGGCACTTTCAATCAAGGTTTTGGGGGGAGCAGGGGAGAAATCACTATATAGAAGCTTTTCCCGTTTCTGAATGTACAGATTTCAGAAACCTTTGGTACAAACAAATGGGAACATCAGAATGGTCTTAGATAATGAAGAAATAAAAACATTTGGAAGAGTGAGAAAGTACTTTTAAGAACTGAGAAAAGAATCACCCTGATTTTTATTCATTTTCTCTAAAGAACCAATGGTTAGGGAAAAACTGTGAAAGTCTAAATTCAGGACTGATTCCAAAGAACTGACATGTAGCCTTATTCAAATTCAAAAGAGCTTTAATAGGAGACACTGACATACACAGGCAAAGCAAGGTCATTAACTCCCAAGGTAGAGAGTTAAACAATCGCAGAGGGTTAAGCAGAGAGTCCAACATTTCCCAGTGGCCTTTACTGCTGGAGCCTTATTGCATCTCTGAGTTAATTCCCGTACACTCCACCCCAGATGGAATATGGGTCCTTCCATTCTACGCGCCAATCTTCCGCAAATTCCCTCAGACCCTTCATACCATAATGGTTTGGAGTTGGAGGGCATAGCAACAGTATACTCCATAGGCGCCCGACATAATTAACAAACAGTAATAATAATGCCCAACAGTGCCCCCTTCCAAGGTAGCTATAAAGACTGAAACCAAGTGGACAGAAGACCAATTCCTAACTGCTGAAGAGCTGAGATGTGGTTAGTCCATGCGAGTCCCTCAGCAGCAGAAGAGGACATTTCTCCGCAGACCCAGCAGTGGCTCTCATTCTGGAGTGCTGCCAAGGTGGGAGCCCAGGTAGGGAACAGGTTACCTTGCAGGCTGTGGCCAGAAAGACACAGAAGTTACAGGCATGAGCAATGGCAAATCATAAACTTCAGGAACAATGCAGGCTACTTTGTCATCTATACTAAGGTGGTTGGGAGTGGTTTCTGCCCTGTCTTACACCACCACACTGAGCTCCCAGCAGGGGATGGTGCAGGTGGGGGCACTAATATAAGAGGAGAAATGATAATACTCCAAATTGCCATGAGGGTGTGCCCTTAGCCAACAAGGGGGTGTTGGAAGCAACCAAGGAGTTATCTGCAATTAAGATTTTTGTCCCTCCAGGTAGGCTCCAATCAGCCCAAACCACCTGGGGGGGACATAGCATACCCAAGGTACTCCTAGGTGACTGGTCCCTGGCCCTAGGTCATATGGAGCCGTCAAAAATAAGGCACTATGTGGCCCAGTGGCAGAGTCCATTCAGCAGTCCAGCTCTCCAGCTGAATCCTCATCGCTGTCAATGGTCCGCTGGTTAAAAGATGGTTTGCACTAGGACATGTTTGTCTGGCTTGGCTGTTGAGGTCCATCACAGCTTCTGGAAACCTATGTGTCCACCACTTTAAAGAGTGGGTTTCTCTTCACAGAGCCTGTCTCAACAGTCCATTCATGCTCTCAATCAATCCAGTGGCTTTAGAATTACAGGGCAGATGGAAGTGCCAATTATATTGTTCTCGTTGGCCCATTCCTGCACCTGGTGACCAGTGAAATGAGTCCCTTGGGCCGTCTGTATGCAGCACCCAGTTGCCGAAGTCCCTGTATGGTAGCTTTCTGGTTTGCTTTCTTACTAGGAGATGCTAGCAACAGGCCAGTGGCAGTACCAATGCATGTTAACATTATATCTGCACTTCTGAGATGGTGGCGAGGGTCTGATGTAGTATACCTGCCACCTCATGGCTGGTGGCCTTGCTATCTGTCCAATATGCCATGGCAATTGTCTCTTGCACATGGGTAAGGTGCATGCCCACTTGTTAGACAATTTCCCAAGGAGTGTGTTCCACCTTGTGTTCAGTCTATGTAGCCAGTGGGCTACTTCTTGAGGGTCACTGCTTTCCTCTATGTATCGGACCTGGGCAGCTCCTGATTTCCTGGAGGCGATGTATCACTGTAGGCTGGTTCATGGTACACTCTGACCTCCGAAGTACCTCTTATCCTTCCCCAGATCTCATTCCACATTTCAGCTCCCATAATGGGCGGTGCGGAACTTCCCAGTTGTCCTTTTTTCACTGTCCTATCCACCAAGTGAGGCCTTTGTAGGCAGCCCAGCTGTCAGTCACCGGAGCAATAGGGCCCCATTCATGCATTAGTACCATCCAAGCTGCTTGCAGATCTACCCACGGACTGCTTTGTTGGCTTCCTCCATCCAACAATGTAGTGTCTGCACTCAGCTGCATGGCCACTACAGTCCAGCGGGGCGGGTTGACCTTAGTGGGCCCATCAGTGTACCAGGCAGTCGCAGGGACTGATGCCTGACCTTCTTTAATATGCAACTCTAAAGGTGGGTGTGTCTGTCCAAAAACCTGTGTCAGTGTCCGCAGGCATTTCCCTAATATACGTGACTGGGCCCAAGATGACATGCGGCTCAGCACTACTGAACTGGTCAACAGATCACATCGCTGCTGCAGGGAGGCATACCACTCCTGCAGGGTAGTGACTGAGCCACCCAACTGGGGTTTGGCAAATTCCCAGATCCATCCAGCAATGGGGTATTGTGTCCTTAGTGTCTCTGGCAAGGCGTTTGTGATGCTCTCTGCATACTGCAGACAAAGGTATGCTGCCAGCAGTTGCTTCTCCATAGCACTCAACCTCTGTTCAGTTTCCTCCCACAAGCGGGACCAGAAACCTAGGAGCACCTTCCTCCCATCCTGCTTTTGCCATAAGCTCCACCCAAAGCCCTCTGGATAGACCGAAACATCTAATTCACAGGGGTTGGTTGCATCCACTACCCTCAATTATTGAGTTTGTTTAAATGCCACCTTTGCACTTGTCAAGGCATCAGTGTGCTTGTCTCCAATCTCAATTGCTTTCTTTACAATCCACACACGTGGCATAACAACTGAGCTACATGGGGGATAAAAGAGAATAAAAGGCCTCCGATATCCCAGCAATGGCACTAACGTTTGCAATTGTCTCGGCTGATTCTGGCACAGAATAATTCTGAATCTTGTCCAGCACAGCAGCTGGAATGACTTTAGTCTTGCCAGACCAGACAAGTCCCCAGAATCTGACAGAGGATCCAGGCCCTTGTACCTTTTTTCAGTTTACAACCCATCCCTGTCCTTCTAAGTGCTCCAGCAGACGTTCTGACACCTTATATAAAATAACAAGGTCATGACCAGTTAGCATAATGTCATCAATATAATGATATAATGCCACCACCTCCCCACATTTTCACATAGATATATCTTTGCTACTAAACCATGGCACATGGTGGGGCTATGGAGGTAGCCCTGTGGTAGCACCTGAGACGTCCAGTGTTCTCCATTCCAGCTGAAGGCAAACTGGTCTTGGCTTTGAGGGTCTATGGGAATACTGAAGAAGGCATTAGCAAGATATAATACAGAATGGTATGTTCCCAGAGACTCACTGACTTCATTCAATAATTGGGCAATATAAGGAAGAGCAGCATGGGTTTGAAGGACTACTTTATTAAGCTCCCAGTAGTCCAGTCAACTGCCAGGATCCATATGGTTTATGGACTGGCCAGCCAGGGCTGTTAAAAGGACTAAGAATCCTGAAACACCAATCAGAAAGAATGTATGCACCCCTATGTTCATAGCAGCACAATTTACAATAGCTAAAATCTGGAAAAAGCACATGTGCCCATTAGTAGATGAGTGCATAAAAAAGATGTGGTCCATTTACACAATGGAATACTATGCAGCTGTAAAAAAGAAGGATCTCTTACCCTTTGAGACAGCATGGAGGGACCTGGAGAGCATCATGCTAAGCGAAATAAGCCAGTCAGAGAAAGACAAGTATCACATGATCTCACTTATATGTGGAACCTAATGAACAAAATAAACTGATGAACAAAAATAGTACCAGAGTCATATAAGCCTCGAACACACTGAGAGATCTCTGATGGAAGGCACGTGGGGTGGGCAGAAAGAGATTAACCAAAGAACTTATATTCATATTAGAGGCCCAGTGCATGAAATTCATGCACCAGTAGAGTCCCTAGGCCTGGCCAGCGATCAGAGCTGATCTGTGGGGCGACCAGTGGGGAGAAGGGGGAGGGGGAGAGGGGTCCTGCTGGCACCCACCTAGGCTAGCCTGGGGCCTAGGGGAAACTCCTGCATTAAGCGTCTGACCCCTGGTGGTCAGTGCACGTCATAGCAACCAGTCGTTCCACCGGTCATTCCGCTGTTAGGTAGATTTGCATATTAGGCTTTTATTATATAGGACTAGAAGCCCGATGCACGAAGATTTGTGCAAGAATGGGCCTTCCTTCCCCTGGCTGCCAGTACCACCTTCACTCCAGCCAGACCTGCCTTTTCACTCTGGCCCAGAGCTGCCTTTCTGCCTTCCCACGCTGCCCAGAGGCACAGAACAGCTGGGGCAGTGTGGAATGCCTGTGTCATCGCCATGGTGATGACACAAGTGTCTCGACCTGCCCCTGGCTGCCTGTGTATGCAAATTAACCCACCATCTTTGTTGGGTTAATTCGTATCCTCTCTCCTGATTGGCTGGTGGGTGTCACGAAGGTACAGTCAATTTGCATCTTACTCTTTTATTAGTGTAGATATGCATAACCCATGGACACAGATAATAATGGGGTGAAAGCCTAGGTTGGAGGGGGCCAATGGGGATAAAAAAAGGGGACATCTATAATACTTTCAATAATAAAGATAAATTATAGAAAAGGACTATGAGTTGGATGGATTACGCCCACTCTTTATGGCTCTTTAACTGTATCAGTGATCTCTGCAAGCCCCCCAGGTAAATGACACTCACCAATGTAGCTCTCCTCCCTGCAGGGAGCTCCACAGTGTCCATTTCACCTTGCACCTAAGCATGGGCTTCATTCCTCACAGCCACAAACAATGGAACTCTCCTATTGTTGTGGATATTTGACCTAACTGAGCTAAGATATAGATGTCCAATTTATATGCAGGTAGGGGGAGATGAACACCTGACAGGCCCTCAGGGCAACTGAGTAATCTGCATGCAGAGCAAGACTGGCTTCCCCTTTACAGAACCACCCCCATAGCCATCTATAGCAGGAACATAGCCTGTGAACTTGCGGACATTACCATAGGTCAGTGTAGCAAGCTCCTCGGCATGCTCCGGTACCTACCAGAGCCAAGACCTGTTGTTTATTCCGTGGTGTCCACTGGATGATTAGCTCCAGATGGAGGCTCTGGTCCCCCTGTACTGCCCTTACAGTGGAGTTGAGGAGCCATAGGCCACTTCCCTAGCTCAGCTGCTCAGGGTCCTCCCATAAAGGGGTCCTTTCTTATGAGGCAGCTTCTAAAATTGCTGTTCAGGCTTGAGTTTTTGCCGCACACGTGCCAAAACAGCATTCGGCTATTTGTCAATTTTCTCTAATGGCATACCTACTTTCATGAAATCAAACCACAGCTGTCGGCGCGGAGACCCCGATCACACCCTTCTCTCCACACTTCCCATCCTTCTTGCAGGTTGTCAGAACATTAGCCCATCTTCTGGCTCTCTCTGTTTCTCCTAAATCTTCAATAGCCAGGGCCATGTGATTTACCCGCAGTCTAACTGTGGGGTTCAGGATCCACACCAGGGGTTGGGGGAAGACTGTAGTAGATTATCTTTCATGCCAGAGGTAAAGAGCTCACTATCAGGTCCCCAGAAATGCTGTCCATAAACAGCATTCCTCATCCCTAGCTCTAATTCCTGCAGTTCTTTTATGACCTGCAAGCAGCGTTGGGAGGAGGGCAGATGGCCCACACTGGGCCAAGCTGCCCCGCATGCCGCCGTATCCCATGCCAGCAAGGAGACCCCCTCTTCATTCACAGCTCCAGAGAGGTGCAATGTGAGTTGTTTGTGTGGTAATTGAGGCTAACTTTGACTTAGCTCCCCATCAGGAGGACACATTTGACACCTGAAATGCAGCATCCAGTTTGCTGCAGACTCCTTCCCTTTCTGTCTGTACCTGTTTCCTACCTCTTCTGACAGCTGAGGTACATTCTCTGGTGGAAGTGAACTGATGCCTCTCACACAGAGAGATTGGCCAGGTTCAACCCCTGCAGCCACGGTGGTCTGTCTTAATCTTAGTTACAATTACTGGTCGTGTTTGTAACTCCAGTATCTCTATCATGTTCCCCTCTTTCTCCTCCGATAAGGGAGAAGAGCAGGATGAAACCTCTGTGGGGTCGCAAGTCTTGGGATCCCAATGTGCCCTGAACATGAGTGCCCAGACCCTTTCAGTTTCACTACCCTGCAGGCTAGAGTTTCTACCTTTTCATCACTAATGCACAGATGTTGCCAGAGCCCTTCAGTAGTAGCAGCCAGTGCTATGTGGGCTTCCCTTTCTAACCGAAGATTCTTCTCCAAATGGTGATTCCTAGCGGCTCGTGCTAGTGCCTCTTCCCAAGAGAACCCCAAGCACAAAGGAGGGGCCAGCCTAGTGCGACCACTGTGGCCTTCACATCTTCCTTTTCCTTACCTATCTTCAGCCACACCCGTAACTCTGCTACTCTGGCCTCGTTCTCAGGGCATCTCCATACTCACTCACTGGTCCCCAATCCCCCAATGCTTGTGCAAACTGGCCAAAGCATGAGCATGGCCATCCTGGGATTTCCTCCAGAGGAGCCCATTTCCTCCCCACCCCCTATTATCCCCCCTGGCTTTCATGGGTTCTTCAGAATCCTGCTCACAGCACCAACTGTTGGGGAAAGCCCCAAAATTCTAAATTCAGAATCAATTCTGAAGAATTGATATGTAGCCTCATTTGAATTCATAAGAGCTTTAATAGGAGAAACTTACCTACATGGGCAAAGCAGCTGCCTGCTGCCAGTGGTGGCTAGCAGGGAAGAAATCCAACCCCTCCCAGGACTGGGTCTCTTTCTCATAGGGGGTTAATAATAAAACCGTGTGGTGGGTAGTCACATAGATCACCAGAAAGAACAATGCATTCCTAAGTTAACAGATAACAGCAGGCAGTTAACCACACTCTATATATTCTTTAACCTCCTTCCTGGGGCCTGACATTTATCTTTGGGCAGCATTCTGACTTACTGGGTAGTTACCCAAGTCTGGTACTCAGCCATGGTGAGCCTCAAGTACGTGGACTGGCAGATGAACCAGACCGTGTGCAGCGTCTCAGAGAGTGGCCGTTTCGGCGACAGCTCCCCCTAGGAGGGCGTGCTGGGCCTGGTGGGCTTCCCGCACGCCGGGGACAACCCTGAGGGTTGCACGCCCCACACGCGCTTCGTGGTGCCCATGCCGGGCAGCTAGGGAGCCGCGCCCTGGGTCGCCCTGGTTGTACTTGGGGGCTGCACCTTCAAGGACAAGGTGTTGGTGGTGACGCAGAGGAACTCCTCGGCTGGCCATGGTGACCTATAACGAGGAGCGCCACGGGAACCTCACTGCGCCCATGTCTCAAGCAGAAACAGGAAATATAGGTCATTATGGTTAGCTACTCGAAAGGCAAAGAAATTTTGGATGTAGTACAAAAAGAAATTCAAGTTAAAATAACCATAGGGGTTGGGACCTGCCATGTCCAGGAGGAGTTCATCAGTGGCCAGTTCATGGCCATCGCCTTCATCACCATGATGATCATCTCATTAGCGTGGCTAATATTTTACTATATAGAGTTGTTTCCTTTATACTGGCTCACAGTTTGGAAGCCAGAGCCATAAAAAAGAAACCAAGAAAGTTATTGGTCAGCTTCTGCTTCATACTATAAAGCATGGAGAAAAGGGAATCGATGTCGACACAGAATTGTGCAGTGTGCATTGAGAATTTTAAGGTGAAGGATGTTATCAGAATCCTGCCATGCAAACACATTTTTCATAGAATGTGCACTGACCCATGGCTTTCTGATCACCACACATGTCCAATGTGTAAGCTCCATGTCATCAAAGCCCTGGGATACTGGGGAGAGTTTGAGGATGCCCAGGAGATGCCCGCTGCTGAGGCAGCCCTGGGAGGTGCTATGGCTGCAAGTGTGTTATTGTTCGCAACAAAGACAGACGTGTCAGGAGCCCCTCCCCATCGCCCTCCACCAGTGACCCCATGCCGCAGTGCAGTGGGTATCTTAAAGAAGATGCAGGGGAAAACACAGCCCTATTGGAGACCAGAAGGAGCAACCCTCAGGGTGGAGGACCTGTCTCCTCGCTCAGCCACTGACAGAGGCCCAGGTGGAGCTCTGAATTAAAGGACATTTTAATTTTTTTACTTTAGCACATAGGTTATATATTTGAAAATAATGTACCTTTTATTCTTAAAGAGACTTGTTGATTACTGTTCATATATTTATCTATTGAAGTATATCATCTACACTAATAAAAGAGAAACATGCAAATTGACCATCCCTCCACTACGGCCACCAGCCAATCAGGAGTGAGTACGCAAATTAACCCAACAAAGATGGCGGTTAATTTGCATATGCAGGCACGGAGCGAAGACTGAAGACAGCATAGAAGGAAGCCAAGTGCTGCAGAAGGGAGCGAAGCCACGGAGAAGGGAGTGAGGCAGTGGAGACAGGAGAGAGCGAGGCAGTGGAGACGGGAGGGAGCTCCGGCTGCAGGAAGCCCTATTCTTGTAGGATTAGGCATGAGGAAGCCCTATTCTTGTAGGATTAGGCATGAGGAAGCCCTATTCTTGCAGGAATCTTCCTGCAACGGGCCTCTAGTCTATACTAATAAAAGGGTAAAATGCTATTTAGATTGGACGTCTTCTAGACATCCTTCCAGACAAAGCCACAGTGGCTGCGAGGGACGAGGGCCAGCGGCATGGTAGAGGCAGCAGCGTGGGCTGGTTCAGTGCCATGGCCCCTTTTTCAAAGGCCATGGGAGAGCCGGTGCTACAGGAGAGGGAGAGGCCAAGGCTGCGTGAGAACCAGCGCCACATGAGAGGCCTAGGCCGCAGGAGAGCTGGTGCTGCGTGAGAACCAGCGCCACATGAGAGGCCTAGGCTGCAGGAGAGCTGGTGCTGCGTGAGAGGCCGAGGCCGGAGGGAGGGTGGTGCCACATGGGAGAGGGCAGCACCGTGGCCCCTTTCACAGAGGCAGCACAGGAGAGGCCTTGGTGTGGGAGAGGCCATGGTGTGGGAGAGGCCAAGGCAGCAGGAGAGGGGTCTGTGTGGTCCCAGTCCCAGTGTTACCCCTTCCACAGAGGCATCCACAGAGGCGTGGCATGGGCCCGGTCCTGGTGCCACACCTCTGCAGAGGCTGGACGGTGTACAACCTGCTGTGCCTCAACCTCCCACAGCCCCTCCCCCAGCTGGCCTGGCCCCAGATTGCCCCCCACCTACCAGTGGCCGGGGGGCAGGGCCAGCACTAAGAAGCGAGGGCCGAGAGCTGGCAGTGGCAGCAGCAGCAGGGTGAAGGGGGCAGCACCTTCCCCTGATCGGCCTGGTCGCCTCCCGCAGAGGAAAGCCAGAATGCAGATTAGACCTGCTCTAAGCTGTCAGTAGGACATCCCCTGAGTGCTCCTGGACTGTGAGAGGGGGCAGGCCAGGCTGAGGGGACTCCCCCTCCAACATGCACGCATTTTGTGCACTGGGCCTCTAGTTCTATATCATAAAAGGCCAGAGACCGTAATGGCATCATGACCATAATGACCATTAGACCAGAACCACCATGGAACTTTGCCAGGCTGGCCCTGCCTCCAAGCAAGCAGTTAGGGGTGATCAGGCAGAGTGGTTAGGGGTGATGAGGTAGGCAGACCAGCGGTTAGGGGTGATCATGTAGGCAGGCAAATGGTTAGGGGTGATCTGGTAGGCAGGCAGAGGCGGTTAGGGGCATTCTGGCAGGCAGGCAGAGTGATTAGGGGCGATCAGGCAGGCAGGCGAGCAGTTAGGAGCCAGCGGTCCTGAACTGCGAGAGGGATGTCCAACTGCCGGTTTAGGTCTGATCTCTCAGGGGTCCCGGATTGGAGAGGATGCAGGCCCCATGCACAAATTTTGTGCACCAGGCCTCTAGTTTACAATAAATATGTTGTTTCAGATTGTTTATGAGGAGATGGCTAGGAAGGTACGCTGGTGTCAAGTGTTTCTAAATACTAGACGAGCTCCTTATGGTACTGCATGAATGAAGTTAATTCCATCTCTCCAGGGTGGTTTTAGAATAAACACACTGAATTTAGACTAGTTGAAGTGGAATTTTGTAGTTAAATCCCATAAATTGACCACATCAGTTTTCCCTGGAAGAAAGGCATTATACTTGTAAATGAAATGAGAGGAATCTACACCTTTATTATATAGAGAGATTTCAAAACCTGAGAATCTTTTTCATTGTTGTATTACCCAATTTCTTGTGACACTTTGATGGGGAAGTTTGCTCATTTTTTTTCAACAATTAAAAATGCTCAGAATCTATATTTCTGTGAATATTGGGTTCCCCGTTGCCAGTGGGAAATCAAGTATACAGCGACTGGTTTTCTTTGTAAATTATGAATACAATATATTGGTTCCAACAACAATCGGATATTTAAAATTGTAAGGGTGAAAGGTGGAGAATTTTTGATTGTTGTAACAAAATAAAACAATTAACCAGTTTCCTGATTAATTTTAAAGAATACGTAAAAGAAACCAGTAAGATTGATGAGTTTAGGGGAGAACAAGATAAATCAGGACAAGGTTGGAAATAGAATTACTTGTCACTTTCCATCCATTTATGTATTTTGATTTATGTTCTATGTGCATGAATTTTTTGCTAAAGTTAAATGGTCACTAAAACAATTATCTTTAAATTCCTTTTATCACGGCTAGGATACAAAGAATATGAACGTGAAATAGTGTAAATCTTGGTTATCATGCAGAAATAAAGCTTAGGCAATTGGTCTGGTCATTTTGAGTCAACACCTAGAATGACAAATCCCAGATAATACAGATTATGACTCAAACAGTATATATTATGACTTCTAAAATAAGGAATTTCCACCAAACAATTCCCTCACTCCACTCCAAAACACATATAAGTGCACACACACACAAGAGAGACAATTTTACAGAATCTCAGCTCATGAACAAAATTTAAAGGTCACTACCTGGTTTAATTATGTGTATCAAAGGATTTTTAAACTGTGTTCTATGTTGCTGTAAAGTTGACTTGGGGTATAAGAAGGCAGCCACGTGGATAGCTCATGCTTCAGCTAGAGCAGTTCTGTTTTATATAATCATTTTTCATAAAAAGTTTTTGTCTGAAAAAATGATTCTAAAAAACGTTTCAAGACCGCTGATGTGAGAATCTTCTCTGTAACATGCTGGTAAGAACAATCCCAGTACTGCAGAAGGACCTTAAGTGCTAGGAATTCTCCACCTCATTATGTGCTTGAATAGCTCAACTTTTAGAAAGTTTGTCTTACAGTAAGCCAAACCTTGCCTCCCTATAACTTTGATCAATTGGTTCATATTGTTGCTTTGGGCTATTTAATTGCTAGTAGAGATTTTTACTTGCTTCCCTGAAGGCAGAAGACTTAATGTTTTGTAACTACTATTGATCTTGGGCCAGCTTTGGCCTATAGCTGGGCAGCTATATAATTTACTTCTCTTTGAGGTTCTCTGATATATTTCTGGGCTACGTTTCTGTTTTACTTCTTGAAGCTTTCAATTCTTTATGTGAAGAAATTTGAACACAATAACTTTTTAGGGACAGGAAGTCTATGAGCAAACATTTTTACATAGATACCAATTAACTATTAATTATTAAATGTGTGGGTAAGAGTGCACAGATACATATTTAGAGCTCAAAGGACAGCCTGGGGCAATTTCATATAAATATGAAAATATTTATAACAGTAATATTAGAAAATTAAGTGATGGAACAGGCTGCTAAGAAAGGATGCATAATGACTGCCACTGGAGGTATTCAGAGCAGAAATAGCCACCTGTTGGAAAATGACAGTTTGGAGCTAATTATTATCCACACTACCCTCTTCAGGTTACTTAAAATTGTAATGATTTTTAAAAGGTCACTTTCGCCCTGGCCAGTGTTCTCAGTGGTTAGAGCACTGGCCCATGCACTGAAAGGTCTCAGGTTTGATCCCCGGTCAAGGGCACATACTTGGGTTGCAGGTTTGATCTCTACCCGTCAGTATGCATGCAGGATGCAACCAATCCATGTGTCTCTCTCACATCAATATCTCTCTCACCCTCCTTCCCTCCCTCCCTTCCTTCTACTCTCTTCCCTCTACAAAATCAATGAAAAAAATATCCTCGGGTGAGAATTAACAACAACAAAAAAGGTCAATTTAAGCATCCTATATAATAAAAGCCTAATATGCAAATCGACCAAATGGTGGAACCACCTGCAGACCAACTGGTCGCTATGACACTCACTGACTACCAGGGGGCAGACTCTCAACGCAGGAGCTGCCCTCATCCCGCAAGCCCCAGGCTGGCCAGGGCAGGTGCCAACAGGGGCCCCCCAGTCGCCGCACAGAGGGAGGCAACTGGTGGCAGTGGGGGGCAGGGCCAGCGAGCAGGCGGCGCCAGGCCAGCCAAGGCGGGTGCCAGCGGGGGCCCCCCAATTGCCCCACTGGTTGCCCCACAGATTGGCCCTTATCACTGGCCAGCACTAGGGGCTCTTCCTGTGCATGAATTGCGTGCACTGGGCCTCTAGTAATACACATAAGCCTCAAGGTAGCATCTACTTCTCAGAGGAGAGTGATGGCAATGTGATGGTGTGAGACAGGGTTTCAATTATAGATATGAAATTTTGAAATGAAAAAAAGTAAATGAAACAATTACAGCAAACTGTTCATGTGTTGTAAATCTGAGTTGTGAATACAGAGGTTTTTGCTATGTTATTTTGGATACAGAAACAATTCAGAATTTAAAAGGTTATACTAAAAATAAAAGATTTCCTTTGACTAAAGGAAGTACACCAAGATGTTATTAGTGGTTGTTTCTAGATGAATGAATTATAGACTTTATTTTATACTAGTGGCCTGGTGCACGGATTTGTGCACATTGAAAGGAAATTAATTAGAAGATGGCCGGTGAGGTGGGAGTGGGCGAGACAGGCTGGACATGCCCTAGAGCCAACCTCCCGTGGTCCCTCTCCAGCCAACCGCACCTGGGGCGGCACTGCGGCTTGAAGGGTGTCTTTGGAGTAAGCAGGCTCCCTCAGGTAGGTGGGGTCCCTTGGCCTGGCCTGCAGGGATCGGACCAAAACCAGCTCTCCACTTCCCGAGGGGTCCCAGAGTGAGAGAGGGCACTCAGCAAAGTTGCTGTCATACAGGGTGTGGAACGCAAATGCGAGTGTGCAGTAAACCAGATTCGAGGCCGACAGTACCCCAGCAACAACGTAACCCACGGCCGAAGGTGGAATTGCGTGGCCCTGTGAGGAATCAGGCTCCCTCCTCTCTGGTTCCTGGGTGTGTCACCCGGGAACCATCGCTGCCAAGTCACTGCAGCTCAGCAGCTCCTGTGTTGAGCATCTGCCTCCCGGTGGTCAGTGCACATCATACTTGACTGGTCAACAGTCAAGAGGATCGGACAGTCGCTTAGCCTTTTATATATATAGACTAGGGGCCCGGTGCATGAAATTCGTGCACTGGGGGGGGGGTCCCCTCAGCCCAGCCTGCCCCCTCTCAGGAGCCCTCAGGGGATGTCCTACTGATGGCTTAGGGGGAGCGGGCCTAAGCCGCAGTCTGGCCTCCCTTTGTGGGAGGCGACCGGGCTGATCAGGGGAAGGCACCAGCTCCATCACCCTGCTGCTGCAGCCACTGCCAGTCACCACAGCCACCAAGGTGTTTTCATCAACACGGACTCCAGTCCCTTCACCATGAAAAAATGACCAACTTTCTTTAGGCATTTTCAAGATGTGTCTTTCATAGGATATGACATTTCTTTCTCTTTTTTTCTTTTATCCTCACCTGCGGTTGGCAAACCTAGGCATTATCCACTGAGCCAAACTGCTTAGGGCAGGATATGACATTTCTTAGACTTCCAGCAGCGGACCTTCGTTTTTTTCTCCAGGAGTGTGGTGGAAAAGCCCTAGATCCCCTTTTTGGATTCTTAACCCAAGTTACTAAGAATATTACCAATGGCATACAGGGAGCTTAGACAATGAGCGGTCAGAAAAGGTGTCTCCTCTGTAGTTCACACCTATCTCCTCCGATCTCCAGCTCTACCCCTGCCAAGGCCTAAAGCCACTGGCCCTGGGTGGGGAAACCCCAGCTCCCTCCGATTGCCGGGTTCCGCCCCGGCCAAGGCCGCAAGCCTCTGGCCCAGGCTCGGACCCTGTGCAGGGGACCCCCAGGTCCCTCTGATAGCCGGGCTCCGCCCTGGCCAAGGCCGCAAGACTCTGGCCGAGGCTCGGGCCCTGGGGAGGGGACCCCCAGCTCACTCCGATCACCCGGCTCCACCCCTGGCCAAGGCTGCAAGGCTCTGGCTTAGGCTCGGGCCCTGGGCGGGGGACCCCCAGCTCACTCTGATTGCCTGGCTCTGCCCCCGGCCAAGGCCGGCAAGGGCAGGCGGAAAGCTTGGCTTCCTCCATTGCTGGGGAAACCCAAGCCTCCCTCCTGCTCTCTGTGGCCACAGCCACCTTGGTTGGGATTATTTGCATATTTGCTCCTGATTGGCTGGTAGGCGTGGCTTGTGGGCATGGATTGTAGTTGTAGCGGAGGTATAGTCAATTTGAATATTACTCTTTTATTAGATAGGACTAGAAGCCCGATGCACAAAGATTTGTGCAAGAATAGGCCTTCCTTCCACTGGCTGCCGGCACGTGGCGGGCTCACTCCAGCAGCCTGTGCAGTGGCAGTGGAGGTGACTAGCCCTGCGTGCTCCAGCACCACTTCCTTTTCAACCTCCTTCTCTGGAGAGTTCCTCTGTGCAGTGCTGGTGCTCCCGGGGAGGCACGGAAGGGAAGAGGTGGGGGGAGCGAGGCAGGTGGGGAGGACTAGAGAGGTTGGTGCGCTAGTGTGTTTCACTTTCCTACTGTGAAAGTGGGATGCAACTGGCCCCTTCCTCATCCTCTTCCTCCTCCGCCCTCCCTCCACACCCCTCTTGATTTGTTGAGATAGGGAGGAGGGAGATCTGATAATTTGGGTTACTGTGTAGGTGGCCTCTTTCATCTATTCAAAACAAAGCTAAACCACCTGCCTCTGCCACCATGGCCACCACCATCGCCCTTTGGCTGGCCCGGGGCTCCTAGGGCATGCTAATTGTGCATCGAGTGAGCTCCTGTGCACGTCCGCACCCAAGGGGCTGCTCCAACGCTAGGGTTTTGTTTACCAGAGCAGCAGAGCAGGGGGGAGACCCTGAGGAGGCGCGCCACCCAGAGGCCCGGAGCGACCGGGGGCGGGGCCACCTCCATCTTTGTCAGGTTAGTTTGCACTAGATGGTCAATTTACATATTTCTCTTTTATTAGTAAGACTAGAGGCCTGGTGCACGAAATTCGTGCAAGGGGGGGTTGTGTCCCTCAGCCTAGCCTGCACCCTCTCCAATCTGAGACCCCTTGAGGGATGTCCGACTGCCCTTTTAGGCCCGATCCAGGTAGGGCATTCGGACATCCCTCTCACAATCCAGGACTGCTGGCTCCCAACTGCTCACCTGCCTGCCTTCCTGATTGCCCCTAACCGCTTCTGCCTGCCAGCCTGATCACCCCCTAACCACTCCCCTGCCAGCCTTATTGATGCCTAACTGCTCCCTGCCAGCCTGATTGCCCCTAACTGCCCTCCCCTGCAGGCCTGGTCACCCCTAACTGCCCTCCCCTGCTGGCCTGATTCCCCACAACTGCCTCCCCCTGCTGGCCATCTTGTGTCCACATGGGGGCAGGATCTTTGACCACATGGGGGCAGCCATCTTGTGTGTTGGAGTGACGGTCAATTTGCATATTATTCTTTTATTAGATAGGATTTCTTTCTACATCTTTTAAATTTTTTTCTTTAATGAGAATGTTTTATTAAAACAAAATTCATTTTATTTACAAAGAAGGCGTATCCTTTTAAGATTTCTTCTGAAAGTTAAGTTGCCATCACAAAAAGTGATGTGGCTAGAGAGGGTATCAAAAGTGATGTGGCTAGAGAGGGTATCATTTCTTTGAAAAGTTAACAGAAGCATATTTTAGATTCCTTTCAATCCCATTATGGGGACCCCCTTTACTTATAACAGCTGACATGATGCTAATTTTTATTATCATAGAATCAGTGGGACAGAATGAGTTTTTTTTTTTTTAATTAAATTCAGGTTCCTGAAGAGTAATACTTCCCCCCCCCCCAAAAAAAAAAAGCAAGTGGTCAAACTGAGTGCACTCTTTTTTTTCTCTGTATTTGTAAAGATTACTTGAACTATATGATTTAGGCAGTTGCTTTCTTAAGCAAATCAGTGTTTCCTGCCAGGTTTTGACTGATACTGGTTTGGAGTTATAGGGAGGACTTTTACAAGTATTCCTTATGATACTAGGCTTTTAAATTGATATAGTCTGATTTTTGTTTTAAATGGTTGCCTTTTTGCACTGAGTAAAACACCAAACTCAACATGTCAAAAGAGAAATTAGATTTCTGATCAGTAGAAAGTATAGCTGCCTCCACAGTTTCTCTAGCACACAGCCATACTTCATTTAACACAATTTACACCTAATTATATTTTAAAAACTGTTTTCACAAGAGTTATATCCAAAAATTACATTTGCTCCATAGGCATTTAATGTATTACTGGGTGATTATTGATTTTTTTTCAAGGTCTTTCAAAACCTTGATATTTTAAAAAGGAATTGTCACCCTCAGCATCTTTTTCCCTAGACTGAGAAGAAATGATTTTATCATGTGCAATGGGCTCAGACAGCAGGAAAACCCTTCAGACTGATCACATTCTCAAGACTCCCTGGGGTTAATTAAAAATGGATACTGCAACATTATACAGAGAACTCTAAGCTTGCTTTCCTGGAATGGAGGAGAAATAAATAATGAATTTTCCCAGTTTTTTTCTAGTACTTTGCAGAAATCCTAAAAGAAGATTGTGGGATCAATTCTTCCTAGAAGAAATTAGTGCTTAACTTTCCTAAAAATCTTTAGATTCTGATCTTTCAAGGTGATCACTTAATTTATATAAGACACAGACACACAAACACACACAAACCCTGAAGTAAATATTCTATTGATATGCTTTAGAAGAAGGGAAGATTAAACTAAGTATTTTGAGATTCAGACCGACCGTTCCATGGTTTCTAATCATTGCAAACCTGATGTTTTAAATCATTAAGCCATTCCCTCTGGCTTACCAGGGGAATATATTTCCATATAGTTTGCTGTGATATATTGAGAGAGATAAGAATTAGAATTCATTTGCCATTTAATTTTTCACCCCAATTGACTTAAAAAGGTCAGCTAATGCCCACACTTCTCCTATTTCCAGAATATTTTCATTTCATCTATCAGAAACCCGTGTGTCACGGTAATTTATTTGACTAGACTTAAGATTTTAGCATCATGGTTACATTTATTTGAATAAATCCAGAGTTCTATCTGATTTTAACCAATGAAGCATGGATGAAACAGAAAATGGTTATCTTTAAAAACTCTAATTTAGCATGAAAATCTTATATTTTTCCTTCCACTGAACAGCTCTCAAAATATTACAGGTGTCCATTTAAAAAAAAATTTATTGATTTCAGAGAAGGAGGGAGGGATAGAAACATCTATGATGAGAGAGAATCATTGATTGGCTGCCTCCTGCAGGTCCCCCACTGGGGATCGAGCCCACAACCTGGGCATGTGCCCTTGACTAGAATTGAACCTGGGACCTTTCAGTCCACAGGCTGATGCTCTATCCACTGAGCCAAGCTGGCTAGGGCTACAGGTGTCCGTTTTTTATGTTAATATCACCTTACTTTTCAAACTTCTTATAAGTTATTGGGGTAACTCTGATCTAAAACAAATTTTCTTACATGATGGTTTCATTTCATTTATTGAATTTTCTGATAACATTATATAAGTCCTCTTCCTCCCTACCTATTCCCATTTTCCAACCTGTGAAACTATGGAGCAACCAAAAGAAGAAGAAAAAAACAGAAACCAAAAAATAATTAAAAACCTAAGGGAAAGCTGAGGTTCACAAACTCCAAAAGTAGAATCTGGGGAAATTTCCAAATCAAGTAGGACAGGAAGCAGGGTCTTGAGACAGGTTCTATCTGAGGGCAGGGAGTGCTTTCTGAACCTTACCGAACTCGTAACCTGATGGATTCTGAAGCAAAGGGTAGAAGAACCATTATGCTGTATTTCCTTCATGTCCCAGAACTTAGCATATATCTGATACAGAGCATGTTCTCAATATATATGTATGGAAATAAAAAATAATAAATCAGTAAATAAATGAAAGTCACCAACTCAAAGTAATTTAAAAGGGCTTTCTAGATCCTAAAGTCAAATCACAATCTCCCTGCTTTCCTTTTATCAAAGATTTCCCTGCTCAAGTTCTAATGAAGTAATGGCTGAAGAGGTAAAACATTCCATGCAGTATACAACCAAAGATTCTAGCTTTAAGGATGTGAAAGTACTCCCAGACACATTTGAGTGTGTCTTGGTGTGTCACACTCAGACCTACTACTCAAGTAATCTGATTCATGATTTAGTGGTAGAAGATAGAAATCTACATCATTGACAAATATCTCAAGTGATTTGGGTTCAGATGGTTTTGGAATATCATTTTTAAGAACAATGAAATGGACCCTCAATAAATGTTGAGTAAATGAAAAAAAACTTGACGAGCACTGGCCCTCCTTAGACTCTACTGCTTTGGCTTGATTGGGAATAAGCCAACTGAAGTTATTGGGGATAGGCTCTCAACTGCAAGATAAAATGGCAACAGCAACGATTCATTAAGTGCTTACCAGTGCCATTCACAGTTGTGTGCCCTGGAAAATAACCTGTACAATAACCACAAATGACCAGCTGTCTTTGTAATTCCTTCGCCTGAGACCCAAAGTAGCTTTGACCTCCTGGCTCTGCTAAATATTTGCTCAGGGAAATAAAGAGTAATGGGAGGGCATGGCACAGGGCCCCTGGAGAGTTGCTGAGCTTTGTCTCCACCTCACCTCTCCATTTCGTAAAACACAAAACTGAAATAAAACAAAATCAAAATTTAAAACATCGCCCAATTTTCCTTAAAACAGTCTAATTTTTACCATAAAAGAAAATGTAGAAAATGCAATAATCTCATTTATGCTTATTTTCACTGTTCTTGGCATCCAAAATAATGGGGGGGAGCACCACCCAAGGATCATAGTCATCTTCCTCCACTCATTAAGGCCCATAATTGCTCATCTTTTGGAAGAATTTTCAGCTGGCAAATGTTGGTAGGTACTTTCCTTCTATATTCTAAAGAGACACAGAATCTGTATTCTCAGCTACTGTCTTAAACCAGCCAATTTATATCGGAGTCCCTCAGGAATGTATTACACGAATATTTCCAAGGGTAAAGAAGGCGCATGTCACCTCTCAGTGTTCAGGCAATTGCACATGAAATACTTCTGTGGCTTGTTGATGAAAAGTCACACCTCTGCTCCACAGATGGGCTTAATTTTAACCATTTTTCAACATGTTAATATATTTCCCTATTTTAAATTCCTGCTTAGTGTAAAGTTTCCCCATTGAGCACCTGATTTAATTTTGTCTGCTTGGATGCCCTTTAGGTAAAGGACACCATTCAGTATTGGAATTAGAAGCATTCTATTCATTTTCCCCCTGCAGCCAGGAAAAGAGAAGAGCGCAGAGAGGCAGAGACCCAAACAACTCTAGATGCAGCAATTCTCCAGCCGCTGAGCAATGAGGTTTCATACGCTGCTGGAGGACCCATTCATCTTAATCCATCTGGAAAGAGGGCTACGTGCAATATTTCACAATCTAAGTACTTTCTGACAAATCTATTAATTATGCACTCAAACAAATTATTTGCTGCCTGTGGAGAATTGCTACTAGATTTTCACTTATGCCAGAATCCATGATCTCTTTTCTGCTTTTAACTCGTTGCTGTCATTGGCTCAGTCATATTAGTCCCCTATTTTAACTGTCCATCATTTTAAATTTAGATGTGGTCACTACCAGAGAGAAGCTGGACAGGGGGTTAAGGTGACATGACACCTAACAGCTGAAAGACACCTCCTGCCTGCTTCCTGATACCTTCTGACTTATTTTCTCTTTTTTCTAAAGTATAGGGAAGATGTCTCTTCTCCATGCTAAACCAATAGATGAGACCATTAGCCTATGGTTTACTGCTGCTTCCCACACCACTCAAAACTTATTTTCCACAGTCCTAAAGCCATGTCCTCCTCCACAACTCAGGAATAACAACTTCATGAAACGGGCACAATGTTTGGAAGGAAGAAACAGAGTTGATTTGATGATTACACTCAAGTTCTAATATATCATTTAAAGAGCTCAAATCATTTTTTCCGAAATTTATTTCCTAGCCTTAGGAGTACAGTATACAACTAAAGAAACATAATGAAAACAATTAGAAAGAAATAAAAGTAAAAACTACCCCTAATACCACTTTTTGTTAATGTGTATTTCTCCCTAGTCTTCGACCAACCCACAAATCCTCTCTACAAAGACAGAAGAGAAAAAAGTCACTTTTGTTACTGGATAAGCATTAAACCAAATATGATGAGCATTACAACAACCTACTAAGGATTGCAAAGTCAGAAAGAAATCTCATCCTTTTATGTAACCAGATACAATGATACAACCCATTACATACATGTTTCCAAATAAATAAGAGGACTTAGCAGCACTGTTTGTCACGCACATTCATCCTAACTGTGCCTGGTAATTGAGGTGACCATCTAATAAGCTTTGTCCAAAGGAAAAGCATACATCTTTTATCTTTATGACAGGAGGCCCCTTTCAACTTGCAAAGTATGAAAGTCTTATTTTTAACTTGTATCTGTCCTTTCAACATACAAGTAATTTTTCAAATCTTGTAATATTATGTCATAAAAATGCAAACTCATTTACCTCACTATCCTCCATTATTGGACATTAATTTTGAAAAATAACCCTATTTTAGATAAATTTTAATGTACATTCTTATGAATAAGGCTTTCAAGCATTTTTATTCTTACCACATGAAATATGAATGTTCTCTCTGGGACAGAGAGAAAAACTATTGATATTGCCTTTAAAAACATATTCTAGGTATACCAGTTAATAATGTGGATTTTTTTCAATAGATGGAATTACACATATGTTGAAATATATGCAATTTTATATGTATGCTATTTTGTTGTATTGACAGCAAGCTTCAAAACTTAGTATGTTAAATTTGCTGAAGGTGTTAACATAAGATATTTTTACGCTTAAAAATGTCAAATTTCGTGCCAAAAAAAGAGCATTTGCGGGAAGTTTTAATTCATTACTTTATTTTGAAGAAAAGTGCTGCTGAATACTTCAGGAAGCTTATGCTGAACATGATCCATCTCAAGATACTTGTGAACGCTGGTTTAAATGCTTTAAAAGTGATGATTTCGATGTGAAAGACAAAGAACACCCAGGTCAACCAAAAAAGTTTGAAGACCAACAATTACAAGCATTATTGGATGAAGATGTGAGTCAAACTCAAAACCAACTTGCAGAAAGATTAAACACTGCTCAGCAAACAATTTCCGATCATTTACAAGCAATGGGAAAGATTTTAAAGGAAGGAAAATGGGTGCCACATCAACTGAACGAAAGACAAATGGAAAACCAAGAAGTCATCAGTAAGAGGTTGCTTCAACGGCACAAAAGAAGGTCTTTTTTGCATCGAATTGTGACTGGCGATGAAAAGTGGATTTTGAGAATCCCAAAAGCACAAAATCATGGGTTTATCCAGGTCAACCATCAACATCGACTGCAAGGCCAAATCGCTTTGGAAAGAATACAACACTCTGCATTTGGTGGGATCAGTAAGGTGTGGCGTATTATAAGCTTCTAAAACCTAGTGAAACCCTTAATACTGATCGCTACCGACAACAAATAATCAATTTGAACCACACTTTGATTGTGAAATGACCACAATGTTCTAGGAGACATGGCAAAGTACTTTTGCTTCATGATAACGCACCATGACACACTTCAAAATCAGTTAAAGACAGACACGTTATAAGATCTTGCCTGGGAAGGATTAACCCACCCGCTATATTCACCAGACCTTGCTCCTTCATATTACCCACTTCTTCTGATCGATGGCACATGCACTTTCTGAGCAGCACTTCAAAACGTACGAAGAAGTGGAAAATTGGGTCTCTGAATTGTTTGCCTCAAAACAAGAAAAGTTCTATTGGGACGGTATCCACAAATTGCCTGAAAGATGGGGGAAATGTGTAGCTAGCGATGGACATTACTTTGAATAAAGCACTTTTGATGTTTCTCTTGAAATTATTGTGTTTTCTTTGATTACAAATCTGTAATTATTAACTGGTACACCTAGTACATGCATTTACTTAGGACATTCATAAACACAGTTAGTGTGCTTATGCTAATTTAAAATGCATGTTCCAGATGTATTCAGTAACCACTGCATGCATTCAACAACAGATCAAATGCTTAGAAAAAGACATGTTCACATCTTTACCATTAATTCCCAATTTCAGAATCCAGCTCCTGAAGAACACCCATACTGCCCACTGTTCCTGAAAGCATGGAGCCTCTATGACCCTCTCCTGACTATGAGAGCTGCTCTTGCTGCACCAAGACCCAGGGCTTCAGATTGAATGCCATGACTCTTCTAATAAGAAGTCATTTTCCAAATGGCAGCTGGGTGGCCAGGAAAAGTGAGTGTGCCTCCAAGATGAAAACAGAGTAAAAGATTTTATTTTCCTACTAGAGGCCCAGCGTGACAAATCGTGCAAGACCCCAGACCTGCTGTGCTGCTGTGGGAGTGGGACCCCAAGACTCCGCCGCACCGCGGCCCCAGGTCCGCCGCACCGCAAGACCCATCAATGCACTGGTCGTTACGGCGTTACGGCCACAGGCCTTTTATAATATAGATGTTAGAGAAATAAATGAATTGCCATCTTTTTAATTTTCCCCAAACCAAATTTTTCCTTTTGCCATGTTATACCTAAAGGAAATGAGGTGCTAAGGGGTCGTACAGCAAGCAAGTGGTGGCAGATCACTATCACATTTCAAAATCCCTGTCCTCTTCCTATATAAGATGCAGTAACCATAGGCTAGTCTCTGTATCCTGCTTTGAAAAGCATCTGTGCATAAATTAATTGAGATTTCATAACTACTAAAACAATGAAGGACACTGAAGGAAATGCAAGAACAAGTTGATTTTAAACAGTATTCAGAACTATGCTCGGACTAGAAAAAGAAAACAAAGGAGGCATACTGCAATGCAAAATGATCAGCTTTATTTGCTGAAACTTCCTTTTCTAATCTCAGAGGGGGAAATCCTCTCAGCCAGGGTAATTTGCTCCATAAAAATTTAATGAATTGGCAATAATTTCATAGATTACCCATAAATTGCACTTCTCTGAACTCAATTTGCTTTCCTGAGATTTAGCAATGATCATCAGATGTTTACTGTAATTCAAAGAAAAAAGTAAAATGCTAAATTGTCTCATATAGCAGCACACAATTGGTTTTTAATATTTTAATGAAACTTTTAGCTGAGAATTAAATCACATAAATCATGTTACACAGAAGTTAGTCATAGCAACTATTATTTATTTTAAAGACTAACGCCATTTCTTTTGCTACTACAATATTCTAGTCTCATTACCTGAAGATTAGAGTTTGTTCATTATTAACATCACCTCCCTACAAACGGTGGAAAAATGTGCTAGCAAAAATACTTATTTTACTCTTTAAAGGATTATATTTAATAGTAAAAAATAGTCCTCTTTGATCATAGTATCAAATTTCAATAAAATTATGGCTGAGAGCAAGAAAAGTTCAGTCACTGAAACAATATCCCCTGATTTAGCTTTCTCTAAGAGATATAGTTTTAAACATAACTGGTCCAGATTTGAAGCTGAATATATCTAGAATGTGGAGTGTGGAATAAGATGCTACCACTCTCTTAAGTATCTGCTTACACAATCATATATATCTATATATATAAAAGCCTAAGTGACCAGCTGACCAGCCGGTAGCTATGAAGTGCACTGACCACTAGGGGGGCAGACGCTCAATGACAGCAACTCTGCAGAGTGCCCGCTCACCCTCCAGGACCCCTCAGGGGATGTCGGACTGCTGGTTTCGGCCCGATCCCTGCAGGCCAGGCCAAGGGACCCCACGGGTGCATGAATCCGAGCACCAGGCCTCTAGGAGGTAAGCAAAGAACCCATAAATATGAGATATGAGAATGATGTACTCAATGGCACAGCCTCTGTCCATCCATATTCCCATCCTCATTTTAGCCTAGGACTAGTCTTGAGTCTCAGGAGAAGGAAGAGGGTCCAAAAATGAAGAGCCCTACTCAGATGACAATTAGGACTGCCTTGGAGCACAAGGACCAAGTAAAACATGAGTTCAGGGTGGGATGGGTGCTGGGTAGTGAGAGGGTACAGATCCAAAGGAAGCAACAGAAACAAATCATGACTGTAAAGCAGAAACTCAACAGCAACAGTGGCCACCTGATGCAACAGAGAGAGAGAGAGGCAGCCCCAAGGCAGGTCTCTCACTGAGCCTGGAAGAGATGTGAGCAGGGATTAATAATTCATTAGCAAGTGGGTTTTAAAGTTAATGAAATGAAGATAGTCATATTAATGGGATATAATTTGTGCCCACTCCTCCCGTCAGGTCTAAGCCATGAAATTTATATAACATGTTGTGCTTTCATCTTTAAACCAGAGTTTTTTAAGACTTCCCTTGTGACTATTACCAACTAAGTTTTTCATATTAATGAAAAGTTTCTAAAAGAACACACACATACCTACATCTAGACATTCCACTTTATCATCCACTATGGAAAGAAGACCGAACAAAACATATCTCATTTCAATGCACTCTTTAATCCACCAGCCTCATTACAATCTTTGAAGGGAGACTGAGATGGTGATCAAGGAGAGGAAAGAACAGAATAAAACATTAATCAAGCAAGTTCAATGCACCATGCCCTGTGCTAGACATGATCAATGTCATCTGACTTAACTCTCACTTCTACTGAGAAGGGATGATTAGCTCTGTCACAGATGAGAAGATTGTCCTTAGACAATTTGGTCCCATAACTAGAAAGGCTATGAGACATCATCCGGAGGCCACGTTTTCTTCCCTTTGTGGAAGTCCTCAGAACAGTAGCCTGAGTCTAACTGCATCCCTAAGTTTACTCTTTCTATTTTACCATCTCTTTTCCAGTCTGACCATGAGATTCAGGCAGATAACCTTCACCCTGGCTGGACACCCACTGAGAACCTGAGGGCCCATGAATTCTGAAAATAACAACTGGAATAGTTCTCTGCAAACAAAAGCAACTGACCTGGCTAACTTGAGCAGAAAGCAGGGTTTCTTCTAAGGCTATGTGCCGTCTTACATAAACAAAAGGAATCAGGAGCCTGGGCTCAGAGGAAGAGCCACCAGGTTAACTCGGGGGAGCAGGAGCAAATGGGCCCTGGCGTCATGGCTGCTGCCAGGATGAGTCAACTGCAGACTGTTTCCATCATCATATCACTCTGCTCAGGAAGAGGAGGAGATTGTGGCCCAGGCCGAGTCACATGGCGGAGCCTGTGCAGCGAAGGGGAAGGCTGGGTAATTGAGTGCAAGCGCCGCTGCATGCAGCAGGGGAGGAGTCCCCCACAGGAAAATCAAGTGCTGGGTGGGCGAAATAACAAATCCCTGCTACAATAACGAAAGGTCTCCTGTGCCCTCACAAATGCCCTCCCTTGTCACATTACAGTGAGTGGTTTCTGCTTACTCACATATTCCCTCCCACAGAGCCCTCTGAGTCTGAGCAGAGCCATGGAGAACAGTCTCCTGCACTATCACCACGAGCCAGCACTGCTTCCAGCTTTGATTCATTACACACATCACTTCTATCTTACCCACCAGAACATGATCTATATGGTAATTTATTTCAGTTTTGTACTTGTGGCCGCCCCCTCACGTCCTTTATCATTACAGCGGAGTTCTGCATCAGTGGCCATGAACATGAAGACCCACCCCTCAGCCAGAGGGAGGAAAGAACTCTACCCTCTCTCCCTTTCCTTCTCAGAGAGGGAATCAGCCAGCCAGCCACAGCCCAGACTTGATAGGTTAGATGCGCAAACCCTCTGGCAACATCTGTCTCTCTGAGAATGCCGAGTTCTACAAATCAGAGAGAGAGAGAAATCAGCAGACAAATTGTGTAACTGAAATCGAAGAGCCAACAACAATGGCTCTGAAAGCTCACAAAAGCCCTTCTACAATGACACTGTTATTGAAATGAAGCCCTGTAGACTTTCCAGACATAACAGTTTAGACATTTCCTGAACAATGGGGCAGAATTTGTGATTCTGAAATAGAGATAATTTGTTTGAATCATCCACTTCATTAAGATACCAAAAAGGGTTTTCAACTTATTAATGTGACATTTTAATAGCAACATGAGCAAATGTTGCCCTTACAAATTAGTAATAGTTTGTGTAGGGGGGGAAATAAATGGAGAAATGGTTTTGTCAACAAAATAAATGAAATATAAAATCTGCTTTACCTCTGGAGTTGCATGAATAGGACATGCTCTTAATTCCTGTAAATCTGACTTCAGAAAGAGCTTTCCAGGGAATAGTTGGTAGGACAGATATGCCCCTTCGTCTTATCTAGGAGATACTAACTTGGTAGGGAAACCTGGATATCCTACAGGGGCCTGGGAGAAAACAAAACAATACACTAAACCTAACAGTCTACTTCGCATCTCACCCAGCAAAGTAGTGCCACTCATTGCAGGTGACCCAAAGTTCTGAAGGGGGACAGGAGACAGGCTAGGAAAAGGTGAACATCTCTGCTAATAAAATAGAAGAATTGTGATCAGTTTGTGATTAGACAGTCTAGTCAATTTCTGTTTCCAAGGAGGTAGTGCTATAGGAGGAGAGGGAATAAAAGATTATCACTAAACAATAACTTTCAAGACAGAGATGTCAAACATGCAATATTATTTTTTATGCCTGTGACCTAAAGCTCTCCATATCCTCAAACATGAAGATCTGCTTCACATAAGGGTCGTGTTTGAGCAGAAATCACAGAGGGGCAAGGGGATGGGAGGTGAGAGAACAGGACAGGAAAGATAATTAGCCCAAGCCCATGCATAAAGGTGAGATATGTTAGACTAACTTCTTTCAGATGTGGAATAGGCACCAGAACCATCTTTATTTTACTAGGGCTCAAGTTGTAGGTTGGCCATATTAACATTTGGTTACATATTCAAGAGTATATTACTATTATTTTAGAATGGCACATAAATGAGCAACTAGTCATTGTGAATGCTTTCTAAAACACTTCTTATTCTCATTTCCCTAAAGGAGTCTCCAGATAAAAATGATAGCAGCTCCTGTTATAATAAAACTATATAATACCCTTCTTTGGGGGGTTCATGCCTTCTATTAACTAGTCTCAATCAGTCTATCAGACCTTGTCTCTCAACACTCAACACTCAGAACACTCTACTTAGCCAAGCAGATCACCATTTGATGCCCTACTTATGTTTAACTCTTCCTAAAATTTAAGTCTTTGTGACATTCTCTACATTGGGAAAAGCTTCCTTAATTCAAATTCTTTGTTTTCCTTAAGTTTTAGTTCATAATTACAAATTAATTTTTGCCCCAATTACCCTGAGCCTAAGCTCATTGATCTTCTAAGCTCTCACCACATTTGCCTGTCCATATGTTACCTTTACATATCCTAAAGCAATCCATGCAAGTATATGCTTTTGTCTCCACAACTAGATTATGAGGATTTCATGGCAACAACCAATTTTTCCATTTCTTTCTGGCTCTAAAGCCACTAAACCATGGGGAGGAAGCACTGCAGTATGTACTCAGGAAAGTTTTGTTGAATAATTAAGAAGATATCTTTGAATAGAAACAGGTTGCACTGAAAGCAAAAATAGGGAGAAGAGTGAATGGAGGTAGTAAAAAAAATAAGTTAAAAACATTATCCCACTCCCTGAGAGGACTCACAGCTACCTTTAGAGACACTAAAACCCATATGAAAAATAACAAGAACACACTCATCAGACACATAAACTAGGTGCAGTCTTATGGCCCACCGTGCACGGATGCCTCTGCGGGAAGTCCTGGAGGGCTGAGGCTTTGCTGTGATGAACCAGGGTCACACAGCTTTAGAAGGACATGGCTGAGACCATGAGAGGGTAACCAGAGTGTGATGCTGTTGGCTACCACCCAGGAATTCTTGCTGCAGCTCAAAAAAATTCCTTATTTATTTATGTATTCATTTATTTACTGTTTTATTGAAGTACAGCTGGTATACCAAAAAACCTGCACATAATTATTATATAAAATTTGGTGAGTCTAGACATATGTATATACTCATGTTACCTTCACCACAATCAAGGAAATAAATATATTCATCACCTCCAAAAGTTTCCTGGGGTAACCTTTGCGGTGTGTTTTGGTGTGTGTGTGTGTGTATCCATGTGTCCGTGGTTGTATGCATGTGTCTGTGTTAAGAACACTTAACATGATATATACCCTCTTTAAATATTTTAAGTGTACAATACCTTCTTGTTAATGATAGGCACAATATTGTACAGCAGAGATCTCTAGATCTACTTATCGCATGTAACCGTAACTTTATATCTAAGAAATCTCTTGTTAAGAGAAGAATCTGTTGCACCACTGTGAACTGCCCAGAAGAAGGCTGTGTTGTGCAGCAGCACAGGAATGTTGAAGGAAAGCCAGTAACACTTTCCCAGTGGTTACTCCAGTCAGCTTGGAAACTCAGAAAATGTGGGTGGAGGCTCACATGGCTCCATATTCCTAACTCCCACAGAAAGTCCCCTGGCCTGCTTTGTTTTTCATCAGCATACATATGACCACCTTACATAGTACCCACTTATTTGCTTATTTATTATCTTAGTTCTCCCACTGGTATATTGAGAATAGCTATTTATTTTGTTTTACAGTTTATGGAATGGAGCTGGGCGCTTAGTAAATGAGCATACTTATTTGTTGAATAAATATAGTATTACTGGATAACTGAATTAAATAAATTATTAATTCAAGATACATTTCACTACATTTATGTTTTACTTTGTAGTATACCCCTTACCCACCACTGAATAGATATAACCTCAACTTCAGATGATACTCAAAGGAAAAATTATAGTTCTTCCTCAAGGTAATTTGGATGATTAAATAACATAATATAGTGCTTGCAATTGAAAAATAGTTTAGTAAATTTTGTTTATTTTTACTACCAGGAACACATATGCACACATATATACATACTAGAGACCTGATGCACGAAATTTGTGCAAGGGGCTCGGCCCTCACAGCCCCGGCTTCATCCGGAGGGTCGTTCGACTGTCTGGTCTAATTAGCATATTAAGCTTTTATTATTATAGATACATATCCTTAATGGAAAATAATTCCCTATCTACATCCAATGAGGAACAACTAGTTTGTCTTAGGTATGTGTTGTGTGTCATTATGGCCTAGAAATGTAGCTCTAGATAAGTATTCAAAAGATGTGTCCAACCAATGAACACAGATAGTAGGTTGGGTGAGGGCATATGCTGGGGGGTGGGAGCAGCTGGGGAGAGGTCAATGGGTGGGGGGGGGGGGGGAAGGGGACATATGTAATACTTTAAACAATAAAGAATTTAAATTCTTAAAAAATGTGTCCTTAATAAATTAATGAATTCTGTAACAGACATTCACTAATAAGACCAATGGCATCTTTTATAGTTAATAGCAATGCCTATATCCTGAATAGTGCTAATATAAACTGCAAATGTGATAAATTTATTAGTATCATAAATGACAAGTCTTAAAATTAAACTATTGTTACTATCAATAAACTTCGTTATGTTGGAAATAAGATCATGAATGCCTTTCTGCTTTTATTTTTTCACTTGTTCTTATTCACAATGGTTATGAATAAAAAAGGACACATACATGTAATAAGCAAGCATTTAGGAAGACTCCAATTTTTGTTTATTTTTGAAACTTGATGTTGACTCATGTGTCTCATCTCATCTCTTCTCTACCTTAAAATAAATTATTTTGATTCCATCTGACAACTTCCCTTCTAGTCCTTCCTATGTTCTTTTTTTTTGTGGATCATTAGCCCGATAGCAGTGGCTCTATGAGAGACACGAGATTTCATTGATTTTGAACATCATGAGAGGTAGCAAGATTTTCCTCTTTTTCTGCTGTACTTTAAAACTGTTTCCTAGCATGCAGGTGTGAAATTATGTTTTAATGAAATGCTAAACATAATGTAACGGACAGAAACAGGGGGAAGATGAAGAGTAACTAAATCAAGGACATTCTACTCCACCTTTTCAACATTTGTCACACCATCCGCATCCTCCAGTCATCTTTATACTCTTCCCCAATATCCATCTGACAGTATTTCATTTTTGCTTCCACTGACCCAAATGCTAAGAATTTTTTAACATTAAATATCCCCTTTTCTTCTCAGATTTCCTAGGCCTGCATATCCTCCCTGGAACACTTATTTCTGCTTTTGCAGCCTTTTTAATATCTGAATCACAGGAAAGGGCACTAGGACTGAAGCCTGACAGGACGTAAGATCTGCCTGGTCTCAAACTCAGGACTTTCTCCTACCCCATTTCCAATTTGTCAAAACGCAACTCAGGAAAAACACCTCTTCTGTAACCCCTTGAGCAAAAGTTACCAACACTCTCTTGTTTTATTTATTTTTTATTTTTTTGCATGAAGAGTTTTATCCTAAGGAGAATGTTAAGGAGGTCAAAGGTCAACTCCAAGTACAACTCACTGGAAATTTACACCTCCCTCTGTGACAATTCATTCTAAACAAGCATATGCAAGATTCTCCCACTCTGTTTCTGGTTCAAGAAGCTTCTCTTTAGAATAGCACTGTCCAGCAGAACTTCTGGAAAGATGAATTGTTCTATCTGCAACTCCCACTATGGCAGCCACTGAGCCCTTCAAGGGGAGCTAGTATGACTGAGGAACTGCTTTGTTAATTGTATGGAATTTAAATTAAATGAAATGTGGCTAGTGCTACTGCATTGCAGAGTGCAGGTTTAGAGTAACAACCTGTCTGCTTTCTCACACCACCTGAGAAACCTTGTAGTCCCACCACCCTGCCCACACCCACACTGCTGTTGCCAATAGCAGCAATATCTCCTCTTACGTCTCAGTTTTGTTAAGGAATGCTTTTGTTTTAGAATTCTTTTTATCCCACACAGACTGTTTTCTCCACATGGTTTTTTCTATTTATTTGTTTTGGCCTTTTCCTATTACAGACTTTCTTCTAATCTGATACTTGGCTTTTTCTTCACATATAAGAGTGTGGAAGTTAATAACTAAATGGAAATCAGGGCTGTGGATACACTTGCAGACGATGATCTTTATTACATGTTGAAGTGGCTGAAATCGTGTTTACTTGTTCACTTTTTAAAATTACAGAATCCCCATGTCAGTTCATTCAGGTTGGTGGATGCAGTAGAAAACATGTTTCCAAGATCTCGCTGGAATGTTTACACCTAGCTATTGCTGTCCAGAGTGCTTACAGAGGAAAATAGCAAGGGGGTAGGGTGGGGAGGGTCTCAACAATATAATTTAGTACTGATGCCCAGTGTTTTCAGTAGGGAACCCTGCTCTTCACTGTTCCTCGTGTTTTACAGTACAGAGATCCTTTAGTATCTATCCCCCACCAGAGAATAAACCTCCTGTTTATTCTATCTGGAGGGAGAAAGGTAATCCTCTGGCTGTGGGATGTGAAGGTTTGATGTTATACCTGCTTCTTAAGCAGACAGTCAACCATTCCTTACAATTTAAGCATTGTGCAAGCTTATCGAGGGTCCCTTCACCTAAAATGGGTGGTTTCTCAGAAACCCCTTCTCATGAGTCTACTTTCAAGATATTTCTAAATTAGTTACTACTCATCCGCTCTGAGTTTATTTATGAAGTCGACCTGAGATAAACATGTGTTCAATGTACCATTTTTAAACATAAATAATCTCAATCTGTTTTATTTATACTAGTAGGTGAGGATGTTTTGAGGGGTGGGGGGATTTTATCCACCCTGTGTTTCTGGTGCATGGTGCACAGAACGTGGTGGGCATTCTAAAGTACTCTCTAAATGAATAGATACATACATGAAGGCAGAGATCAATAAAAGCACAGATAGGTGGATGGACACATGAAAGAGAGCACCTTCATGGTTTTTCGTGTTGGCCATCGACTATGGAGGGTGAGCTGTCTTTTGAAGTAGCATGTCTTTGGAGTTGTCTTTCTGCTCTCCAGTCCACTGAATGTTTCCTGGTTTGAATTACAGAGCACTGACACCGACTAGGCCTTGAGTGATTATTTGCCCCTTCCAATGCTTTCTCCTCCCACCAGGGCTACATAGATGCTCTTATGGCAGCAGCCAGCCACTTCCCCCTTGGAATCTGGTTATGAATAACATTATAGAAAGTGAAGATCATTGCTCCTTCTCCTAAGAATTTGTGAACCACTGTTGTTAAAATAAGAGACAGTGCCTTGCAATGCAGATTTCATGGATTTTCTGTGAAGCATTTGTAAGGTAACAGTGCACTTTTCAAAGATTTCTGCTCTACATCAGGAGTTTTTGATTGCATCTAACATACAATACTATAGTGGGAGAATTCATGAATATTTTACTTATAGAGAGAAAGGGAAAGCTAACCTGTAGAAATAATATTTTACTCCGTAAAGCTTTAGATTGTTTTTCTTCCCCCTGCCCAGGTTTTTTTTTTTTTTTTTTAAACCCTACATTAAACAGCGACTTTGAAAGTTCCTCTTTCCCTTTAACTGTTTTCACATTCTCAGGCTGTGCTCCTATGATCTCATAAAATTAAGCTATCAGGAGAAAATCATCACATCAGAAAGGGCTGGGAAGCTTTGAAAGCACCAGGCATCTCCCAAGTAGAGCAAGTCTTGGAAGCTTCCTCCGGGAAAAAAGCAATAGGTGGAATTGCTGAGCTCCTTGGTCTGCTAAGCTGATGCCTGCCTTCCCACACTTATCTTCTTTACACAAGCATTTTTCTTTAATGGCAGCCCACAGCTGGGAGAGAGGGAAGAGAAGCCATCATGCACACCAGTCAGATGCAAATATTCCATGGGGAAGATAAAAATAAAATATTGTACCTGAGTGAATGGCCTTCTAACACTTAAAATCTTGAGCTGCTTTATGAACACGTTTTCATTTCCCACCTTCCTCCCCACCCAATATTCTGATCTCCTTGTAAATTTTAACTTCCAGGAGGCAGACTCTGCTTCAGATTGTTAACAGCTTGGACAGCAAAAAGACTGGGCTTTTTATTTTATTTTATTTTGCACTAAGAGTTTTATCCTAACAAAATGTGAAAGAGAAGGAGGTCAGCTCCAAGTACAACTCACTGGAAATTTACACCCCTGTGACTATTCATCTAGACAAGCATATTTTCTTCTACTTAAGCCCCTTGTATTTCCGAGGCATAACAGACTATTGTTCCTTAAAGAAGATACACAGCAGACATACAATACAGGACTTCTTTAGACAACTGGTCTCAAACTTTGGTGCATACCTGAATCACTTGCGAGATTCTATTTAAAATGAAGATCTATAGGCCCTTTCCCTCGTCTGCCAAATCAGAATGTCTGTGTTTTGAGAAATGCATGAAATCTAATTCCCCAAATGCAACAAGGGGTGAACAAGAAATATAAAAGTTATTTTAGTTTGGTGACTTAAAACACTACATATAGCCCTGGCTAGTGTTGCTCCGTGGTTAGAATGTTGAACCAAGCATTGAAGAGTTGTGGGTTTGATTTCTGGTCAAGGGCATGCACCTGGGTTGCAGGTTTGATCCCAGACCCCAGTTGGAATAATGTGAGCATTCGGGAGGCAAGCAATGGGTGTGTCTTTCTCATATCTCCCTCCCCCCCTCCTTTAAAATAACTCATAAAAAAATCCTCAGGTGACGATTAATAAGAAAATAAATAAAAATAAAACACTACATTTGTCTGGCAAAATCACACAAATCTAAGCTTGGATGAAATCTTCTCCAGACCCCATTACCTTCTTCCTGCCCCTTTCTACCTAGTGTTTCTTTTGTTCCTTTTCTACCTGTCCCAAATTTAATTTCAACTTAGAAATGTTTTTCAGATTGTCTAACCACTATGCTGTATACCTACAACTAATACTGAATGCAAAATATAACTGAAAAGAATAAAATAAAATGTCTTTCATTTGGTATCTGTCATACACAGCAGAGTATGTGAAATGAAGCTGACAGCTCACCAGCATTAACCGAGTATCTAACTATGGCTAAGAGGCCAGAGAAGCTGTACTTTAAAAGGACACTGAAATATGAAATATGATCAAGGTTCTCCTGGCCTATGTTCCCAATGAAAGATGATCAGATTAAGATGTGGTACATATATAAAGTAAGTATTACTCAGCCAAAAAGAAAAGTGAAACCTTGACATCTGTGACAATATGAATGGAATTAGAGGTAATTATGTTAAGTAAAGTAAGTTAAAGAAAGACAAATACCATATGATTTCACTTATATGTGGAATCTAAAAAACAAAATGAATAAAACAGAAATAAATCATAGATAGAGACCATTTTTAGATGGGAGTGAAGTTGGGGGGCTGTATAAAAAAAGGGGAAGGGATTAAGAAGTACAAAATGGCTGTTACAAAACAGTCATGGGTATGTAAAGTACAGCACAGGGAATATAGTCAATAATACTGTAATAACTATGCATGGTGCCAGGTAGGTACTACTAGTAGACTCACAGGGAGGATCACTTCGTAAGTTATAAAAATGTCTAATCACTATGTTCTATAACTAAAATATAATATTGTTTGTCATCTCTAATTGACAAATTAAAATTTTTAAAGTTTCTCATGGATTTGGGTAGAACTCTAGAAGAAGTGTTGTTTTTTTGGGAATACAACAAAATGCTTTAGCGTCCCAGTAGAATTGATTTACTTCCATGAATGTATCTGGTAAATTTTCTTAAATGGATTCCTCTCTGGATTTGCTTGAGTAGACCACTTTTTAACATAGACAGATGCCTGGGTTCTCCATTCTTTGCCTTTTTTCTGGTAATTTATTGGAGTATGCTCTTCCAATATCTTCAGAAGAGACCTCTCAACTAAGTTTCTATGAAGAGAATAACAACAACCCAATATATCAAGAGCTATGATCTTGGTAGGTGTTTATCTATAATAGAAAATATTTTCAGATTCTGAAAATAATTGAGGAAATTTCTTTCCTTCTTTTCCCTTTTCTCCACTTCCTCCATCTCCCTCCCCCCTCTCTTTCTCTATCTCACATATTTTGGCTATAGTGAAGTACAATGTAATGACCCACAGTTATCATAGTCAATGGTGCTTTGCCTCTTGTGTGAAATGTCTAGAAAAAGATCGCCTGCCTCAGATGATTCTTGTGAGAAGCAAATGGGATAATACTTGAAAGGCACATAGCATATGACCTGGCACATAGTAAAGCTCAGTAAATATTCACTGTCCTAATGACACACAGCATGTAAAATGAGTTTGTGTGTGTTTCCAATGAGAGTTTCCAGTAAGAAGTTGAGGTCAATCCCTTTGAGTCCCAATTTCAAATGGAAATTGCTGAGAGATAATACAGGGCCATGCCAAAAATAATGAATACTCTCTAGTCAGTAATTTCATATAAACAGTTTTATATGTACCAGATTTTTTTCATTTAGGATATCATTAAAGTGCTCGTGCCATCTAAGGCCAACTGCAAAAAATAAATGTTTGATGGGTATTCCATCCAAAAAGAAATAATTGGTTAAGCAAGACAGACATGCTGAAGAGGACACATCTGCTTGGCCATTTGGAAGCTAAACGGTAAACAATGCTAAACTTAAAATACATATAACCCCCAAGTACCTAACTTTCTCCTTTTGAGTAACTACTCTGATTGAAAACCCTAGGTGATAATCATGTATGTTTAATGTTTCTAATAAAGTCAAAGGCACCTGTGTTTCTCTCATTCCTCAGAAATACCAGCTGTTAGCTATCCTCAATAAATGGGATATCACATTTGCGACAAGCCTGTTAGGGGAAACTACAAATGCTAGTTTGAAATAGAGAATAATAGTAAGTTATCAAAATACTTTTTCTCTAAAATATACCTCATTTAAGTGTATTATACTCATTCACTTTTGGAAAAAAACTGGGTTCTAAGGAGGACAGCAGCATTAACAAGAGGATATATCAGAAAGCATTCTTTAGAAGAAATTTCAGCTGCAAAGCACCACATTCTGCAATACATCTATTTCCAATGCAATCAATCTCCCAACCTGGTTCATTTCAAGATGTCCCATCCAGTTGTATCTGAGGAAAACCTAGGAGTTATTCTTCATACTTTCTTGCCTCATGATCTATATCCAAGTTCTGTCAGTTTCACCTCCTATACATTTGTCAAATCAATCCATCTCACTCCCATTTCCACATCTACTACCCTAATGCAAGTCACTTTTTAAAAATATATATTTTATTGATTTCAGAGAGTAAGGGAGAGGGTGAGAGAATCATTGGTCAGCTGCTTCCTGCATGCCTCCTAATGGGGATCAAGCCTGCAACCATGGCATGTGTACTGACAGGGAATCGAACCATGACCTCCTGGTTCATTCCTCGACGGTCAACCACTGAGCCACACCGGCCAGGCTGCAAGTCACTTTTTCTCTTACCTAGTCTACTGCAATACCATCATAACTAGTTCATCTGTCCCTCTCTGGCTCTGCAACAATCCAATCTCCTACTGCAGTTCAAATGATCTTTTTGGATTGCAGCCTGGATCATGTGACCTCCTCAACTTCCACAAGAGGCCCTGTAAGATCTTCCCCTGCCTATCTCTCCATACTCCATCTGGCTTCTTTTTCCTCCTAGAATTCTGTACTGATTTCAACAAGAATGTATGCTTAAATTGTAAGGAGCAATAGTTCTCTCCTCCACACTACCTTGAATGAGCTAATTAAGGTACATATTTTGAACAAATATTCAACATAATATATTTGGCTTACCAGCTTGAAAACCAAGATTTGAGCACTTACAAACATGAGAAACATGCTGGACCAAAATTTCTTTCCCTCAATGGATAATCATAGCATAAGTATTCTCTATTCAGGTAAAATCTATACAATATAAAGGTCCTATATGTATAACAGGCCATATTTACCTAACTTTTTGTGATCAGATTAGTCAAATTCAAGTAAACAGAGGCTTTTAAAGTGCCTAATTTATTTTTACAGAATGATAAAAGTGCTTTCTTCCAGATAATCTTTTCAAATATTGCTAAGATATCTGTACCTTAGCAGTGAATTTGGGTGAACCACTTCATTTCTCTGAGTCTTTTCCCTTTAGTAAAATGGAGTTAAAAACATCTGACACAGCCGAAACCAGTTTGGCTCAGTGGATAGAGCGTCGGCCTGTGGACTGAAGGGTCTCGGGTTCGATTCCGGTCAAGGGCATGTACCTTGGTTGCGGGCACATCCCCAGTGGGAGGTGTGCAAGAGGCAGCTGATCGATGTTTCTCTCCCATTGATGTTTCTAGCTCTCTATCCCTCTCCCTTCCTCTCTGTAAAATATCAATAAAATATATTTTTAAAAAAAATCTTTCACAAAGGTGGTTGTAGGAATTTAGTAAGATCATGTACATAAAAGCATGGCATTTTCCCCCTTTTGTTGCTTTACTAATGTGACTTTGAAAATAGGAAAATGCACTTCAACTAGTTCCCGCTCAAAATACAGAATATATTTATGCTGGAAAGGATGTAAAGATCATCAAGTTCAACATCCTCATTTTACAGATGAAAAACCTGAAGTCCCATGTGGTGCCCCAGGTCACAGAGATATTTAGTGGGAGCTGAGACCAAAAAGAATGTCCTCTGAGTCTCTCTTAAAGCCATTTGTATTTTATCAGACTGATCTGGGTAGATTTATTTTTTTTCTCTCTTCCCCTCCATTTTCATATTTCAATTTAAAACTAATGACCATAATTGTGTATCTAAATTTAGGCTACATTCATTTCATAATTTTCAGAAAGGAATCCTAAATACAAATAGATTATGCCAAAGAGTTCAGACTTTGAAAGAAAAAGATTTAAGCTTGATTCCTAAATCTATTTGTTGGCTGAATAACCTTGGGCAAGCCATTTAATTTCTCTGAGCCTCCATAACCTCATTTGTTAAATGGGAAATGTAACAACTATTGCAAATAATTACCATGATGATTATATATGAGATAAATTCTGAATGCAAAGAGCCAAAGTAAAATAGTGCTGAGAACCTGGTAAGCCCATAAAAAGTTAACTTCTTTTCTGCCAGAATCTGCAGAACTGAATGCCAAAATAAGTGGCAGCATACTTTAGAAGGAGTCATGTTGAAACACCTAACTCAAGGTGTAAGGAATGATAATGCAGATTTTTGCTATTGTGATTGCTAACAGAATTCAGAATACCAGTTTAAGTTTGTTTTCAAAGTTAAATAGAAATTCAGGCAGCTTTAAAGTGTCTTTGAAATAAACTGCCTTTCTTCTACACCTTTTTCTGTTGAGAAATCACATATAAATTCTTCTTTTTTGATAACGAGAAAAGAGAACTATCGGCAGGAAATTTTTACCTATGATTGATGATTCCAGTCAGCTTAAAAGAGAAAGTATCTCAGATGTAAAAATTCTGACACATCACTTTCTGCCAAAACTACATAAAACAGCCACAAGTTTAATCCAATAACTCAACTCTGTAAAATGACAAAATTACATCTTTGATATTAATAATCTTCAAATAATTCTCTTCCTCCCCCATTTTTTTTTTGTCTCATTCACTGTGTGGGGCTGCATTTTACTCTGCTTTTGTGTGGCAGTTTAAATAGATATTGTACAAGTTCACTTACTTTGGCATCAGGTTGTGGTGCTAAACTATGAGAAATGGAATTGCTTTCCTCTATGATTCCCAGTGCTTGTGTAATATTTTAAGCTGTATCTTGAGTTATTTCTTCTTTCAGTTTCTCAAAATATTTTTCTTTCTATTATTATAAGGACCCAAATTTTGTAAAGAAAGAAGATGAATGTATTTCAGGCCCCATTTGGCTGAGAAAACTGAGGAAAGGTGGTAGACTGAATATATCTGGATTATACCATTTGTTAATAGCATTGCTACAAATCTTCTGATTCCCAGTCCAGTATTCTTCTGTTTGTGAGCTAATTGGGAAAATATGTAAGCCCTAGGGGAAAAAATCATACCTATACCTAAAGTATACATAGCAGACTGATCTATGATTATTGGATTATGTGAATATAGACTCCAACCACCCCAATAATTAAATACTTTCTTAAAATTAGGTGTATATGTTGCAGCCACTGAAAATTTGCATGTGTGTATATAAATGTATATATGTATGTACAGACAGATATATACATACGTTGACACATTAATTCATGTAATAGTACACCCTTAGCCACAGGGGATATGTTCCAAGACCACCAGTGATGCTTGACACTAGGGATAGTACCGAACCCTACACATATTATGTGCTTTCCTATAACTACATATCCTATCTAATAAAGAGGGGATATGCTAATTGAACCTCACGCCATTGAAAAGATGGCAGCGCCCACAGCCAATAAGGAGGGAGTATGCTAATTGACTGCCACACCCTCAAATATAGTGGCACCCACAACCAAAATATGGTGGCGCCGAGTCCCCTCAGCCCTCCAACTGCCCAAGGCTGGCCCGAGTAGCAGGCAAGCCTCGGATTGTGGCTGCCCAGCCGCCCAGGGCTGCCTGTGGCTTGCGCAGCCAGCAGTGGCAGCAGCAGAGGTGTGATGGGGCGTTGCTTTCCTGATCGCCGGGTTGCCTCCTGCCCCTGAAGGCTCCTGGACTGTGAGAAGGGCAGGCCGGGATGAGGGACCCCCTCCAGTGCATGAACTTTTATGCACCGGGCCTCTAGTCCTATAAAATAAAATCCTAATATGCAAATCGACCAAACAGTGGAACCAATTGCTGTGACGTGCACTGACCACCATGGGGCAGACGCTCAATGCTCAGCTGACCAACTGGAGACAGTTCCTGCATTGAGCATCTGCTCCCTGAGAGGGAGGTGACCAGCAGCAGCAATCAGTGGGTGGCACCAGCCAGTGGGTGGCGCCAGGCCACCAGCCAAGGTGGGTGCCCTGGGCGGGGGGGTCCCCCATCGCCCCACCCACCGGTCATCCTGCAGATGGCCCTGATCGCCAGCCAGGCCTAGGAACCCTACACTATATATTGAGAACAGTCCCTTAGATTTAAAAATTAAAACCTGGAAAGGCTACTCTGTAGGGTGCGGCTTTAGGGTCAAGCCTCAGACTGACCTGTGGCAGGGCCACAAACAAGTTCCAGTATGGAGGGCAGAGCCCTCCTAGCATAATTAGGCTTGACCTTATAGCCCTCCCTAGTTCCTTCCTAGGTAGCTAATGGGCTGTGGGAGGTGCAGCAAGGGCTGCCAAAACAAGGTGAAACTCACAAGAACATTGTAAACATGTTAACCACTACCCTTGTTTTGCTTTGTGTGCTCTGACTATAAAATAAGTACTTGGCTTGCAGGCAGTGGCGCTGTCTATCCATCAGAGAAGCAGCATCCCACCTAGCCTTGGCTGTATTCTCGTCTGTCTTCTTTAATCCTTCACTGCCCCTCCTCAGGCCCACCGAACCTGCCTGTGCTGGATGCAGCACATGTGGCGCCCAATGTGGGGCCTGAGTATGAGGGAACTATAATTGCAAGGTGACAGGATGCTCCAGTGAAGCACGTGCAGAAAGCAAAAAGTAAGGTAAGGAGTGAAGTTTAGTAATAGCTAGGTGTAAAACATGGGAAATTCAGGGTTGCAGGAAAGGAACTTCTATGTATCTATACTTAAGGCTATGCTCCAAGCATGGGGCTGTTCTGTGAGGCATTAACAGCTTCTCAATTTGTTGGATTTTGTAAACAAAACTTGCCCATGGTTTCCTGGGGAAGGAAAGGTAAATGTAGAGACATGGGAGTAGGTAGGAAAGCATCTTAGGGATTATTATAAAGCTGAAGGTCCAGAGAAAATTCCTACCCCTAGCCTGTGTCCCTGATTTGGGACTGCCTAGAGCCCACTCCTGAAAGGGAATGGATGAATGTGGCAGGGGAACTAAGATAGTGGAAGGTGACCAGAGGCTTAATGTTGTCACAAAGGCTTCTCTCTCACCTGGAGACTACTTATTATGTTAGTACTAGAGGCCCAGCATGCATGAAATCGTGCGCGAGTAGCTTGCTTCCGCTTGCCTCAGCTGGTCGCCCCACCCATCGCTGCTTGTAGCTTGTGCCCCACCCTCCACTGCTCAGAGCTCTCTGCCACTCGTAGCTCTCCACCGCTAATAGCTCATTCCATGCCCCACCTGCCACGAGAGCCGCTGCTCATGGGCCGGGGTGAGGGACTGAGAAGTGCTCCATGCGCCTCCTGGTGACCGGTCATTTGGTCATTCCAGCGTTCCGGCCACTGGCCTTTTATAATATAGACTTTATCTGTGTTTGTGCTGACATTGGACTTGCCTATATTCAAGGAGTGGTATTACCTGCTGCATTAAAGGAGATGTTATTTGCTGGTCAACAGAAAAAGAAAGGGGGATGTTTTAACTGTGGTAAACCAGGACATTTTGCTAAAGATTATAATGCTAGAAATGGAAGTCAAAAGGCTACAGGGCATGGAAACAAGCAGCCTGGACTATCCAAGATGCAGGAGAGGAAAGCATTGGGTAAATGAATGCTGCTCCAAGACTGATGTTGATGATAATCCAATGCCTATTAGGCAGGGAAACTTCAAGCAGGGCCAGCCCTGGCCCCACCGAACAGTAGGGGCCTTATCCTTGACCCCACTGCAGACTTTCCAGCTGGCTCAGTCCCAAAGACAACTGTTTGAAATCTTTACCGTACCACCCCAGGAAGCGCAGGATTGGATCTCTGTCCCATCTCCTGATATGTGCCACAGGAGTGTATGGTCCCCTTCCCATGGGCATGATGGGACTAATTTTAGGGAGGAGTAGTTTAACATTGAAAGGGTTTCAATTTCTCCCTGGGGTGATAGGATCAGGACTATATTGGAGAAATTAAAGTAATGGAACAATTAATTCCATAAATCAGGTCTTACCAGAAACAAAAATAGCACAAATTCAAGGTCAGGCAATAATGGAAAGAGACAATCTTACTCTTAAAAAGCAATTACAAAAACAAAAAGGGGGAGAAGAACGTTATGTGTTAAATTTTTTGAATTACGATGCAGAGAGTTGTACAGTGGACGAAAGGCATCGGACCTCCAGTGCAATAACCTCCACCAAGTTAGCCCGGTGGAAGAATGCACAAACCAGACAAGAGTTTTACCAAATCCAGTAATGATGTGTGGAAGAGGTTGTGTTTTGTATCTTTACAGAAGGAGCAGCACAGACAATTTGGGTGCCAGAGCGTTACGTGTGTCACCACAATGGACCTAGAGAAGGTCCTTGCCCCTTCATTCAAAAGACTGAGAGTTGCCCTGATGACAGCAATGTGGATGAAGAAAAGGAAGGCTACACAAGGGACCGAGGTACCAACATGGGGTCAGCTGAAGAAGTTAACAACTGAAGCCCAGCAGATGGTAGAAAAGCAAGAAGTGGAAGCTACTCATTCAACCATGTTTCTGGCTATGCTAGCATTGGTTAGCTGCCAGTCTTCTGTAAGGTCTTGTGCAGCCAAGTCCGAGGACTCAGTAAATATACACCAACAACAAAAGAAACTTTCATTTTGTAGCTAAAAATGTTAAAATGTCTGTAGTTTGATTTCTCTCTTATTGCTGTGTTGCATTGGCATTGTTTTGTTATTGTTTTAATAGCCAGAGTTTTATTTTTGATGTTCAAATTTTAAAATGTTAACATGTCTGTAGTTTTTTTTTTGTTTGCATTGGCATTGTTTTATTGTTTTAATAGCCAGAGCTCTGTTCTTGATGTTCAAGTTTTACTTTTATTGTAGTAGCTTAAAAACAAAAAAGGGGGAGATGTAGGAAGAAGCTCTAGGGCAGCCGTGAGCAAACTACGGCCCGCGGGCCGGATCCGGCCAGTTTGGCTGTTCTATCCGGCCTGCGGAGCCAAAAGAGCGGAAGGTTCTCTTGCTCTCCCCTCCGCTCCTTCACCAGCAGCAGTGTTAACATGGCAACGTCGGGAAACACAGCCGCAGCTCCTTCTTCTGAGTGGGCGGATTTATATCCGCCCATTCAGTAGAAGGAACAGCCTCTCAATCTTCCAGAGGCTCCTTGTAATGCCCGCTGATGCGTCTCCCGACATCACCCTGGGAATGCGTAGACACGTTATCGTGGTGATGTAGGGAGACATGCCCCTGGAGAGCACAGTATCAGAGCCTTTCTGAGGTAAGATTAAGAGCTCTACTCAAACACAATTCTTTCTTGTTCCCACATTCTGTACATCACAATGACTTGTTAATAAAACAACAAAGACTTTTAGCTTTTAGGGCTTGTATCCACTGCAGTTTTTTTTCCCACTGCGGACGCGCGCAGCAGGGAAAAAGACACACAGAGGACATGTCACACTAGCTGTGCTGAGGCTGCGTTTTTTTGCTGATACGGATGTGGTATCAGTAACGCTACCATGGCCACTAACCACATGTGTTAGCGGCAAAACAAATGCATTTTGCGCTGCGTTTGCTTCTCCCCCTTGCGCCTGTAAAAATGCGTGCTACAGGGCATTTGTGTTAACATGCACCACTTCACATTAGCATCAACTTAAACATGATGGAAACCTGTGTACCCTGCATTAACCCTAGCTGTGCTGCATTGCAGTACTGCACCACACTGCAACGGCAGCACGGCTAGTGTGAATGAACCCTAATTCAGTGGGTTGAACAAAAAGATTGTATAGAAATGTGATGAACTGAAGATTTTATTACAAAATCGCTTAATTTCAGGGTTTCAGGAGTAATTGGACAAATGAAAAACTGAAAATCAAATGTTCATATCTAATACTTGGATGAAACCCTTTCCTGGTAATGACAGCCTGAAGTCTTGTACTTATGGACATCACCAGATGCTGGTTTTTCTCCTTTGTAATGCTCTGCCAGGCTGTCAGAGTAGGGGTATATATATAAATATCCTGCAATTTCCAGCTTTTAATAAGAAAAACTGTTGCAATGGGCATTTAAAAGTGGCACTTGGTTGTTTTTATAGAGTCCAGTGGATGCAATCTGACATTGATAATGGGCTCTTTCACACTATATGCACTGTGGCTGTTTTTTGCCAGTAACGGAAGTGCTAGTGGTAACTACTGGTTACCCATGTTTTGCACTGCCCTAGCACCTCCCATACAAGTGTGTCTGGAAGACACAGCAATGTGCAGCTATGTGTGTTACCATAAATAAAGGGCCTGTGTGAAAGATACACAGGTTTCCTATGGAGAAAAGGGGTTGTTCTCTATGGTCAGGGTGTGCCTCTGTCCCATGTATGAACTTTTTCAGATGATTTTGTTATATATATATTTTTTAGAAAACCAAAAATGTTATAGCAGAGGACATTTAATCACTTGTTTTTATACTTTACTGTCTTATTTTAGTAAAGAATTTAATAAGAGAACGGTACTGTTGGTTTTAGCCCAATATTAAACATGAGTGGACCAAAAAAAAGGAAAGTGGACAGTGAATGCTGAGTGTTTAAGAGGGAGTGGACAACAAAATATTTTTTCACTGACGTCCGATCAATGCCGGTATGTCTGATATGCCAGGAAACACTTGTAGTCTTCAGAGTACAATCTCAGCCATCACTTTGCCACAAAGCATGGCAACTATGCTAGCAAACAGTCACCTCAAGAACAGAAGGCTACTGCACAGAGGTTGATGGCTAAATTACAGGCTCAGCAAAATGTCTTTCACAGACAAACTGCAATTCAAGAGACAACTACCAAAGCAAGTTTTATGCTATCATTCAAATTAGCAAAAGCTAGCAAACCTCTCTCTGAAGGCGAGTTTTTGAAAGAATGTATGATAGAGACAGCAGGTCTCTTGTGTCCAGAGAGCAAAGGCAAGTTTGAAAAACTCAGCTTATTGCGCAGGGCAGTGGACTTGTTGAGTGGAACTGATTGATGAAGACTTGACCAGCAAGTTAAATAGTAAGGCAGAGTTCTTTAAGTTTTATTCACTAGCATTGGATGAAAGTAATGACGTAAAGGACACTGCTCAGCTCTTAATTTTTATCCGAGGGATTAGTGACAATTTTGAAATTACGGAGGAGTTTTTAGGCATGGAGCCACTGAAAGGAAAAACACGGGGAGAGGACTTGTATGACCGGGTATCTACTGTCATCGAGAAAATGAAGCTACCATGGAGTAAACTTGCTAATGTCACGACAGATGGATCTCCAAATTTAACTGGAAAAAATGTTGGACTGCTAAAAAGAATTCAGGATAAAGTGAAAGAGGAGAACCCTAACCAAGATGTTATTTTTCTTTACTGTATTATTCACCAGGAATCATTGTGCAAGTCTATATTACAACTTAATCATGTTGTTAATCCAGTCGTAAAGCTTGTTAATTTCATTCGAGCAAAGGGACTTCAGCACCGTCAGTTTATTAAGTTTCTGGAGGAAACTGATGCGGATCACCACGACTTACTTTACCACTCTCGTGTCCTCTGGTTGAGTTTGGGCAAAGTTTTCCAACGAGTGTGGGAGCTCAAAGAAGAGATTGGTGCATTTTTGAAATTAAAGGGGAAGTCTGATGAATTTACTGAGCTGAGTGACAAGAATTGGCTGTGTGACTTTGCATTTGCTGTAGATATATTTTCACATTTGAATGAGCTAAATGTGAAGCTACAGGGAAAAGATCAGTATGTACATGACATGTACACTAATGTGAAAGCCTTTAAATCGAAGCTGATTTTCTTTTCCAGACAAATTTCAGACAAAGTCTTCACTCATTTTGCCACACTAGCCACACAGAAGGAGACCATCCAAAACGTGAAGAAATACAGCAAATCACTGGATGACCTGCATGCAGAATTCTGTCGTCCGTTTTCTGATGTTGAAAAAATTGACCAGTCACTTCAACTGGTAGCCTGTCCTTTGTCACAAAACCCTGAAACAGCACCAGAAGAGGTGCAACTGGAACTCATCGATCTTCAGTCTGACTTTGTCCTAAAGGAGAAATTCAGCTCTCTTGAACTAAAGAGACTTTTATGCTTCACTTAATGAAGCCACTTTTCCAAACATCTGGAGGATGGCACAGAAGATACTGGTGCTGTTTGGGTCAACCTATGTTTGTGAGCAGACATTTAGCGTCATGAACATCAACAAAGGCCCTCACAGATCCAGCTTAACTGACGAACACCTCAGATCTAACCTGAGAATAGCCACAACAAAACTAACTCCAGACTTTGATGCATTAGCTAAAAAAGGAGACCAACAACACTGTTCCCACTGAAGTTGATGTTTTAAAGACCAAAAACCTTTCAACCCAGTCTACATTGCCATCTACATCTACGTCCCGGGCATAATTTGGAAGTTGCACTAAAGAAAATGTTTAATTTACTGTTTACACATTTTGTTCTTTTCTATTTGTTTTAGTTTTAAATTATTTTATTATATTTAAGTTTAATTTGAAAGGCTTTTGTGTACCTTTCCTTTTTTAGGCAATTTTATTTTGCCTTTGCCATCTTCAATATAAGTTATGTTATTGTGCTATGATTCCTCCATTTTTTGAAGTTTCAAATTATAACAATTAGTGTTTACATTCTTGTTAAAATGTTTGAAATGAATAAAACTATTGAAATAAAAAAAAGACCGTACCCTTTTATGTAATGATGTTTACTTTGAATTTATATTAGTTCACACAAACACTCCATCCATGCTTTTGTTCCGGCCCTCCGGTCCAGTTTAAGAACCCATTGTGGCCCTCGAGTCAAAAAGTTTGCCCACCCCTGCTCTAGAGTCAAGCCTCGGACTGACCTGTGCAGGGCCACAAACAAGTTCATGCTTGGAGAGAAGAGCTCTCCTAGCATAATTAAGCTTGCCCTTATAGCCCTCCCTAGTTCCTTCCTAGGTAGATAATGGGCTGTGGAAGGTGCAGCAAGTGCTGCCAAAACAAAGTAAAACCCACAAGAACATTGTAAACATGTTGACCACTACTCTTGTTTTGCTTTCTGTGCTCTGACTATAAAATAAAGACATGGCTTGCAGGCAATGGTGCTATATTTCCATCAGAGAAGCAGCATCCCACCTAGCCCCAGGTGTACTCTCCTGATTTCATGGACTCTGGCTTGCATATTTTGTGGTCAGCCTTGATTCTGACACTTATAACTGTGCAACAAAGCCAATTACTTATCTTCTCTCTGCTTCAGTTTTTACACCCATAAGATGGGGAAAATGGTACTACTGACTCAGAAGGATCATGTTATGTACTACTTTTTATAATCAGGGGGGAAAATGTAGCTGCCCATACAGCAGAAAGATGCCTTTCATCTGTATGAAAAGTATGGTCACTGGTGCATAGAGTGTCCCAGATTGTGAGAGGGTTGTCTGAGTGCCGGTTTAGGCCTGACATCCCCGAGGGGTCCCGGATTGCGAGAGGATGTAGGCCAAGCTGAGGGGAACCCCCCCACACCCCCTTTGCACTAATTTTGTGCACCGGGCCTCTAATATATGATAAAGTTTAATTTATAAATGTGGCACAGTAAGATATTAACAATAATGAATAAAATAGAACAATTACAACAATGTACTGTAATAACAGTTATGTGAATGTGGTCTCTCTCAATGTATTTTCTTGATCTGTACTCACCCTTCTTCTTGTGATGATGTGAGATGATACAATGTCTATAGGATGCGATGAAGTAAGTGAAATGACGTGGGCATTGTGATGCAACATTGGGTCACTATACGGATTAGTGGAACACAAGCATGGCAAAATCATCACAGTCAATTTGACAACCGAGCCAGGTACTAAGTGACTAGGTGGGCGGGTAGGGTATACAGTGTGATGGCTAGACAAAGGGATGATTCACTTCCAGGGCAGAAGGAACAGAATGACATGACATTTTATCACACTACTCAGAATAACATGCATTTACAATTTATGAATTCTTTATTTCTAGAATTTTCCATTTTATATTTAAGACCACATTTGATGACAGGAAACTGAGGAAAGAAAAACTGTGAATAAGGAGGGCCTAGATAGATGGGTTCTGTATGTGTGTGTGTGTGTGTGCGTGCATGTGTATTAGGAATCTGACTTAGAATATGGTAACAGTAGTAAAAGCAATGGAAGAGGCCAGGTTCTAAACTTCTTTCAAATCTAGCGTCAATAGGATTTGCCACTTGGTTGAGGTTCAGATGTAGGGTGGGAGAGAGGTGACTCAAATTTTATTGTCCTTAGAAACTGAGACAGTTTCCTGTGAAGTTAGTACTTGCAGAGATAAAACAGATTATAGGAAGAGTCGACTGTTTAGAAAATGAATGGAAATCAAGAGTCCACTTCCAGATATTTAAATCTGCCCATTATACATCCAAGAGGGAATATAAACAGACAATTAAGTATGAATCCATAATTTAGAAGAATGTTTGTGTCAGAAACTGTAATAGTGAAATATTTCATTTACATTATGAGATTAGAGATCAACTAAGGAGTAGGTGAAATAGGAGGAAAACTATTAGAACTATTAAAAAATCAAATGAAAACCGGTTTCAAGGAAATAGATTACGCCAAAACCGGTTTGGCTCAGTGGATAGAGCGTCAGCCTGCGGACTGAAGGGTCCCAGGTTCGATTCCGGTCAAGGGCATGTAGCTTGGTTGCGGGCACATCCCCAGTGGGAGGTGTGCAGGAGGCAGCCGATTGATGTTTCTCTCTCATCAATGTTTCTGACTATCTATCACTCTTCCTTCCTCTCTGTAAAAAATCAATAAAATAAAAAAAAATAAAAAAAATAAAAAAGAAAATAGATTACTAGCTTTGCCCAGGGTTACTGACAGGAGAAGTAAATGTGAATGCCTTTTTGAATGATATGAACAAAGAATGTTTTGCTAAACAAGAGAGTTGGGAAATTGAGAGAGGCACAAAGAATGGAGAACAACAAAATATTTTAATAGGAGATATCACTGCATATGAACATTAAAGGGAATGAAACTGGAAAAGAGAGAAAATTTGGTAAAATGGGAAAGAGGAAAAAAGTAGATGTCATAAATGCAGAAGAGTAGATGGATTCTAGTGGGGGAAAAAAAGCACTGGCTTTGAAAAGGAATAAAAAATGACTTGTTTTATTTCCTCAGTAAAATATTCAATAATAAAAAAAGGAGGAGGAGGGAGATGGAGGTGATGGTGATTTGAAGATGAAGACAGAAGTAGGAAAATATTTGCCTAAGAGAGTATGAAACTAAGATGATTAACAGCATGTATCTGCCATGAATTTAAGGTGAGACCAAACAAATGGTTGTGTGATATTTTTCTTATTAATACTTATCTGTGTCAGTATAGCTAAGAATAGACTAGAATTTAAATTAACCAGATGGCCCTGGCCTGTTTTTCTCAGTGGTTAGAGCATCAGCCTGTGGACATAAGAGTCTCAGGTTCAATTCCCAGTCAAGGGCATGTACCTCAGTTACATGTTTGATCCCAGCCACTGTCAGGGTGCAACAAGGAGGCAACTAATTGATGTGGGTCTCTCTCCCCCTCCTTCTTCTCTTCCACTCTCTCGCAAAAAATCAATGGAAAAAAATATCCTTGGGTGAGAATTAAAAAAATAGAAAGTAACCAGACTGATGACAGAGGGAGAAAAGGAGGGACAAAGGAATTCAGAATATATGCAAAAAAGTGACCATAACGCAGGGCCTGGTAATGTTAGCCAGGGAATAAGGGAAGTGAGACTAAGCAGTGATCAAAAAGAGTGAAAATTTCAAATAGTCAAACAGCTCAAAAGCAACAGCGGGGTTGAAGAACGAACTTAGATTTAAGTACATTAGCAGAAGATGGCAATTGAGGCTGGAAATATATTAGAAACTAGAGGCCCGGTGCACAAAATTCGTGCACGGGGGCGTGTGTGTCCCTCAGCCCAGCCTGCATCCTCTCCAATCTGGAACCCCTCGAGGGATGTCCGACTGCCCGTTTAGGCCCGTCCCAGTGGGATCGGGCCTAAACGGGCAGTCGGACATCCCTCTCAGAATCCAGGACTGCTGGCTCCCAACTGCTCGCCTGCCTGCCTTCCTGATTGCCCCTAACCGCTTCTGCCTGCCAGCCTGATCACCCCCTAACCACTCCCCTGCCAGCTTGATTGATGCCTAACTGATCCCCTGCCAGCCTATTTGCCCCTAACTGCCCTCCCCTGCAGGTCTGGTCACCCCTAACAGCCCTCCCCTGCAGGCCTTGTCCCCCCCAACTGCTCTCCCCTGCAGGCCTGGTCCCCCCCAACTGCCCTTCCCTGCAGGCCTGGACACCCCTAACTGCCCTCCCTTGCAGGCTTGATTGCCCCCAACTGCCCTCCCTTGCAGGCCTGGTCCCTCCCAGCTGCCCTCCCTTGCTGGCCATCTTGTGGTGGCCATCTTGTGTCTACATGGGGGCAGGATCTTTGACCATATGGGGACAGCCATCTTGTGTGTTGGAGTGATGGTCAATCTGCATATTACTCTTTTATTAGATAGGATAGAGGCCTGGTGCACAGGTGGGGGCCAGCTGGTTTGCCCTGAAGGGTGTCCCAGATCAGGGTGGGGGTTCCCTTGGGGCATGGGGCAGCCTGGGTCATGGGCCTGTGGTGGTTTGCAGGCCGGCCACGCCCCCTGGCGACCCAAGCAGAGGCCCTGGTATCTGGGGTTTATTTTTCTACAATTGAAACTTTGTAGCCTGGAGTGGAGCCAAGCCTTCTGCTTGCTCCATGGCGGCAGCCATTTCTCTTGGGATTTATGTATCTTTTATAATTGAAACTTTGTAGCTTTAAGCGAGGCCTGGGCTGGCCAGGGTGTGGGGAAAGCTTGGCTTCCTCCATCACCGGGGGCAACCCTAGCCTCCTGCTCTTTCCAGCTCCGTGGCTGCCGTCATTTCTGTTTGGGTTTATGTATCTTCTAACTTTGTAGCCTTGAGTGGAGGCCTAAGCCAGCAAGGGCAGGAGGAAAGCTTGGCTTCCTCCATCGCCGTGGAAACCCAAGCCTCCCTCCTGCTCTCTGTGGCCGTAGCCATCTTGGTTGGGTTTTATTTGCATATTCGCTCCTGATTGGCTGGTGGGCATGGCTGGTGGGCTTGGCTGGTGGGTGTAGCGGAGTGGTGGTTAATTTGCATATTACTCTTTTATTAGATAGGACTGGTAGCCCTGTGCACAAATCCATGTGCCAGTAGCTCTCCGCCCGCTGTCCCGCCCTCATGTAGCTCCCCCTGTGCCCTCCTCATATCTTGCTGCCTTGCCCCCTCCTGTAGCTCTCTGTCACCTGCTTGTAGTTCACAGCCCAACCCTCTTGCAGATCCGTGACCCGGTCAGTCATTATGCCTCACGGAATAATGGATAATTATCATATTCCTCTCTTAGTATATGCTAGAGGCCTGATGCACGAAGATTCGTGCAAGAATGGGGCTTCTATCCCTTGGCTGCCGGAACCGCCTTTGCTCCGGCTGGAGCTGCCTTTCCACTCCAGCCCAGAGCTGCCTTTCCGCCTTCCCACCCTGCAAGCATCCTGCCCCGCCCCTGGCCACTTGTGTATGCAAATGAACCCATCTTTGTTGGGTTCATTTGCATACTCACTCCTGATTGGCTGGTGGGCATCGTGAAGGTACGGTCAATTTGCATCTTACTCCTTTATTAGTGTAGAATAGAGGCCCAGTGCATGAAATTTGTACATGTGGTGGGGGGTCCCTCAGCCCGGCCTGCAACGATGCAAGCATTCTGTGCCCGGTCTGGCCAGAGGTCAGGCTTATGATTTTCAAACCGATTCATTTGCCAACTCAAAAATCATGGCTATAATCTCAACTGCTATCTGATTTTAATCCTCCTGAGTATTTACATATTTTCTTCTCTCATCCCTCCCAAAACTAATCCTAGAATTTTGAGAATCTTGGAACTTGGGCAAAGGAGAAAACAACCAAGAAATCTGAAATCTCAGTTCAATACCTCAACCAAAACCAACAGTGCCTGTTTGTTTGTATTAGCCCAACTCAAATGATCAGATCATGTGAATCATAAAGCACAAAATACAAGTGTCCTCACTGACTGTGAAAAGTCCAAAGTGTAATTAAATGTGCTCTTTCTTGGTGGCAGTGTCATTTACTCTACGTTTAAACATTTGTGTTTCCTTAAGCCTCTCTCTGTCGTACAGGCACACATGGTTGCATCATACTCAGATTCGCCAGCTGGGACTGGGGAGTGTGTGTTTTTCCTACCAGTCCTCAGGGTTAGCTGTCAGATGCACTAATCATTGCTTCCTTGCTGCATCTACCACAGTGGAACACAAGCTCCTGGCAAGAACAGCGTCCAGAGAGCATTCCTGACAGATGTGCAGTTTGCTTCAGCCAGGCGCTTGGCTGGAAAGTTTTCTCTAACCACAAACACCCGCTTTCATTCCCCGGAGCTGGCAGGGCACAGACTGACTGGGTCCCCGCTAGAAGGGGAAAGGTTTTACACTCACTCTGCTAGGCTGTCCAACCTGAGGAATAATCTCTCAGCCAAACTCCTCCAACCCTCGTGGACAGGCTGTCCAAAGCTCTCGGGTGCTTAGAGAATGCCAAGGTTCCCTCTCTGGGAAAGGAGCGTGGGCTTGCCCAGCTGGAAATCTGGGCTCTGGAGGTAGATGGGGAGCCAGGGGAGCGAGGGCACAAGAGGGAGCTAAATGCAGAAGGCAAAAGAAGCGCAGAAAGGAATGGATTGCAGGAGAGAGTGGGGGTTCAGGAGAGAGTGGGGGTCTTGGGAGCCGGCAGGGACGCAGGTGAGAGACAGACACCATAGGGAGTTTGGGGAAACGGGACGCCGGAACCGGCAGGTGCAGAAAGGGGTGCGCTTACAGGCACTGGTGGGCGCCCGGGAGGCACTGGCTGGGAGATCTGCAGCGGATTCCCCAGAGCCTCTGAATTGTGGGTGCGAGGAGGATGTGGGGAATTGGGGCAGGGGATAGATAGAGGGAGACAGCTAGGGGTGTGGCTTTGCCCGGGTTGGCTGCAGGAGTCTGACATGAAGCTCCGGAGGTTGGCTTGTGGGGGTGGGAGAGGGGTGGGGTGGGTGTTGGGTGCCTGGGCTACAGCCTCAGCTCGCTCAGAAACATGCTGAGGACCTGGCAGCTGTTCTAGCAGCAGCAGCGGCTCCAGCAGGGGAGGCGGCAGCGGAGACAACACGCAGTTCCTGCAGGGAAGGCATTGGCACCCATGCCTGCAGCTCTGCACCATGGCTGCCCTGATCTGGCCGTGACCTCCCTCCATGGGCCCAGCTGCCCCGACCTCTGGGGTGTTCTCCAAACACAGCGCAACCCTGCCACACCCCCCGCCCCAGCCTCCGCAGCTCGGCATGGGTGCAGGGGTTCTTGCCCTGGGTGCCACCAAGCCCTGCAACCTGTCACCAGCCGTACCTCTCTCCAACGGCGCAGCCACTGCAGTGAGACTGCTGGTGCCCACATCACCGCCTGCCTCGCTGCTGCCTCCGGCCAGCAAGGGCTCCGCGCCGCTGTTGCAGCAGTGGGCGGCCGGCATGGGCCTGCTGATGGCGCTCATTGTGCTACTCAACTGCTTGCCTCGTCACAAGCTTCCTGGCCCAGCCACTGCCATCTTTGTCATGTCAATTTGCATATTCTCTCCTTATTGGCTGTGGGCGCTTCCATCTTTGTCACGGACTTATGGTCAATTTGCATATTCCCTCTTTATTAGATAGGTCTGGTAGTCCATTGCATGATATCACTATCGGGAGCCACGCTGCTTCCACAGGAAGTGGGAGGGACCCACGCTGCTTCCGTGGGAGGTGGGCCTATCGTCTCCCCTCTGGGACTGTGCTCAGCCGCGGAGGCTATGGGCCGGCCCCCCTCTCCCTGTCCATGTCCGCTCCAGCTCCGGGGGGGCTGGCCTGAGCCGGGCACGGCGATGAAGCAAGCATTCCACCAGGTTGCTCATGCTGCCCGCTCTCCTTGGCTGCCCCCTGGGACTGGGGGACTCCGCGGGGCAGAGAGGACTGGGCGCCGCCATCTTTTGGCTATGGGCACTGCCATATTTGTGACGGAGTGACGGTTAATTTGCATATTACCCTTTTATTAGGAGGATTGTGGTTATGGAAGAGGTAACAGTGGTAAGTTATTAAAAACAGTTCATTCTGATCATCAATGTGGGTAGATAGAGTAGAATGCAAGAGAAAAATCATGGGAAATGTGGTGTTCTAAATACTCAGAAGATAGCTTACTGGAAGCACCTTCCATATGGATACTGAAATGTTTAAGATTTATGATATAAGAAATGGTGGTGAGAGACAGTGAGCCAGCTGCTAAAATATTTAAGGAATGAGTGTATATTAACAAAAGATCTAAGGATGATTGGAACGATCAAATGGCAGTCATAAAAAGTGTAGAAAAAAATTGCCCTGACCGGAGTTGCTCAATGATTAGATCACCAGCCCCTGCACCAGTGGGTCTCAGGTCTGATTCCAGTCAAGTACACATACCTGAGTTGCAGGGTCAATACCCACCCCCAGTCGGAGCATGTGCAGTAAGGCAACCAATCAATGTGTCTCTTTTACATTGATTTTTTTCTCTCTCTCTACTCCCACCCTCCCTTCCACTCTCCCCAAAAATCAATGGTAAAAAATATTTGAATAAGGATTAACAAAAAAAGGTGTAGAAAAATGAATATTCTGATGGGCATCAAATATTAAAATATAACCCAATGTGTTTATTTTTCAAATTGTGTTCAAACTATTTACAGTTACTCTTATAGTTAAGAGTAACACAAAAGGATACTTCACAATAGGCCCCTTGCTACTAATGGGATCAGAAGAAAATTCCATTTTGCTTTCATAAACCTGGTGCTTTGGACTCTAAGTGTTCTTCATTGAAATGGTTTATTTTTGTTTGGTACTTTGAATTTTTACTTTTAAAATAACCAAAGTACTTAAACCCCCATACCTAAACTTATTTTTAAATTTTAAACTGGTATAAAAGTAATCACAATGTCCAGGATAAATTAAAGAGAAAGAAATAATAGATTTGGAGATAAGCAAAGTTAAGAACAAGGTATTTGCAGTTACATAATGTCATATGCCAGCGTGTGTCCTGGGTGTGTCTGTTAGTTACTGGGCCTCAGCCTTGCATCTATTTCATGAGGTGAAGTAGGTGGTCATGGGAGGCACCTGTACTTCAACCTCAGCTTCTGACTTGTGCTCTGGCTAAATGAGGCTTAGCCCCCACTATGGGAGTCCTGATAACCCTCTTGATACATATCCCAGCCTAGAATTCTTACCAAGTAGATTTTGATGCCATACCCCACATTACTAGCCAGCAAGCAATCTCAAACTTGACAAACCATGAGGAACCCTAAAGCTGAACTCTTCTTGGGAAGGGACAGATCTAGACCAAGGGTAAGCTCACCACTTTCTTACTACACTAGAGGCCTGGTGCATAAAAATTCATGTCCTGGAGGAGGGGGGGTCCCTCAGCTCAGCCTGCCCCCCCCCTCAGAGGCAGGAGGCGACCCAGTGACCAGGGGAAGGTGACGCCCTTATCACACATCTGCTGCTGCCACTGCCGACAGCACAAACCTCGGCCAACCTTGGTTACCTGAGCCCCAGGGCGGCCCTGGGTGGCTGGGCAGCCACCATCCAAGGCTTGACTGCACCTTGGGCCGGCCCTGGGCAGCGGGGCAGCTGCCATCTGAGGCTTGCCTATGCCTTGGAGGCTCCTGGCGGGGCTGAAGGGACTCCGCGTCAGGCGCACGGAGTGTCCGGCCCAGGCTGAGGAATGGAGGATACTGTCAACGACATGAGTTATAACTTCCAATTTGTTGGACACCACAGTCAGGTTTCGGGGGAGGGAGGAAGAGAGGGATGGGCAGCTCATTGGAGGAGCCTGGGCGAGCTGTCAGTCAGTGGGGGGTGCGGGAGGACCCAAGGCCCCTGGCAGGGCTGAGGGGACTCTGGTGGCAGGTGCGTGGAGTAGCCAGCCCCGCCCCCACTGTGGGCACTGCCATCTTGTGAAGGTGTGATGCTCAATTTGCATATAACCTCTTTATTATATAGAATTGTGGTATAAACCACTGGATGTCCTCCCCTGTGGCCAGTGCTAAAATCTAGTAAGTTCTGTGGTCTTGGCTAGGACTGGCTTTGCACATACTCTTGCTTCCCACTCCTGATGCTCATTCCTTTGGGGCTCCCAGATGCATACTTGGGTATAGCCTGTCTAGGTCATGTTACACTAAATTATTTGAATCTCTCTCTCTTGGTTGCTTGATCCAGAGCCTTGATGTGTCAATCATTACAAAGGTGAATAATTTTCCCCAACCCAAGGCAAACACCTGTCTATCTTTGTTCATTCTTTGTCAATCTGATTGACTTCACAAAAATAGCATGTTAAGAGAAAAAAGGCAAAAATAGAAAATAATAAAATCAAAGAAATAACAATAGAAAGTATAAAAATAAAAAATATATATGTTGGTACCTAGTAAATACATTTACTTCTTTTTCAAAAGAAGAATATGAGTATATAATTTATACATGACTCTATCCTACATAATAAAAGCTCAGTGACCATAATGGTGTCAAGACCAGAACAACTGGTGGACCAGTCACTATAATGCACATTGACCACCAGGGGCCAGACGCTCAACGCAGTAGGAGGGGGAACAGGATGCAGTAAGCCCTGAAGGCACATGCTATGGCCCAGGGATCCCAGGAAGCGTGAGCCCAGAGCTTGCTTTCCAATAAAAAAAAAAAATAAATAAATTGGGGAAAAAAAACCAGCCAATGCTGCCACCCTAGGAAGAATGGCTCTAGGAGGGAAAGGCCTCCTCAGGCCCCGCCTGGCCTGCCTGGCACACCACAGGCTCACAGAGACTCACTGGTGACGTGCAGGAAGCGCAGCCCCTCCGATTCCAAAGCCGGTTGCACCGACAGCTGCTCCCTGACCAGCTCCATGGCAAACGCAGCGCTGCCGGGCCACCTCAGCTCCGGCTTCCAGCTTCTTGCTTCCTGCCCATCCCCCCTTCCTATACTATGTATGCTTGGGGGTGTGGCTTTGCCCCCCCTCTCAGCTAATAGTGCCGTAGCACTGGCAGAGAGTGGCAGGACACAGCCACCAACGCTGGTTGGGTATTGATTTGGCCATGTGACTGACGTCCATGTGCAATTACACTGCATGTTTACATTTGTAGGGCAGCTCGCTCCTTCTAGGCTAAGAAAGGACTGCTGATCTCTGTGTTTTTCCTCCTATCCGGAATCAAAACCTCTTGGGGATGAATGATCCCAGCGATGGCCCCAACACACTCTCGGTGTCACTGTCACAGACATTCCCAGTCATTACAGCCCATTCCTCAGCCCACAGTGCCCTGCTCCACCTACTGCCCCTCCTCACCTGTCACCCCGAGGACCACCTTATGTTATCCTATCTGAAATGTGAGCAAGATCTCAAATGCCCTCATCAATAGCTCCCTTATCCTACCTTTCCTCCTCTAAAAACCTTGCATTTTAAAAATATATATTTGATTGATTTTGGAGAGGGAAATAGAGATAGAAACACCAATGATGATAGAGAATCCTTGATTGGCTGCCTCCTGCACGTTCCAAACTGGGAATCAAAACCTCCCCTGGCCCCTCCCCCATCCTTCCTGGGCCACCAGGCCCCAGGTGGTGGTGCAGAACTGAGGGAAGGAGGCGGGGGAAGTGGGGGACCATAGGGTGGAAGGGCGCCGAGGGCAGCGTCGGCATCTGGTGTCTGTTCCCTCCGCACCCGACCCGGGCCACCATTACCTCCTCTCCTGACCCCACTGGGGCCTTCAGGCCCGGATCAGCTGGACCCTGATCAGCCTGGCCCTGATCGGTCCTGTTTGCCCACCACGCTTAGGGACCCCACCTGTGCACGAATTTCATGCACCGGGCCTCTAGCAATCCTATCTAATAAAAGAGTAATACGCAAAATAACCATCACTCTGCTACACCCACAAGCCATGCCCACAAGCCACGCCCACAAGCCAATCAGGAGCGAATATGTAAATAAACCCAACCAAGATGGCTACAGCCACAGAGAGCAGGAGGGAGGCTTGGGTTTCCCCGGCGATGGAGGAAGCCAAGCTTTCCACCTGCCCTTGCCGGCCCAGGCCTCCACTCAAGGCTACAAAGTTTCAATGATAGAGGATACATAAACCCAAACAGAAATGGTGGCAGCCACGGAGCTGGAAAGAGCAGGAGGCTAGGGTTGCCCCCGGTGATGGAGGAAGCCAAGCTTTCCACACACCCTGGCTGGCCCAGGCCTCCGCTTAAGGCCACAAAGTTTCAATTATAGAAGATAAATAAACCCCAGATACCAGGGCCTCCGCTTGGGTCGCCAGGGGGCGTGGCCGGCCTGCAAACCATCACAGGCCCCTCGCCCAGGCCGCCTCACGGGAACCCCCACCCTGATCCGGGACACCCTTCAGGGCAAACCAGCTGGCCCCCACCCGAGCACCAGGCCTCTATCCTATCTAATAAAAGGGTAATATGCAGATTGACCATCACTCCAACACACAAGATGGCTGCCCCCATGTGGTCAAAGATGGCTGCCCCCATGTGGACACAAGATGGCCAGCAGGGGAGGGCAGTTGGGAGGGACCAGGCCTGCAAGGGAGGGCAGTTGGGGGCGATCAAGCCTGCAGGGGAGGGCAGTTAGGTGTGACCAGGCCTACAGGGGAGGGCAGTTAGGGGAAAACAGGCTGGCAGGGGAGCAGTTAGGCATCAATCAGGCTGGCAGGGGAGTGGTTAGGGGGTGAGCAGGCTTGCATGCAGAAGTGGTTAGGGGCAATCAGGAAGGCAGGCAGGCGAGCATTTGGGAGCCAGCAGTCCTGGATTGTGAGAGGGATGTCCGACTGCCCGTTTAATCCCGATCCCACTGGGATCGGGCTTAAACGGGCAGTCGGACATCCCTTGAGGGGTCCCAGATTGGAGAAGGTGCAGGCTGGGCTGAGGGACACCCCCCCTCCCCCGTGCACAAATTTCATTCACCAGGCCTCTAGTAACATAATATGACAGAAAACATGCCACACCCTACAGGGAAGCTTACATATCTTGTTTACCAGCTTCTGCAGATGGTGATGGTTGATATACTATTGGTTCCTCACAATTCATGCTCTGTTTCTTTAAAAAGAGCCCAAAGTTAAAGAGGACTCTAAAATGTCCCCAATCTAATGTGAAGTGGGAAGTCAGATACTGAGCAAGGTATGATATGCTCCTAACTATGTGTAAATAGGTGCCTGTCTCTGCATACAGGTCAAAGAGATGCAAAAGAAAGAAGCTGAAACAATCACATTAGTTCATTTTTTTCAGACATCAATCAGGTAAGTAACTCCTCCTCCCAAAGGTAAAAAGAACCAGGATGCCAGAGGAGCAAGAGGTGTTACCACTCCAAGAACATCCTTCTATCTATATCATAAAAGGCCTGTGGTCGTGATGCCATAACGGCAGAATGAACAAAAGACCGGTCACCAGGAGGTGCTGGAGCACCTCTCGGACCTCCTCCACATCGCCTCCCAGGCACCAGTAGCGTCGGCGGAGTGTCACGGGGTGCTGGCAGCATCCCCGGAGCATTGTGGGGCACCGGCAGCATCAGCAGAGCATGCAAGGCATCGCAGGGTGGCAGACATGGCCCTGATTTCAGGCTAGGCCTAGGGGACCCTACACACACACGATTTAATTGTTCAGTGGGCCTGTAGTCTATAATAATATAAGCAAAATATGCTGATTAGACCAGACGACCTTCCGGATGAAGCCAGGGCTGCAAGGGAAGCCTGGGTCCCGGGTGCTTGCCAGCAGATGGAAGGAAGCCTGGGTCCCAGGTGTCTGCTGGCGGCTGGAGGGAAGTCCGGGTCCCAGGTGACAGAGGGAAGCTGGTGCCAGCAGCCGGGGGAAGAAAGGCCTCCTCTTGCATGAATTTTGTGCATCGGGCCTCTAGTATCCTATATAATAAAGAGCTAATATGCTAATTAGACCACACAATGGAATGACCTTCCAGAACGATCTTCCAGAACTACCAGTGGGTGGGGCCACGAGGCAACTGAGGCCACGAGGTAGCTGGGGCTGCGAGCGCCGAGCCCCTTACATGAATTTCGTGCATCGGACCTCTAGTACAAACATAAAAAGGCAGAAAGGCTAAGTAAGACTTGGGATGGAAGGTAAGAAGTATTGCCTCCATTCCTACCTTCTCAATCCTTTCTACACACCCATGATTGGGGTTGTAGCCTACTCAAGATGTCAACTGAAAGGACAAGTCTACTTTGCATGAGATAAGAATGGTGATGTTTCTTACTAGAAATAAATTAGAGAAAAAACAGAAAAGCCAGAAGTAACAGGCAGGCTCTCCAAGATGCACAGAGCCTAAGCACATTGGGGAGGAGGGCCAGTGAAATTCCATGAAGTAGTATGACTAAGACTTTTAAGAACAAGGATGCCAAACTTTTTGTAAGTTATTTGTATTACTAAGACTTTTCTTCCCTTCCAAATCATAAATAAAGCTAATTCATTTATGATTGTATGTGTGTATGGTTGTGAGCCTATGTATATGTATGCATATAAATCAAAGCAAACATGCAATTTTTCATCAGGATCAATTCAATGAAGAAGAAAGTTGCATGAGTAGAAACCAGAGCCAAGAGACTAAAATGAAAATATCCTCTTGAATTTTCAGAAATACTGAAGAGGACTTTGTACCTTTCTAAACCATAAAACTGATGGGTGATGTTTAACCCAATTTACTCTAGATCTGGAGAAAAATGAAAAACCCAGATCATTTATGGGATGAGAGCCAGAGAGGAGATTGACCAGATGGATGGAACTGGAGATATTTTCACAACTGGATTCTATATCCAAATCTTTATCCATCATAGTAAATGTGGATGGGAAGTTCTATCCTATCCAGTCAAGGTGTATAAAAGAATCACTTTATATAATTGAATTATTCATTTATTCTACATTCACTGAATATCAACAGTGTGCCATTCACCACAGGAGGGACTCCTAACACACCAATGATCCACACCCTCCTGGAGAAGAATTAGCATTATGTGAGGCTGGAATTCGTAGTACCATGTTATGGTGAACTGAAATCAGGAGAAATGAGTTCATACCCCAATTCTTTCCTCACTGTGTTACCTTAAGTAACACTGTAAGCTGAGTTTCCTTAAGTATGTCATAAAACGTTTTAGGTCTCAATTTTTTTCAGTTTTAAGATGAGATGGTTGAATGGGTGATGTCCAACATTTAACACGATGCATACTCGGGGCTTTGTAAATGAGAAATCCATGTCAAATTCTTATTGTTGCATTACTGCAGTAAGTAGTCAAATGAATGGATAAGCATGGAAACAACCACTGGTCCTATATTAAAAAGAAATATCTCTTGAAGATAAAGTAACAGAATCCAAATGTAAGTTTCCAGAATTTAGATTTTTGTAAACCTCCATTGGCAACAACACCACTTGGGTTAAATTAAGAACTTTGAAAAGCAAAAAAAAAAAAAAAAAAAAAAAAAAGAAAGGAACAGAAACACAGTTGAACACTGCAATGAGCCAACACCTATGCCAGGTGCTTTATGTATGTTTTCTTATTTAATTCTCACTACAACTCAAAAGTTGGGGATTATAAAATACCTCTACACAAAGATATGAGCAAACTAAGATGAGAAAAAATAAGTAATGCTGACAACCTTATGTGCCTCAAGAAGAGATCTGAAGGCAAGTTTTCTGGCTGCAGACACCATGCTAAATAGCTTTTTATGTGAAAAGGTCACAAGGACAAGGAAAGCTGAGAAGCTGCTGGAGTATATCCAGGGGGTTCTACAAGTCCACAAATAACTCAAAGTTTCTCTTTACCTTACACCTGTACCACCCTTCTGCACCTAGGATCCCAGCTGTTAAGACAACATAAATACACACAGATATGAGAGCATGAGTTTGCCTGTTACAGAGTCAGACAGGGAGGCCCAGGCTACCTGTCCGGTAGCGCTGCAGTGGGTAGCCTGCACCTCCCTCTGAGGGGGTGATCTATTGAGGAGCCCTGGCCAGGTTGGCAGGGCCTACCTCTTTGGGGCAATCTATCGTGGGGCTCTGGGACAGTGGGAGCAGTGGGAGAGCACAGACTGGTCTGGGTAACCCCCCCACCCCCGGCAACAGATTTCGTGTCCCTGTAGTCTATAATAATAAAAGCATAATATGCAAATCAACCGAATGGCTGAACAGTGGAATGACTATCTGGACAACTTTCTAGACAAAACCGAGGCAGCCGGGGCTACAAGGGCCTACACTTGCACAAATTTCGTGCATTGGGCCTCTAGTTTAGTTAATATTTTTAAAAGGGTTTATCACAAAAAATATAAATGATAATTACAGTACAATAATGAATTCTAAAGAACAACTCTCAAAAGTCAATGTTTTCAAGGAGAGGCACTGCACATCCCTGATACATGTCAGAGATGCTCCACCTCCTTGATGGGCAGTTTTGTTCAGAATCAGTCCAGACACCTGTGGCCCTTTAAACAAGATCTCCATTCCAAGCACAGGTAGTGTTACCCCGACCCTTAGAACATTTTTAATGTTTAAAAGAATTACCCTTTATTTTCCTCCTGATGTAATTTATTTAAGTTTTAAATGAAAGTTATTGTTTATATTGTCCTAGTCTGAGGAGATGCTCTGGGTTGGGGCCCAGACAGTGACCCCAATGCTCTTGGCAGGAAGTAAAGACACTGCAACTGTCTGATGTGACCCTCCCTCATGGACAGGGAGCTAGGCAGTGATCTCACCACCTAACAATAGACCCCAATAGAACCCTGCTAACCAGGCAGCCACATTCTAAAACAGCTCCTACCCAGGTCACCTGTGAAGAAAGATTTGCCATAAAAGGATGTTCCACTGTTGTCTGCCCAAGTCCCGAGGCCATGACCTCCATAGAGCCAGCCACTGCCATTGTGGGGTCCAGATGCAGCCCCAAGGCATGTGGCCCTTTTCACAAACGTTCCAGAGGTAACACAGGGAGGTTTTCTTCAGGCCAGACACCACCAATCTGATCCCCCGAGTAGCACATATTCATACCCCAAGTCAAGGCTGGCTGGGTGGACCTAGAATGTGTGCAGTGCCCTTTATCTCAGGTTTATCTCGAGCCCTGGAGGTGAATCACATTTGCCCTGGGTAGAGGTCTGTGTACAGACAGGGCTGGGCCTAATCAGGATGCAGAAGATCCAGGAGGCAAAAGCAGCAGCAAATAGGGCTGGGCAAGACTTGAGGCCTCCACGCCTGCTGCCCTTCACTGTCAATGTAGAGCTCAACCCCCAAAGACAATGGAGTGCAGGGAGCAGCCTGGAAGAAGGAAACCTACACCCCATTTCCACCAACGAGAAGCACCATGAAGGGCCAGAGCAGCCCGGTTAGTGTGCGCACCTGGTGGTCTGGGGAACCAGGATGATGGTGTATCAGGGAAGGTTTTCTCCTCCTAAGCAACCAAAGCTCCACAGGAAGCTCTCAATTTCTAACTCCAACCTGAGCACCGTGTCCAAGTCCAAACAACTGAGCACAGGGACCTGCAGCCCAAAGCAACAGAGCCCAAGGGTGAGAAGATGGCAGAGGTGAAGGATGGGTGGGAGTGGAGATGCATATGCATGCACTTACGGAGAGGGACCCGTGCCAGACACACAAGAAGCATTCCCAGAGGTGGGAACAGAAGCAAAGACCTACCTCAGACCACCCATCTGCTAGATTGCAGGCCGGGAGGAAGTCCCGTGGTGGGTCCTGGGCTGGAGCTGTGATCTGTCTTTGGAGGGCACATGAAAATGCAGGCATGTGGGTGAACTTTTCTCCTCTCCGCAACTGCACACCAGCCCAGGAGGCAGAGCGAGCATGTCACACATCATAAGGGGTCCCATTCAGGGACAGACCTGGACTCCACTGCAGACCAGGGAGAACTTCCAATTCTACTGGGCCTGCCACCACTGGCGGCCACTCCAGCCACAGCTCTATACTGGGCCAGCCTGTGTAGCACCTCCTGACCTGAGGCCACAGGGCTCCTGCCTGAAGAACCCTCCCCCAAACCTGGCCTGGCTCCTGCCAGAGGAGCCGCCGCCTCTGGAAAATGAGTCAGGGACAGCTCAGAGCAGCTTCTTGAACCTGCTGCTGCCCCTCTCCCATCAGAAGCCCTGTTTTATCCCCCTTCTTTGACCTTTTTCTTTTATTTTCTTTCTTTGTTCTGTTTTTCTTTACTCCATGGCATGATTCTGTTTTCTATTTATTTAATTTTATTACCTGGGGTCTTGGAATTTTTGTTGTGATCTCACTTTTTTTTCTTTATCCTTCATTTTTGATCGTGTGATTCATTGTAAGTAATAAATAAAAGTTACTGTGTATATTTTACCATTTGCCATCCCTGAACATGCAGGTTCAAAGTTAGGTTGGGCACCCGGGCAACCAGGACTATGCACGGGCAGAGAAGGACTCCTCCCCTGAAGCCACAAAGGCTCCACAGGCAGCTCTCTATTTCTAACTCCAACCTGGAGCACCGTGTCCAAGTCCAAACAACTAGACCCAGGGCCAGTAGCCCATGCAGTTCGAACCAAGGATGCGAAGGTGGCAGAAGTGAAGGTGTGATGGAGGTGGGGGTGCATGTCAGGGTATGGGAAGGATGGGTCCCAGACACAGAGAGAGCATTCCCAGAGCTGGGAAAAAAGCAAAGACCTGCCTCAGAGCACCCATCAGCTGGACTGCCAGACAGGTGGACGTCTTCTGGTAGATCCTGGGCTGCTGCTGTATTGTCTTTGGGTTGGGGTGGAATACATAGAAATGCAGGCACACCTGCATGATGTTTTCCACTCTCAAGACTGTAGCACCAGCCTAGCAGGCAGAGACAGCTCCTGCTTTAACATCTGTACTATATCCCCAGGAGCACTGTACAGGGGTGACCTGGACCCAGCTCAGCACCTGGCGGGATATCCACTCACAGGGTCCTGCCACCATGGTGGCGGCTCCAGCCCCAACTCTACAACTGGAGCCTGCCTGTGCAGCATCTCTTGACCTAACTGAGGCTCCACTACCCCTGCCTGAAGAACCCACTCCTGATCCTGCCTCGGTTCCTGCCAGAGAAGGGGAACTGCCTCTGGAAAACACATCAGGGCCAGCTTAGAGCAGCTTCTTGACCCTGCCGCTCACCCTCTCCCATCACAAACACTTGTTTCACCCCTAACTTTAACCTTTGACTTTTGTTTTCTTTGTTGTTTTTCTTTTCTTCATGGCACGAGTCCATTTTCTATTTATTTAATTTTATTATTGGGTGTCTTGGGACTTTTATTTTAATTTTTCTTCTTTTATCCTGCCTTTTTGATGGCGAGATTCATTTTAAATGCTAAGTAAAAGTTATTGTTTATATTTTAAATTTTGCCATTTCTGAGCATGAAGGCCTATTTCCAATACTGGGCAAAGCATCAAACCCTATCTTCTTGGGAGAATGTTTCATCACCCCAAAGGAAACCTGCACCAACAGTACTCCCTCCCCACTCTCCCTGCCCCTGGCAATCCCTCGTCTGCTTTCTGTCTCTGCTCTTTACTGATTCTGGACATTTCCTATCGATGGAATCGTACAATACGTGCCTTTTTGTGTCTGCTCACTATTTATATTTGTTTTTATGTGAAGTTGCTTGTAGTTCTGGCAAAAGGGAATCCCAGATAGGTTAGAGATCAGATGTAAGAAGAGAAGCCTTTTTGATAAGTATGAGCATCATCTCGTGGTAGAGAGCACTGTGCTAAGTGGAACCCCTGGGCCAGAAGGCAGTGAGGGAATGTCTTACTCTTCCTCTGTCCTCGATAAAAAAGAGAAAAAAAATGCTAAAAGCTGGAGAGACAAACCACACAAGCTGGGAAGCAATCCTCACAACCGAAGGCCAGAGAGAGGTGTCACATCCCTGTGGTGCAGAAAACTCTCCAATCTCTGTGTTTTCTACGGGGACAGAGGGCAAGGAGAGGCACTGCACACCCCAATACATGTCAGAGATGCCTGACCGCCCTAATGTGCGGTTTTGTACAAAATCAGCCCAGACCCCTATTGCCCTTTTCATGGAATCTCCCACTCCAAGCACAAAATGTTTCACCCTCACCCTTAGAACACTTTTAACATTTAAAAGAATTTCCCTTTATTTTCCTCACAATGCAATTTATTTGAGTTATAAATAAAAATAATAGTTTATATTAACCTAGTGTGTGGAGATACTCTGGGTTGGGGCAGTGATCTCACTGCTCTTGTAAGCAAGTGAAGTCACAGCAACTGTTTGCCATGAAGCTCCCTCAGGGACAGGGAGCCAAGCAGTACCCTTACTACCTGACAACAGGCCCCAACCAAACTTAGAACCCTGCTATTCAGGCAGCCACATTCTAAAACAGCCCCTATCTCGATCCCCTGTGAAGAAGCATTTGGCCTGATAGCATGTTGCCCTGTTGTCTGCCCAAGTCCTGAGGCCATAGCCTCCATAGAGTCATCCATGAGCATCTGTCCTACCACTGCCACTGCTGGGTACGAATGCAGCCCAGACGCCTGTGGCCTATTTCACAAGGGGCCTACAGATAACACAGGGAGGCCCAGGGAGGTTTTCTTCAGGCCAGACCACCACTCTGATCCCCAACTGTGCAGCTCTATGTCTTCTACCCATGTGTATCCTCGGGTATATGAGTATTTCCATGTAAGGAGGTTTATATTCATACCTCAGGTCAAGGCTGGCTGGGTGGTCCTAGAGTGTGTGCAGTGCCGTCTGCCTCAGGTTTATCTCGAGCCCTGGAGGTGAATCACATTTGCCCTGGGTGGAAGTCTGTGCACAGATAGGGCTGGGCTTAGACAGGATGCAGAACGTCCAGGAGGCAAAAGCAGCAGCAACTAGAGCTGGGCAGGGCTGAGGCCATGCTGCCCTTCACTGTCAATGTAGAGCTCAACCCCCAAAGACAATGGGCAACAGCTGGTAGGTGAAAACCTACACCCCATTTCCACCAGTGAGAAGCACCATGAAGGGCCAGAGCAGCCCGGTTAGTGTGCGCACCTGGTGGTCTGGGGAACCAGGATGATGGTGTATCAGGGAAGGTTTTCTCCTCCTAAGCAACCAAAGCTCCACAGGAAGCTCTCAATTTCTAACTCCAACCTGAGCACCGTGTCCAAGTCCAAACAACTGAGCACAGGGACCTGCAGCCCAAAGCAGCAGAGCCCAAGGGTGAGAAGATGGCGGAGGTGAAGGATGGGTGGGAGTGGAGATGCATATGCATGCACTTATGGAGAGGGACCCGTGCCAGACACACAAGAAGCATTCCCAGAGGTGGGAACAGAAGCAAAGACCTACCTCAGACCACCCATCTGCTAGATTGCAGGCCGGGAGGAAGTCCCGTGGTGGGTCCTGGGCTGGAGCTGTGATCTGTCTTTGGAGGGCACATGAAAATGCAGGCATGTGGGTGAACTTTTCTCCTCTCCGCAACTGCACACCAGCCCAGGAGGCAGAGCGAGCATGTCACACATCACAAGGGGTCCCATTCAGGGACAGACCTGGACTCCACTGCAGACCAGGGAGAACTTCCAATTCTACTGGGCCTGCCACCACTGGCGGCCACTCCAGCCACAGCTCTATACTGGGCCAGCCTGTGTAGCACCTCCTGACCTGAGGCCACAGGGCTCCTGCCTGAAGAACCCTCCCCCAAACCTGGCCTGGCTCCTGCCAGAGGAGCCGCCGCCTCTGGAAAATGAGTCAGGGACAGCTCAGAGCAGCTTCTTGAACCTGCTGCTGCCCCTCTCCCATCAGAAGCCCTGTTTTATCCCCCTTCTTTGACCTTTTTCTTTTATTTTCTTTCTTTGTTCTGTTTTTCTTTACTCCATGGCATGATTCTGTTTTCTATTTATTTAATTTTATTACCTGGGGTCTTGGGTATTTTTTTACTATTTTCATTTTTCTTTTTTATCATTACGTTTTGATGGTGTCATTTATTGTAAGTACTAAATAACAGTTACTGTGTATATTTTACCATTTGCCTTTCCTGAGCATGATGGCCTGATGTTAGTGTGGGTACCTGGGTATCTGGGGAACCAGGACCATGGATGGGCAGAGATGGACTCCTCCCCCAAAGCCACCAAGGTTCTACAGGCAGCTCTTGATTTCTGACAACAACCTAGTGCACCAAATACAAGTCTGAACAACTAGACCCAGGGTCACTGTCCTAAGTGAAACCCCTGGGCTAGAAGGCAGTGAGGCAATGTCTGGCTCTTTCTGTATTCAAGATCAAAACGAAAAAATGCTAAAAGCAGGGAAGACCAACCATAAGCTGGAAAGCAATCCTCACAACCCAAGGTCAGAGAGAGGTGTCATATACCTGTGCTTCAGAAAACTCTCCAATGTTGGTGTTTTCTAAGGGGACAGAGGACAGACACATGCACTTCCAAGGAGGCACTGCACATCCCCAATACATGTCAGAGATGCCCCACCTCTCTGATGGGCGCTCTTGTTCAGAATCAGCCCAGATGCCTGTGGTCCTTTTCATGGGATCTCTTACCCCCAATATAGGTTGTGTTAACCCAACCCTTAGAACTTTTTTAAATGTTTCAAAGAATTACCCTATTATTTTTCTCATGATGTAATTCAAGTTTTAAATAAAAAGTTGTTGTTTATATTGACCTAGTGTGAGGAGACACTCTGGGTTGGGGCCTAGTCGGTGACCTCACTGCTCTTGTCAGAAAGTGAAGTCAGAGCAATGGTCTGACCTGATGCTCCTTCAGGGACAGGAAGCCAGGCAGTGACTTCAAATGTAGAACCCCACTATCCAGGCAGCCACATTCTAACACAGCTCCTACCGTGGTCACTTGTGAAGAAACATTTGCCCTGACAACATGTTCCCCAGCTGTGTGCACAAGTCCCAAAGCCATGGCATCCATAGAGCCAGCCATGATAGTCTGTCCCACCACTGCCACTGCTGGGTGCAGATGCAGCCCAGATGCCTGTGTCCCGTTTCATATGGGTCCCAGACGTAACACAGGGAGGCCCAGGGAGGTTTTCATCAGGCCACACTAGCACTCTGATCCCCTCTGAGCAGCACTATGGCCTTTACCCGTGTCCCCAGGTGTTTGTGCATTTCTGTGCTTAAGGAAGTTTATATTCATACCTCAGGTCAAGGCTGGCTGGGTGGACCTAGAATGTGTGCAGTGCCCTCTGCATGAGGTCTATCCTGAGCCCTGGAGGTGACTCTCATTTGCCCTGGGTGGAGGTCTGTGAAGACATATGGCTGGGTCTGATCCTGGAGCAGAAGGTAGATGAGGCAAATGCAACAGCAACTAGGGCTAGGCAGGGCTTGAGGCATTCACACCTACTGCCCTGCACTGTCAATGTAGAGCTCAACCCCCAAGCACAGTGGGGAGCAGCTGGTTGATGGAAACCTACATCCCATTTCCACCAGTGAGAAGCAGGTGTGTCACACCATGAAGGGCCAGAGCAACCCTGTTAGTGTGCACACCTGGTGGTCTGGGGGACCAGGATGATGGTGTATCAGGGAAGGTTTTCTCCTCCTAAGCAACCAAGGCTCCACAGGAAGCTCTCAATTTCTAACTCCAACCTGAGCACCATGTCCAAGTCCAAACAACTGAGCACAGGGACCTGCAGCCCAAAGCAGCAGAGCCCAAGGGTGAGAAGATGGCGGAGGTGAAGGATGGGTGGGAGTGGAGGTGCATATGCATGCACTTATGGAGAGGGACCCGTGCCAGACACACAAGAAGCATTCCCAGAGGTGGGAAAAGAGCAAAGACCTACCTCAGACCACCCATCTGCTAGACTGCAGGCTGGGAGGAAGTCCCATGGTGGGTTCTGGACTGCAGTAGTATTCTGTCTTTTGGGGTGCATGAAAATGCAGGCATGTGGGTGAACTTTTCTCCTCTCGCAACTCCACACCAGCCCAGAAGGCAGAGTGAACATGTCACACATCACAAGGGGTCCCATGCAGGGACAGACCTGGAACCCACTACAGACCAGGATGCCACTTCAGATCTGAATTCCTCTACAGACCTTAAGGGATATCCACCTGCAAACATCCTACCACCCCTGGTGGCCACTCCAGCTATAGCTCTAGAACTAGGGCCTGCCTGGGTAGCATCTCCTGACCTGAGGCCCCACTACACCTGCATGAGGAACCCTCTCCTGATCCTGCCCTGGATCCTGCCAGAGAGGAGGAGCTGCCTCTAGAAAATACATCAGGGACAGCTCAGAGCAGCTTCTTGAACCTGCTGCCACCCTCTCCCATGAGAAGCCCTTGTTTTATCCCCCCTCTGTCATTTTTCTTTTGTTTTCTTTCATTGTTCTTTTTTTCTTTTCTCCATGGCATGAGTTCGTTTTCTATTTACTTAATTTTATTATCTGGGAGTCTTGTGATTTTTATTTTCATTTTTCTTCTTTTATCCTGCCTTTTCGATGGCATGGTTGATTTTAATTACTAAATAAAAGTCATTGTTTGTATTTTAAATTTTGCCATTTCTGAGCATGGCAAAATTTCCAATACCGGGCAAAGCATCAGACCTATCTTCTTGGAGAATGATCCATCACCCCAAAGGAAACCTGCACCAACAGTACTCCCTCCCCACTCTCCCTGCCCCTGGCAATCCCTCGTCTGCTGTCTCTGCACCTTTACTGATTCTGGACATTTCCTATCAATGGAATCGTACAATACGTGCCTTTTTGTGTCTGCTCACTATTTATATTTGTTTTTATGTGAAGTTGATTGTTAGTTATGGCAAAAGGGAATCCCAGATAGGTTAGAGATCAGATGTAAGAAGAGAAGCCCTATTGATATGTGTGTGCATCATCTCATGGTAGAGAGCACTGTGCTAAGTGGAACCCCTGGGCCAGAAGGCAGTGAGGCAATGTCTGGCTCTTCCTGTGCCCTATATGAAAAAGAAAAAAATGCTAAAAGCTGGAGAGGCAAACCTCAAACTGGAAAGCAATCCTCACAACCCAAGGCGAGGGAGACGTGCCACATCTCTGTGGTGCAGAAAACTCTCCAAAGTTGGTGTTTTCTAAGGGGACAGAGGACAGACACATGCCCCTCCAAGGAGAGGCACAGCACATCCCAATACATGTCTGAGATGCCCCACCTCCCCAATGGGCGCTTTTGTTCAGAATCAGCCCAGAAGCCTGGGGCCCTTTTCATGGAATCTCCCATTCCAAGCACAGGGTGGGGTTTTTTTTACCCTGACGCTCGGAATTTTCCCTTTATTCACCTCTGATTTATTTTAGTTATAAATAAAATTTATTGTTTGTATTGTTTATATCACCCTAGTCTGAGGAGACTCTCAGGGTAGGGGACCCACGTAGTGACCTTACTGTTCTTTTCTTGGGAAGTGAATTCACTGCAATTGTGTGAAGTGATTCTCCCTGGGGCTAAGGTACCCAGGCAGGGACTTCACCATCTGACTATAGACTCCAATGGAACTTGGAACCCTGCTATCCAGGCACCCACATTCTAAGAGCCCCCACCCTGGTCTCCTGTGAAGAAAGAGTTTCCATGAAAGGATACTCCCCTGTTGTCTGCACAAGTCCCAGGTCCATGGCCTCCACAGAGCCAGCCGTGATAGTCTGTCCCACCACTGCCCCTGCTGGGTCCGGATGCAGCCCAGATACCTGTGGCCCATTTCACAGGGGGCCTAAAGGTAACACAAAGAGGATTTCTTTGGGCCAGATGACCCAAAGAAATGTCCCACCCTGACCAGTCCTATATCACCTCCGTGGTGTGTGTGTGTGTGTGTGTGTGTGTGTGTGTGTGTGTGTAAGGGGGGTCATGTGTGGAAGGCCTGCCTAGAGCAGAAACAGGTTAAGGAGTGTGGGGTCAGAAGCCCGATAGCCTGTCATGTTCACACCCCAAGTGAAGGCTGTCTGTGTGGGCTGGGAGTGTGTGCAACTGCCTCAAGTCTATCCCAAGCCCTGGAGGAGAATCTCACTTCCCCTGGGTGGAGGTCTGTGTAGATACATAGCTGGGCCTGCTCCAGGAGCATAAGGTCCAGGGGACAGAAGTAGCGGCAACTAGGTCTGGGCAGGGCTTGAGGCTCCAGATCTGCTGCCTTTCATTCTCATTGCAGAGATCAACCAGCCAGGTACACTGGGGAGCAGCTGGTCGATGGGAACCTACACCCCATTTCTACCAGTGAGAAGCAAGTGTCACACCATGAAGGGCTAGAGAAGCCTGGTTAATGTGAGCACCTGGGGGTCAGTGGAACCAGGACCATGGATGGCCAGACAAGGATACCTCCCCACAAAGCCACTCAGACTACACTGGAAGCTCACAATGTCCAACTCCAACCAGGAACACCACGTCCAAGTCTAAACAACTAGACCCTCGGACCAGCAGCCCATGGAGGCAGAGCCCAAGGGTGAAAAGGTGCAGATGTGAAGGTTTAATGGGGAGCTGAGGTACATGTCAGGTTATGGGGAGGTGTCAGTGCCAGACACACAGGAAGCATTCCAAGAAATAGTAAAAAAGCAAAGACCTGCCTAAGACCACCCACCTGCAGGACCACTTGCCAGGAGGATGTCTTGTGGTGGGTTTTGAGTTGCAGCTATGTTCATTCTCAGGGGGGGGCACATGGAAATGCAGGCACCTATGTTATCTTTTCCCCTCTCACAAATCTAGCTCTAGCCCAGGAGGCAGAGCCAGCTCCTGTGCTATATCCTGAGGAGCCCCATGCAGGGGAACACCTATAGGCTGTTCCAGGCCAGGAGTGATATCCATCCACAGTGGCTGTGTCACCTCTGCCAACAGCTCTAGAAGTGGGGCCGGCCTGTGCAGTATCTCCTGACCTGAGGCCCCACCACCCCTGCCTGAAGAACCCTCTCCTGAACCTGTTCTGGTTCCTGTCATAGAAGAGCTGCCTCTGGAAAATGCATCAGGGACAGCTCTAGGGCAGCTTCTTGACCCTGCTGCTCACCCTCTCCCCAACAGAAGCATTTGTTTCACCCCCAAATTTGAACTTTTGCTTTTAGGTGTTCTTTAAAAAATTATTTTTCTTCTTTTATCCTGCCTCTTCAATGGTGAGATTCATTTTAAATACCAAGTAAAAGTTATTGTTTATATTTAAAATTTTGCCATTCCTGAGCATGTTGGCCTATTTCCAATACTGGGCAAAGCATCAGCCCTATCTTCTTGGAGAATGTTCCATCACCCCAAAGGAAACCCTGCACCAACTCTCCCTGCCCCTGGCAATCCCTCGTCTGCTTTCTGTCTCTTGATCCTTTACTGATTCTGGATGTTTCCTATAAATGCAATCTTTCAATACACCCCTTTTGTGTATTGTATTTGTGTGTATGCTTTTTTTAAATGCGAAATTGCTTAGTAGTTATGGGAAAGGGGAATCCCTGCTAGGTTAGAGGTCAGATGTAAGATAAGAAGCCCTTTTGGTAAATGTGTGCATCATCTGGGGGTAGAGACTGCTGTGCTACGCGTGACCCCTGGGCCAGAAAGCAGTGAGGCAATGTCTGGCTTGGCTCTTCATGTGCCCTAGATGAAAATGAGAAAAATGCTAAAATCTGGAGAGACAAACCACAAGCTGCAAAGCCATCCTCACAACCCAAGGCCAGAGAGGTGTCACATCCCTGTGGTGCAGAACTCTCCAAAGTCGGTGTTTTCTAAGGGGCAGAGGGCAAACACATGCACCTCCAATGAGAGGCAGTTCATACACCAATACATCTGTATCCATAAATCTTTATTTATTTAGGGTAGGTCTCTAGAAGTGGAGTTTCCTAGTCTAAAGTAAACATGATTGTATGGTTTTGAATACAGTTCCCTACATCTGACATCACTTCGTCCACCTTAAGCTTTGTTTGGGAAAGCAGTGTTTATGATACCTGCTGGTGATACCTTAGGGAGGAAGAGAGGCTAAGGAGCTAGGAGTGGAGGAGATGAGGGATTCTAGGCATGACAGGCCCTGCTGGAAGGTCCCACCCATCCTGCTCTGTCTTGCCCTGTGTGCCCCATCCCCCAACCGTAGCCCACACCAGTCCCTGTATGCAGTGAGTCTCTACACAGCAGCTTATGTACTATGGTATGGGTCAGTTCTCACAGTCAACCAGCCTGAGGGTCAACCCCACCCATTGATAGGCCAACACCAAACAAGACTCAACTACAACAACAGGGCTCAAATGTAATCCACAGAAGGGACATTTCTAGAGCACACAGCCCAGGTGATCAGGGAGACTATACCACAGGATACCTACTATATAAGGCCACAACATCAAAACAGAGCAGATCTACCTAATGCACAGAAACAAACAGAGATGCAGCCAAAATGAAATGACAAAGAAACATGCCCCAAATGAAAGAACTGGAGAAGTTTCCAGAAAAAGAACTCAATGAAATGGAGGCAAACTATTAAAAAGAACCAGTTAGAAATGAAGAATACAGTATCTACAGTAAAGAATACACTACAAAGAATCAACAGCAGATTTGATTATGTAGAGGACTGAATCAGAGTTTTAGAAGATAAGGTAGAAGAAATGCCTAATCAAAGCACCAAAAAGAAAAAAGAATTTTAAAAGATGAGAATAGTTTAAGGGACCTCTGGGACAACGTGAAGAGTAACAACATCTGCATTATATGGGTACTGATCATCAGGGCAAGAGAAAGAGAGCAAGGTATTGTGAATCTACTTGGGAAAATAATGACTGAAAACTTGCTGAACCTGGCAAAGGGAATAGACACAGAAGTCCAGGAGGCACAGAGTCCCCAAAAAGATAAACCAAAAGAGGCCACACCAAGACACATCATAATGAAAATGCCAGAGATTAAAGAAAAAAACTCAACAGCAAGAGTAGGACAGTCATTTACCTACAGTGGAGCTCCCGTAACACTGTCAGCTGATTTCTCAACAAAAACATTTCTGGCCAGAAGAGATTGGCTCAAAATATTCAAAGTGAAGAAAAGCAAGAACCTGCAACGAATACTACTCTACTCAGCAAGGCTATCTTTAAAATGGAAGGAGAAATGAAGAGCTTTCAAAAAAAGAAAAGGCTAGCCGAAACCGGTTTGGCTCAGTGGATAGAGCGTCGGCCTGCGGACTGAAGGGTCCCGGGTTCGATTCCGGTCAAGGGCATGTACCTTGGTTGCGGGCACATCCCCAGTGGGGGGTGTGCAGGAGGCAGCTGATCGATGTCTCTCTCTCATCGATGTTTCTAGCTCTCTATCCCTCTCCCTTCCTCTCTGTAAAAAATCAATAAAATATATGAAAAAAAAAAAAAGAAAAGGCTAAAGGAATTCATGACTACCAAAACAGTACTACAAGAAACATTAAAGGGACTTCTTTAAGAAGAAAAAATAAAAAAGAGGATCCTAATTAGAATAAAACGGCAATAATTACATGTCTACAAACCATTACTTTAAGTGAAAAGGGATTAAATGCTCCAAGTGAAAGACAATGGATAGCTGATGGATAAGAAGACCCATATATACACTATCTACAAAAGACCAACCTGAGAATGAAAGACACACATGGACCGAAAGTAAAGAAATAAAATATTATTTCACGCAAGTGGAAGCAAACAAACAAAAAAGCTGGGGTAGCAATGCTTAGATCAAATCGACTTTAAAACAAAGGCTATAATAAGAGATGAAGAACATTATATAATGCTAAAGAGATCAATACAACAAGAGAATATAACACTTGCAGACATTTATGCACCCAAAGAAGAAACACTTAACTTTACAAAGCAAATCTTCATGGACATGTACAGGAGATATTGACAGTAATACAGTCCTAGTAGTGGATTTTAACACCCAGTGACATCAATGTATAGATCTTCTAGACAAAATAATCAAAAAGGAAACACTGGCCTTAAACAATACATTAAACCAGATGAATTTAATTGGTATTTTCAAAGCATTTTTCCCAAAAGAAGTAGAATATTCATTCTTTTCAAGTCCACATGAATCATTTCCTATGGCAGACCACCTGTTAAGCACACATGGAGTCTCAATAAATTCAAGAAGACTGAGATCACATCAAGCATCTTCTCTGACCACAATGGTATGAAATGAGTTAACAATGATGTTAAACATACCTTGAGACAAATTAAAATGAGAACACAACAACCTAAAATCTATGGAACACTGGGAAAGTAGTCCTAACAGGAAATTTGTAGCGATACAGACCTACTTCAAAAAAAACAAGAAAAATTTCAAGTAACCAATCTAACCTGCCTTGGCCAGGTGGCTCAGTTGATTGGAGTGTCATCCCAAATATCCAAAGTTTGTGGGTTTGATACCCAGTTGAGGCATGTATGAAAGGCAACTGATCGATGTTTCTCACATCAATGTGTGTGTCTCTCTCTTTCTCCCCACTCCCTCCCTTCTTCCCTCCCTCTAAATCAATAAATATATCATGGGATGAGGATTAAAAAAATTTTTGTAAACAATATAACCTTATACTTAAAGGAAATAGAATAGGAACAACAAACAAAGCCCAAAGTGATTAAAAGAAAGGAAATAATAAAGATCAGAGTAGAAGTAAATGAAATGGACTCTTAAAAACAATAAAAAGGTCAATGAAACCAAGAGCTGGTTCTTTGAAAAGATAAACATGACTGACAAACTTTTAATCAGATTCATAAAAACAAAAAGAGAGGACCCAAATAAACAAAATCAGAAATGAAAGAGGAGAATTAACAACTGTCACCAAAGAAGTACAAAGGATTGTAAGAAAATATTACCAAAAAACATATGCCAACAAATTGGACAATCTGCAAGAAATGAATAAATTCCTAGAAACATACAATATATGAAAACTAAATCAAGAAGAAATAGAAAATCTGAACTGATTATAATTAATGAAATTTAATTAGTAATTTTAAAAAACTGCCAGACAACAGTAGTCCTCAACAGCATTGCTTCACAGATAAATTTTATCAATGTTCAAAGAACTAACACATATCCTCCAGCTACTCCAAAAAATTACAGAGGTGGAAATACTCACAAGCTGATTTTACAAGGCCAGCATTATCTAATTCCCAAACCAGATAAAGACACCACAAAGGAAGAAAATTATAGGCCAACCCCTAGCCAGTTTGGCTCAGTGGATAGAGCGTCGACCTGCAGACTAAAGGGTCCTAGGTTCAATTCCAGTCAAGGGCACATGCCCAGGTTGTGGGCTCGATTCCCAGTAGGGAGCGTGCAGGAGGCAGCTAATCAATGATTCTCTCTCATCACTGATGTTTTTAACTCTCTCTCCCTCTTCCTTCCTCTCTGAAATTAATAAAAAAATATTTTAAAAAAGAAAACTATAGGCCAAGATCTCTGATTAACACACATGCAAGAATCTTCAACAAAATACTACTACGAAGCCAAATCAAGCAATACATTAATAAAAAGATCATGCACCATGATCAAGTGGGATATATCCCTGGGATGCAAGGTTGGTACAAGATCTGCAAATCAAATTACATGATATACCACATAAACAAAATGATTAAAATAATATAATCATATCAGTAAATAAATACCATAAAAGCACTTGACAAAATCTAGCACCCATTCATGATAAAACTCAGTCAAGTTGGAAATAGAGAGAATATATATCAGCATAATAAAAGGCCATATATGACATACCCACATCTAATATCATACTCAATGAGGAAAACAAAGAGTTTCCCTCATGAGAAACAAGATAGGGTTGTTTGCTTTCACCACTCTCATTCAGTATAGTATTTTCAGTCCTAGCAATAAGACAAAAAGAAGAAATAAAAGGCATCTAAATTGGAAAGGAAGAAGTAAATCTGTCCTTATTTGCAGATGACATGATACTATACACAGCAACCCTAAATATTCTACCAAAAAACCTATTAGAATAAATGATTTCAGTAATGTGCCAAGATACTAAATTAATATTCAGAAGTCAGTTGCATTTTTCTACACCAATAATGAACTATCAGAAAGGGCAACTTAGAAAACAATCTCATTTACATGCCTCAGGAAAAGAAAAATTGTACACCTGAAACCTATGTAATTTTATTAACCTACATCACTCCAGTAAATTCAATTAAAAATATCTAAAAAGTTGAAAAAAGCTAAAAAAATTTTTAAGGCACCTAGGATTAAACATATCCATGGAGGTAAAATAGCTGTACTCAAAATTTGTAAGACACTGATAAAATAAATTGGAGACTACACAAATAAATGGATACATATACCATGCTCATGAACAGGAAGAATTAACATCAGTAAATAGTCAATACTGCAGGGCAGGAGCTTGGTGGAGGGTAGAAATTGGGGGAAATGGAACATCTGTAATACTGTCAACAATAAAAATAAATAAACTTTAAAAAAAAGTGAGTACTGAACCTGCTAAGAAATACAGTTAGGACCCTAATTACATGGATACTCAATTTAATACTAGTGTTAAAAATATTAGAATTAAGAAATAAAATGTTTCTGGTTATTGAGTTTTCGGGGGGGGGGGGGAACACACACACACACATATAAAATGCTGATTTTGAAACACACAGTGTAAGTGTTTTGCTTACGAGAAAGGTCCTAGGAGGTCTTAGGAAGACTCCATATCTGAGGAAGTTGGAGATGGATGGTAAGGATTTGAGAAGATATACTAAACAGACAATTTAAAAAAAGTAATTAAAAAATAAAACTTAATAAGTAACCAAACATCTACAACACACACATAGCAGAGAATAGGAGGACACAGGCTGAATGGGAAGGGAACCTCTGAGCATGCATACTGATGAAACTACTGAACTTGAAGTAGCCAATTGCAGCGGTGCAAGGCAACCTTGCTCCAAGTGAGAAGATCATTGTCTCCACCCATTTTGAAAAGACATTCCAGACTCTGGAGCCTGGACTGATAGACTCCTCTCGCTGCCTCAGTTCTCACTCTATTATCCTGACCTTCAATAGCTAGACCATGTTTACTGACTGTTAAGCTTAGTAAAAGGTGCTTGGGTGATTGAATTATTATTTTTTTCTTGGCATGGATTGAGACTTCACAACTGCTTCAATTCTGAGGACCTTTGGCTTTGTGACATGAGAAAGTCAGGTGTGTCCCCTTCAAGATCACACTACTCCAGAGCCATGAACAGAGTCAGCTCCTTGGAAAACAATCCAATGGAGGATTTACATAATTCAAAGGAAAAATGCAACATATTCAAAGATATCTGTGCCTTCAAAATGCCTTGCAAAGTGCAAGATGGCGGCCAGCAGGATGGCATCAAGGGAGAGTGTGAGTGTAGTGAGGGAGAAAAAGGTGTGTGTGTATGTGTGAGGGACAGTTAGATCCTGAAGGACTTTCGGGGGCTGGCGGACGGGGCTCTCTTAGACAGGGAGCCCCTGCTACTGCTGCAAGCACTCTTGGGAAGCCAGCACTGGCACAGAAACCATGCCATCTTGAAGGGCAGAGCTCTGTGACTAGGAGCCCAGCCTCACCACCACCCAGACTGGTCTCAGATGAAACCCGAGACTCTATAGCTACTCTGGCCAAAGACTTGCTACCACAGCTGCATATCCACAGACACTGGGATTCCAGCCCTCCTGGCTGCAGGCAGGCTCCTGTGAGTCCCGGAGTGCATTCCCCTTCCACCTACCTGCAGCAGCAGCACAGGCCCCATGCTTCCTAGTGCATGGGCTCTCCCAAGATTCTTGGAAGGCAAAAAGCTCCCCCCAACCAGCTGTGGCCACACATCCAGGTCCCTGAGCTCTTCCATGACTCTCAGTGCGAGTGGGGCTCCCACTAATCTGCTGGGCTGAGTGTCCCAGTGCCTGAGCACTCCCAAGACTTTTGGGGTGTGCAATGCCACCACAGCCCAAGCCCCGTGCAACTCGGCTCCTGGACCCTTCAGTGATAGCAAAAATGGGGAGACAAAGTAACAACCCCCAAAGGAAAGAAGAGAAACCGCCAAAAAGGAACTAAATGAAATGGAGGCATGCAATATGTAAGAAAAAGAATTCAGAGTAATGGTCATACAGTTTGTAAACCAGATAGATGAAAAAAATCAACTTATGTAAGCATCAAGAGGAAATCAAGAATAATATAGCTACAGTAAAAAACTTGATGGAGGGTTTCAACAGCAGACTAGGAGAAGCGGAGGACTGAATTAATGAGTTAGATGATAGGGCAGAGAAACAAGCCCAATCTGAACAGCAATTGGAGAAAAAAATTAGAAAGCCGGAGGAGAGCCTAAGGGAGCTTTGGGACAACATGAAACGAACTAATGTACTTTTAATAGGGGAACCAGAAGGACAAGAAGAGGAGCTAGAAAACGTACTTAAAGAAATAATGACAGAAAACTTACCTGATTTGGGGAAGAAAAAAGTCACACAAACACAGAGTCCCAAACAAGATGAGTCCAAAAAGATCCACACCAAGACACGTCGTAATTACAATGGCAAACATTAATAGTAAAGAAAGAATCTTAAAGGCTGTGAGAGAGAGACAGAGAGTTACCTACAAATGATCTCCCATTAGATTATCAAATGATTTCTCAACAAAAACACATCAGGCCAGAAGGGAATGGAATGAAGTATACAAAGTGATGTAAAACAAGAGACTACATCCAAGAATATTCTATCCAGCAAGGCTATCATTCAAAATTGAAGGGGACATCAGGAGCTTTGAAGACAAACAAAAGTTAAGGGAATTTATCACTACTAAGCCATCAATGCAAGAAATGCTAAAGAGACTATTGTAAAAAGAAGAAATAAAAAGGGAAGAAAAGAACACAGAAAAAAAGCAACAACAAGAACCTATCAATAATAACCTTAAATGTAAATGGACTAAATCAGCCTTGGGCAAACTACGGCCCGCGGGCCGGATCCGGCTGTTCTATCCGGATCTCTTGCTCTCCCCTCGTTCCTTTACTTTGAATTTATATTAGTTCACACAAACACTCCATCCATGCTTTTGTTCCGGCCCTCGGGTCCAGTTTAAGAACCCATTGTGGCCCTCAAGTCAAAAAGTTTGCCCACCCCTGCTCTAGACAAAAAATCAGCAAAGAAACAGCAATCCTAAATGACTCACTAGATCAGGTGGACTTAATTGACATCTTCAGAACATTCCCCCCCAAAGCTCCAGAAAATACATTCTTCTCAAGTGCAGATGGGACATTTTCAACAATAGACCACATATTGAAACACAGGCAGGGTCTCTTCAAATTCAAGAAGATTGAAATCATATCAAGCATCTTCTTAGACCACAATGGCATAATACTAGAAATCAACTAAAATAAAAACAATCAAACACTTGGAGGCTAAATAGCATTTTATTAAACAACTAGAGGCCAGGTGCATGAAATTTGTGCACGGGTGGGGTCCCTGGCAGGCAATCAGGGTTAATCAGGGCCCAAAGGCCCCGGTAGGGTCAGGAGAGGAGGTGACGATGTCCAGGCCAGGTGCTGAAGGGACAGATGCCAGGTGCCAATGCTGCCCTTGGCACCCTGCCACCCCATGGTTCCCCGCCCCCCCCTCCTTCCCTCAGTGCTGTGCCACCACCGGGGGCCTGCTGGCCGGGGGAGAGATTGAGGGAGGGGCCAGGAAAGGTTTCGATCCCCAGTTTGGAATGTGCAGGAGGCAGCCAATAAAGGATTCTCTATCATCATTGGTGTTTTTATCTCTATTTCCCTCTCTGAAATCAATCAAATATTTATTTTTTAATGCAAGGTTTTTAAAGGAAGGTAGGGCAAGGGATCTATTGACAGGGGGGCATTTGGGGGTGACAGGTGAGGAGAGGCAGTGGGTGGAGCAGGGCACTGTGGGCTGAGGAATGGGCTGTAATGACTGGGAATGTCTGTGACAGTGACACTGAGAGTGTGTTGGGGCCAACACTGGGATCATTCATCCCCAAGAGGTTTTGATTCCAGATGGGAGGAGAAACACGGAGATCAGCAGTCCTTTCTTAGTCTAGAAGGTGACGCGGGCGGCAGGAGCGGGCTACCCTGCTTCCCTACAAATGTAAACATGCAGTGTAATTGCACATGGACGTCAGTCACATGGCTAAATCAATACACAGCCAGCGCTGGTGGCTGTGTCCTGCCACTACCTGGCTGTGCTGCAGTGCTATTGGGAGGGGAGGGGAGGGGGGGGCAAAGCCATGCCCCAAAGTGCACATAGTATGCAAAGGGGTGGGCAGGAAGCCAGAAGCTGGAAGCCAGAGCTGACGTGGCACTATTGGCCAGGGAGGCCGAAGCCACGCCCCCAAGTGCACGTAGTATAGGAAGGGACGCTAGAAACCAGAATCTGGAAGTTTGAGTTGAGGTGGCCTGGCAGTGTTGCATCTACATGGAGCTGGATGGGGAGCAGCTGTTGGTGCGACCAGATTTGGAGTCAGAGGGGCTGTGATTCCTGCACGTCAATGGTGAGGCCCTGTGAGCCAGCAGTGCGCCAGCCAGGCCAGGTGTGGCCTGCGGAGGCCTTTTCATCCTAGAGCTGTTCTTTCCAGGGTGGCAGCGTCAGCTTTTTTTTTTTTAATTTACTTTTTTATTGGAAAGCAATCTCTGGACTTATGGTTCCTGGGATCCCTGGGCCGTAGCATGCGCCTCCAGGCCCCATTGTGCCCCCTCCCCCTCCTCCTGCGTTGAGCGTCTGGCCCCTGTGGTCAGTGCACATCATAGTGATTGCTCTGCCAGTCGTTCTGGTCTTGACGCCATTACGGTCATGGGCTTTTATTATATAGGATAGGATTATTGGGTTACCAAAGAGGCCAAAGAAGAAATAAAAAACATCATGGAAACAAATGACAATGAAAACCTATGGGACACAGTGAAAGCAGTCCTGAGAGGGAAGTTCATAGCATTACAGGCCTACCTCAAAAAAACAAGAAAAACTGGTAATAAATTATCTAACTCTACAACTTAAAGAATTAAAAGAGAGCAACAAAAAAGGCCAGAGTGAGCAGAAGTAAGGAATCATAAACATCGGAGCAGAAATAAATGACATAGAGTGTGGAGAGCAGCTACAGCATTTGGACAGGATCAAGCCTTGAACTGATGAGAGGGCATGGTCCTCTTGTGGCAAAGCCACATACAGTACAAGTTCCAGCTTGGAGGGCAAAGCCACCCCCAGGACAATTATAGCCAAGCCTATGGGTGTATGTAAGCTTCACCTTATAGTCCGACCTTGTAGTCCTAGGTAGCTGAGGGGTGTGGGCTGTTGGAAGTACAACAAGTGCTGCCAAAACAAAGCTTGATAGAGATCAGAGAATTGCAATAACATGAAAGAAACAGATTTGAAACTTGCAAGAACATTGTAAATATCTTCACCACTCCCTTGTTTTGTTTTGTGTGATCTGACTATAAAATAAAGATTCAGCTTACGGCAGGGTCACTATCCAGGTGCAGTGATCCACCTGGCCCCAACTATATTCTCTGGTCTGTTTTCTTTAATCCTTCACCACCCCTCCTCAGGTTCACCACTGTCTGTGTGGATGCAGTTCAACAGAGACAAAAACAAAAACAAAACAACACACACACACAAAACAATATAAAAGATCAATGAAACCAATAGCTGGTTCTTTGAAAAGATAAAGAAGATTGATGAACCTCTTGCCAGGCTCACCAAGTAGCAAAGAGAGAGGACCCAAATAAACAAAATCAGAAATGAAAGAGTTGAAATAATGACACACCCCACAGAAATACAAAGGATTGTAAAAAAAAAAAAAATACTATGTGCAACTCTATTGCAACAAATCAGACAACCTAGAAGAAATAGACATATTCCTAGAAATATATGACCTTCCAAAACTCAATCAGGAAGAATAGGCCAATAACTATGGAGGAAATTGAAGCAGTAATCAAAAATCTTCCAGCAAACAAAAGCCCTGGCCCAGACAGCTTCACAGAGAATTTTACCAAACATTCGAAGAACTAAAACCTATCCTCAGACTATTTAAAAAAAATTCAAGAGGAAGTAGTATTCCAAGCTCATTCTATGAAGCCAGCATCACCCTAATACCAAAACCAAATTAAGACACTACAGAGAAATAGAATTACAGGCCAATATCTCTGATGAACATAAATGCTAAAATCCTCAACAAAATTCTAACAAATCAGATCCAGCATTACATTAGAAAGATCATACACCATGACCCAGTGGGATTTATTCTGGGGACGCAAAGATGGTACAATATCCGCAAATCAATAAACGTAATACATCACATAAACAAATTGAGAGATAAAAACCACATAACATATCAATTGATGCAGAAAAGGCATTTGATAAAATCCAACACCCTTTCTTGATAAAAACTCTCAGCAAATTGGGAATACAGGGATCATAACTCAACATAATAAAAACCATATATGACAACCCTACAGCCAACATCATATTCAATGGACAAAACTAAAACCATTTCCCCTAAAAACAGAACAAGACAGGGATGCCCTCTCACCACTCCTGTTTGTCATAGTACCTTGAAGTGCTAGCCATAGCAATCAGACAAGAAGAAGAAATAAAAGGCATCAAAATTGGAAAAGAAGAAATAAAACTGTCATTATTAACAGATGACATGATATTTTATATAGAAAACCCTAAAGACTCCACAAAAATTATTAGGTTTAATAAATAAATTTGGCAATATAACAGGATAAAAATTAACAACAAGAAATTTATGGCTTTTTTATACACCAATAATGATTCACAGAAAGACAAACAAATAAACAAAACAAAACTCATTCCATTTACCACTGTACCAAAAAAATTAATATACCTAGGAATAAACTTAACCAAGGAAGTAAAAGACCTGTACTCAGAAAACTACAGGACATTGAAAAAAAAGATAGAGGAAGACATAAACAAATGGAAGAACAAACCATGTGCATGGATTGGTAGAATCAGCATCATTAAAATATTCATACTACGCAAAGCAATATATAGATTTAATGCAATCCCCGTTAAAATACCAATGGCGTATTTCATAGACCTAGAACAAACTCTCCAAAAATTCGTATAGAATAAAAGAAAAAGACCCCAATAGCTGCAGCAATCTTGATAAAGAAGAAAAAAGTTGGAGAGATCACAATACCAGATATCAAGCTATTATTACAAAACAACTGTTCTCAAACGGCCTGGTACTGGCACAAGAACAGACATATAGACCAATGGAACTGAAGAGAGAACCTAGAAATCAACCCAAGCCATTATGTTGAATTAATATTTAACAAAGGAGGCAAGAGTGTACAATGGAGTCAAGACAGTCTCTTCAATAAATGGTGTTGGAAAAATTGCACAGATACATGCAAAAAAATAAAACTAGACCACCAACTTATACCATACACGAAAAATAAACTCAAAATGGATAAAGCACTGAAATGTAAGATGGGAAAATATAAAAATATTAGAAAAACCCATAGGTAGCAAAATATCAGACATATCTCATAGCAATATATTTACCAATGCAGCTCCTAGGGCAATGGAAACTAAGAAGGAAATAAACAATAGAACTATAGCAAAATAAAGAGCTTCTGCACAGCAAAATAAATCAACAAAACAATAAGAAAGCCCCCTGCATGGGAGAACATATTTACCAATGTTATCTCCAATAAGGGTTTAATCTCCAAAATGTGTAGAAAACTCATAAAACTTAACAAAAGAAAGATAAACAATCTAAAAAAAAAATGGACAAAGGACCTAAATAAATATACACAAGGCCAAGAGACATATAAAAACATGCTCAAAGTCACTAATCATCTGAGAGATGTAAATCAGAACAACGAGGAACCATCTCACACCTGTCAGAATGGCTATCATCAAAAAATCAACAAATGACAAGTGCTGGTGAGGATGTGAAAAAAAAGGAACCCTCCTACACTGCTGGTGGGAATGCAGACTGATGTAGCCACTGTGGAAAACAGTGTGGATGGAGCTTCCTCACAAAGTTAAACAATGGAACTTCCATTTGACCCAGAACTCCCACTTCTAGGAATATATCCAAAGAAACCAGAAACACAAATCAGAGAGGATATATGCACCCCTATGTTCATAGCAGAACAATTTACCATGGCTAAGATTTACAAATAGCCTAAGTGCCCATCAGCAGCTGAGTGGATTAAAAACTGTATTACATCTACACAAGGGAAAACTACGCTGCTGTAAAAAAGAAAAAAACTCTTACCATTTGCAACAGCATGGAAGGACGTAAACAGCATTATGCTAAGTGAAATAAGCCAGTCAGAGAAAGATAAGTATCACACAATCTCATTCATTTGTGGAATATAATGAACAAAAATTGATCAAAAAATAGATACAAAACCAATGAAGCATCAGATTTACAAACTTCAGTGGGAAGGCAGGGGAGGGGGTGGGTAAGAGATCACCAAAGGCCTTGTATGCATACATATACTAGTAAGCATTACCAATAGACACAGAAACTAGAGGAGTTAGGGCATGTGCTAGGGGGATGAGTGAGGGCAAGCAGAGGTCAATGAGAGAAAAGGAGACCTATATAATACTACATGTATTACATTAAACAATCCAAACTAATAAAGGTGAAATATTCAAAATGACGATAACTCCGTGACCACCAGCAGCCAATCAGGAGTCAAAAAAGATGGCGGGTTAATTTGCATACGAAGCCACACAGTGGCCAGGTAAGGTGGGACACCTGCTCTGAGATGGAGGATGGGGGGCAAAGAGAGCTACAAGAGTGTCGCTCTGCCTGACCAGAGAAGACTGAAAGCTACGGGCAGAGCGAAGACTAAAGGCTCTGGCAAGAGCAAAGAACGAAGGCAGCGGCCAGTGCGAAGGCTCTGCTACATTTGATAAGGAGTTAAAATCCAAAATTTATAAATTATTCATACAATTTAACACAAAAAAACAGACAAAAAATAAAATTAATAAATGGGAAAATGACCTGAATAGACTTCCCTCAAAAAGGATATACAGATGAACAATACCATATGAAAAGATGCTCAGTATCATTAATCATCAGAGAAATTCAAATTAAAACCATTTCGTCACCTCACACCTGTCAGATTATTCATCAACAAAGCAACAAACAACACGTGTTGGTGAGGATGTGGGAAAAAAAGGGAATCTTCATGCATAGTGGTTGAAAATGCAGATTATTGCAGCCACTATCGAAAGCAGTATGGAGGTTCCTTAAAAATTTCAATATGGTACTGCCTTATGACTCAGTGATCCCATTTCTGGGTATCTATCTGAAAAACCCCACAACACTACTTTGAAGGAATACACGCATCCCTATGTTCACGGCAGCATTATTCACAAGAGCCAAGACACACGAATAACCTAAGTGCCCATCAATCGGAGAGTGGATAAAAAATTGGTGCTGCATATGTACAATGGAAGGAACATTACTTGGCCATGAAAAATGAAACCTTACAATTTGAAACAGCATGGATGGACGTAGAGGCTATGAAGCTAAGTAAACTAAGTCAGTCAGAGACAGACAAATACCTTATCATTTTACTTACATGTGGAATCTAGAGAACAATATAAACAAATAAACAAAACAGAAACAAATCATAGATCCAGAGAACAGTCTGATGCTTGCCAGAGGAGATGGAGGTGGGGGGTACTGGCTGAAAAAGGTGAAGGGATTGAGAAATACAGATACGCAGTAAAAACATAGTCATGGCGACATCAAGTACAGCCTGTGGAATATAGTCAATAATATTCTGGCAACTCCGTATACTGCCAGATGGGAAATATCGGCCGGACCACTTTCTAAAGTTCGTGACTTTTTAGTCACTATGCCATACACTTGAAATTAATCTATCCTATATAATAAAGAGCTAACATGCTAATGGTCGTGACGTCCTCACGCCATAACGACCGATGAGCAGGAGGCTGCATGCGCGGCAGGTGCACGTGGGTGGGCGGGGCTGCGCACAGGTGGGCAGGGACTTGAGGCTGCGGCGCCACCCGGCGCCACCCGGGGACGTGACGCTGCGTCCCTCACCAGAGGGGCTAACAGGGTTGAGGCCGGCCAGGTCTGCGTCTCGCCCAATGGCAATCGGACATCACCCGAGGTGTGCCGGATTGTGAGAGTGCGCCGGCCAGGCTGAGGGACCCCCCCCACACACCACTGTGCACAAATTTCCTGTACCAGGCCTCTAGTCTACACTAATGAAAGAGAAAGATGCAAATTGACCCTTCCTTCGCAACGCACACCAGCCAATCAGTAGTATGCAAATTCCCCGACAGAGAAGGCGCGTTAATTTGCATACGCAGGCAAGGAGCAGCCCTGACACCTGCTATGAGGGGGAGGGTGGGAGGCGAAGAGAGCTACAGGAGCGGCGCTCCGGCCGGAGTAGAGAAGACTGAAGGCTCCCGCGGGAGCCAAGACTGAAGGCTCTGGCGGGAGGAAAGGCCTGGGTCCCGGGTGCCAGGGGAAAGCCGGTACCGGCAGCCAGGGGAAGAAAGGCCTATTGCACGAATCTTTGTGCAAAGGGCCTCTAGTAAAGAATTAAAAAAAGATATTCACACACACTTCTCTAAGAAACAGTGGGCAAAATGGAGACACGCAGGAATTAACCTATGTGTACATGAAGAGAAGCTACAACATCACGACTGATGGAGATCTCATGGCCAACCTCCCAGTTTTCATGCATCCTAAGAATCTGACCACAACATCTCCTGAGCATGATTTTGATGAAGCTTGGAACCCCAGAAATCTGGATCTCTCTGACACTTCAGAAGTCTCCCTGGACTTTGGGAACATTTACCAACAAAGAACAACTCTACTTTAATGAAGAACGTCCTTAGGACACTTCTGATGTCCAAGCAAGAAAACACCTAAAGAAGCAATCTCCCAAAGCGGAAGTCCCACAGAGCCTTTCTCCCTGCACAGATGTGATTATGATGGTGCCCGTGAAAGGAGGGAAGAAAATGAATTGCCATCACTATCGGTAACACCAGATTCACAGGCACCTCAGAAACAATTCCCTACCTCCTCCCGCCTCAGGAAAAGCAAAGGCCTCTCGTCAGCCAAGGAAGAAAATGCCAGGATCCAGGAGAGGCAAGACTAATATCTGGGTCCCCAAGCTGTGAGAAAGAAAGAACCATGTTGTGTATGAAGAAATCAGTGACCGCAAGGAAGACGATTAACTACGGATGTGACAAGTGCCCATGTTAAGCAGCAGAACCTGGGGGCCCTTCATGAACATGGGCAAGGCTGCAAACAGCAGGCCATCAGGTGTACAGCAAGTGAAAGAAAGAGCTCACAACAGTGATAAGTTCAGCATTATGTTTCTTCATATGTGCCAACTATTCTGTTAAATTGTTATAGAGTTTCATTGGTTAGAAAAACCTATACCTAACGCATGTTTCTGGCTGTGTATTCATACACTTACCTCAGGAAGTAAGCACTGTAAGGTATCGCTGCACAGAAGAGCATACCCTCTCCCTCCCCAGGTGTGTCTACGAAGGCACTCTAGGATTCTGATTCCTCTGCATTTGTGTACACACAATCGAACACACACGGGGTGTGGCATTGAACATCTCCTATGTGCTCCACTAACAAAGTGTCCTGAGCATGTCTCTTTTATTCTGTGTCCTGTTCAGTAGTTGCTCTGGGTTGCAAATTCCCATTACTCCTTTACCCTGCATCAGTCACTGCCAGTTAATAAACACAAGGCTGAAAAATGTCAATACTGCACTAACCCGTTTGGCTAAGTGGATGGAGCTTCGGCCTGTGGACTGAATGGTCCCAGGTTCGATTCTGGTCAAGGGCATGTACCTTGGTTGCGGGCACATCCCCAGTAGGCGGTGTTCAGTAGCCAGCTCATCGATGTTTCTCTCTCATTGATGTTTCTAACTCTCTATCCCTCTCCCTTCCTCTCTGTAAAAAACCAATAAAATGTATTTTTAAAAGAATGTCAATCCTGCCCAAAGCAATCTACATATTCAACACAATTCCTATCAGAATTCAAGTTGTATACTTCCAAAACTAGAATATGGAATTACAGTAGACCCCAAATAGCATCAGCAATCTTGAGCAAGAACAATAAGTTGGAGGTATCACACTTCCTGATATCAAACTATACTGCAAGACTACAGTAGTCAAAACAGCATGGTGATAGCATGAAAACAGACCTATAGATCAATGGCACACAATAGAGAGCCCAGACATAAGCCCAAATCTTTATCGTAAATTAATATTTGACAAAGAAGGCAGGAACAAAGAGTGGACTACAGGCAATTACTTCAATAAATGGTATTGAGGAAATTGGACAGATACATGCAAAACAAGGAATCTAGATTCCAGACCACTTCCTTAGACCACATCCAAGAATAAATTGAAAATGAGTTAAAGCCTTCAATGTAAGACTTGAAACCATAAAATACTAGAAGAAAATGGAGGCACTAAAATCTTGGGCTGATCTTGGATATAACTCCTCAGGCAAGGGAAACAAAAGAAAAAAAAAAAAAAAGAAAAGAAAAGATTACTGAGACAAAATCAAACTAAACAATTTTTACACTCAATGGAAACCATCAACGAAATGACAAGCAACCCACTGAATGAGAGAATGTACCGGCTAATGATACATGTGATAAGGAGTTAAAATCCAAAAATTAAGTAACTCATACAACTCAACACCAAAAACAAAGAAACGATCGAATCAATAAATGGGAAAATGACCTGAACAGTCGTTTCTCCAAAGAGGACATACAGATGCCCAATAGCCTTTGAAAAGATGCTCAGTATCATTAATCATCAGAGAAATTCAAATTAAAACCATTTCGTCACCTCACACCTGTCAGATTATTCATCAACAAAGCAACAAACAACACGTGTTGGTGAGGATGTGGGAAAAAAAGGGAATCTTCATGCATAGTGGTTGAAAATGCAGATTATTGCAGCCACTATCGAAAGCAGTACGGAGGTTCCTTAACAATTTCAATATGGTACTGCCTTATGACTCAGTGATCCCATTTCTGGGTATCTATCTGAAAAACCCCACAACACTACTTTGAAGAAATACATGCATCCCTATGTTCACGGCAGCATTATTCACAAGAGCCAAGACACACGAATAACCTAAGTGCCCATCAATAGGAGAGTGGATAAAAAATTGGTGCTGCATATGTACAATGGAACATTACTTGGCCATGAAAAATGAAACCTTACTATTTGAAACAGCATGGATGGACGTAGAGGCTATGAAGCTAAGTAAACTAAGTCAGTCAGAGACAGACAAATACCTTATCATTTTACTTACATGTGGAATCTAGAGAACAATATAAACAAATAAACAAAACAGAAACAAATCATAGATCCAGAGAACAGTCTGATGCTTGCCAGAGGAGATGGAGGTGGGGGGTACTGGCTGAAAAAGGTGAAGGGATTGAGAAATACAGATACGCAGTAAAAACATAGTCATGGCGACATCAAGTACAGCCTGTGGAATATAGTCAATAATATTCTGGCAACTCCGTATACTGCCAGATGGGAAATATCGGCCGGACCACTTTCTAAAGTTCGTGACTTTTTAGTCACTATGCCATACACTTGAAATTAATCTATCCTATATAATAAAGAGCTAACATGCTAATGGTCGTGACGTCCTCACGCCATAACGACCGATGAGCAGGAGGCTGCATGCGCGGCAGGTGCACGTGGGTGGGCGGGGCTGCGCACAGGTGGGCAGGGACTTGAGGCTGCGGCGCCACCCGGCGCCACCCGGGGACGTGACGCTGCGTCCCTCACCAGAGGGGCTAACAGGGTTGAGGCCGGCCAGGTCTGCGTCTCGCCCAATGGCAATCGGACATCACCCGAGGTGTGCCGGATTGTGAGAGTGCGCCGGCCAGGCTGAGGGACCCCCCCCCACACACCACTGTGCACAAATTTCCTGTACCAGGCCTCTAGTCTACACTAATGAAAGAGAAAGATGCAAATTGACCCTTCCTTCGCAACGCACACCAGCCAATCAGTAGTATGCAAATTCCCCGACAGAGAAGGCGCGTTAATTTGCATACGCAGGCAAGGAGCAGCCCGGACACCTGCTATGAGGGGGAGGGTGGGAGGCGAAGAGAGCTACAGGAGTGGCGCTCCGGCCGGAGCAGAGAAGACTGAAGGCTCCCGCGGGAGCCAAGACTGAAGGCTCTGGCGGGAGGAAAGGCCTGGGTCCCGGGTGCCAGGGGAAAGCCGGTACCGGCAGCCAGGGGAAGAAAGGCCTATTGCACGAATCTTTGTGCAAAGGGCCTCTAGTAAAGAATTAAAAAAAGATATTCACACACACTTCTCTAAGAAACAGTGGGCAAAATGGAGACACGCAGGAATTAACCTATGTGTACATGAAGAGAAGCTACAACATCACGACTGATGGAGATCTCATGGCCAACCTCCCAGTTTTCATGCATCCTAAGAATCTGACCACAACATCTCCTGAGCATGATTTTGATGAAGCTTGGAACCCCAGAAATCTGGATCTCTCCGATACTTCAGAAGTCTCCCTGGACTTTGGGAACATTTACCAACAAAGAACAACTCTACTTTAATGAAGAACGTCCTTAGGACACTTCTGATGTCCAAGCAAGAAAACACCTAAAGAAGCAATCTCCCAAAGCGGAAGTCCCACAGAGCCTTTCTCCCTGCACAGATGTGATTATGATGGTGCCCGTGAAAGGAGGGAAGAAAATGAATTGCCATCACTATCGGTAACACCAGATTCACAGGCACCTCAGAAACAATTCCCTACCTCCTCCCGCCTCAGGAAAAGCAAAGGCCTCTCGTCAGCCAAGGAAGAAAATGCCAGGATCCAGGAGAGGCAAGACTAATATCTGGGTCCCCAAGCTGTGAGAAAGAAAGAACCATGTTGTGTATGAAGAAATCAGTGACCGCAAGGAAGACGATTAACTACGGATGTGACAAGTGCCCATGTTAAGCAGCAGAACCTGGGGGCCCTTCATGAACATGGGCAAGGCTGCAAACAGCAGGCCATCAGGTGTACAGCAAGTGAAAGAAAGAGCTCACAACAGTGATAAGTTCAGCATTATGTTTCTTCATATGTGCCAACTATTCTGTTAAATTGTTATAGAGTTTCATTGGTTAGAAAAACCTATACCTAACGCATGTTTCTGGCTGTGTATTCATACACTTACCTCAGGAAGTAAGCACTGTAAGGTATCGCTGCACAGAAGAGCATACCCTCTCCCTCCCCAGGTGTGTCTACGAAGGCACTCTAGGATTCTGATTCCTCTGCATTTGTGTACACACAATCGAACACACACGGGGGGTGGCTTTGAACATCTCCTATGTGCTCCACTAACAAAGTGTCCTGAGCATGTCTCTTTTATTCTGTGTCCTGTTCAGTAGTTGCTCTGGGTTGCAAATTCCCATTACTCCTTTACCCTGCATCAGTCACTGCCAGTTAATAAACACAAGGCTGAAAAATGTCAATACTGCACTAACCCGTTTGGCTAAGTGGATGGAGCTTCGGCCTGTGGACTGAATGGTCCCAGGTTCGATTCTGGTCAAGGGCATGTACCTTGGTTGCGGGCACAACCCCAGTAGGAGGTGTGCAGTAGCCAGCTCATCGATGTTTCTCTCTCATCGATGTTTCTAACTCTCTATCCCTCTCCCTTCCTCTCTGTAAAAAACCAATAAAATGTATTCTTAAAAGAATGTCAATCCTGCCCAAAGCAATCTACATATTCAACACAATTCCTATCAGAATTCAAGTTGTATACTTCCAAAACTAGAATATGGAATTACAGTAGACCCCAAATAGCATCAGCAATCTTCAGCAAGAACAAGTTGTAGGTATCACACTTCCTGATATCAAGGTATACTGCAAGACTACAGTAGTCAAAACAGCATGGTGATAGCATGAAAACAGACCTATAGATCAATGGCACACAATAGAGAGCCCAGACATAAGCCCAAATCTTTATCGTAAATTAATATTTGACAAAGAAGGCAGGAACATAGAGTGGATTACAGGCAATCACTTCAATAAATGGTATTGAGGAAATTGGACAGATACATGCAAAACAAGGAATCTAGATTCCAGACCACTTCCTTAGACCACATCCAAGAATAAATTGAAAATGAGTTAAAGCCTTCAATGTAAGACTTGAAACCATAAAATACTAGAAGAAAATGGAGGCACTAAAATCTTGGGCTGATCTTGGATATAACTCCTCAGGCAAGGGAAACAAAAGAAAAAAAAAAAAAGAAAAGAAAAGATTACTGAGACAAAATCAAACTAAACAATTTTTGCACTCAATGGAAACCATCAACGAAATGACAAGCAACCCACTGAATGAGAGAATGTACCGGCCAATAATACATGTGATTAGGAGTTAAAATCCAAAAATTTAAATAACTCATACAACTCAACACCAAAAAACAAAGAAACGATCGAATCAATAAATGGGAAAATGACCTGAACAGTCGTTTCTCCAAAGAGGACATACAGATGCCCAATAGCCTTTAATAAGATGCTCAGTATCATTAATCATCAGAGAAATTCAAATTAAAACCATTTCGTCACCTCACACCTGTCAGATTATTCATCAATAAAGCAACAACCAACACATATTGGTGAGGATGTGGGAAAAATAGGGAATCTTCATGCATAGTGGTTGAAAATGCAGATTATTGCAGCCACTATCGAAAGCAGTATGGAGGTTCCTTAACAATTTCAATATGGTACTGCCTTATGACTCAGTGATCCCATTTCTGGATATCTATCTGAAAAACCTCAAAACACTACTTTGAAGGAATACACGCATCCCTATGTTCACGGCAGCATTATTTTCAAGAGCCAAGACACACGAATAACCTAAGTGCCCATCAATAGGAGAGTGGTTAAAAAATTGGTGCCGCATATCTACAATGGAATATTACTTGGCCATGAAAAATGAAATCTTACAATTTGAAACAGCATGGATGGAGGTAGAGGCTATGAAGCTAAGTAAACTAAGTCAGTCAGAGACAGACAAATACATTATCACTTTACTTACATGTGGAATCTAAAGAACAATATAAACAAATAAAACAGAAACAAATCATAGATCCAGAGAACAGTCTGATGCTTGCCAGGGGAGATGGAGGTGGGGGGTACTGGCTGAAAAAGGTGAAGGGATTGAGAAATACAGATACGCAGCAACAACATAGTCATGGCGACATTAAGTACAGCCTGTGGAATATAGTCAATAATATTCTGGCAACTCCGTATGCTGCCAGATGTGGAAATATCGGCGGGACCACTTTGTAAAGTTCGTGACTTTTTAGTCACTATGCCATACACTTGAAATTAATCTATCCTATATAATAAAGAGCTAACATGCTAATGGTCGTGACGTCCTCACGCCATAACGACCGATGAGAAGGAGGCTGCATGCGCGGCAGGTGCACGTGGGTGGGCGGGGCTGCGCACAGGTGGGCAGGGACTTGATGCTGCGGCGCCAGCCGGGGACGTGACACTGAGTCCGTTGCCATAGGGGCTGATGGGGGTGGGGCCGGCCAGGTCTGCGTCTCGCCCAGTGGCACTCGGACATCTCCCAAGGTGTGCCGGATTGCGAGAGTGCGCCGACCAGGCTGAGGGACCCCCCACACACACCACTGTGCACAAATTTCCTGTACCAGGCCTCTAGTCTACACTAATGCAAGACAAAGATACAAACTGACCGTTCCTTTGCGACGCCCACCAGCCAATAAGGAGTGGTTAAGCAAATTACCCAAAAAAGATGGCGCGTTATTTTGCATACGCAGGCACAGAGCTGCCGGGCAGGGTGAGACACCTACTATGAGGGGGAGAGTGGGAGGCGAAGAGAGCTACAGGAGCGGCGCTCCGGCCAGAGCAGAGAAGATTGAATGCTCCCATGGGAGCCAAGACTGAAGGCTCTGTCCCGAGGGAAGGCCTGGGCCCCGGGTGCCAGGGGAAAGCCGGTACCGGCAGCCAGGGGAAGCAAGGCCTATTGCATGAATCTTTGTGCAAAGGGTCTCTAGTAATGAATAAAAAAAAGATATTCCCAAATACGTCTCTAAGAAAGAGTGGGCCAAATGGAGACACGCAGGAATTGACCTATGTGTACCTGAAGAGAAGCTACAACATCACGACTGATGGAGATCTCATGGCCAACCTCCCAGTTTTCATGCATCCTAAGAATCTGACCACAACATCTCCTGAGCATGATTTTGATGAAGCTTGGAACCCCAGAAATCTGGATCTCTCCGATACTTCAGAAGTCTCCCTGGACTTTGGGAACATTTACCAACAAAGAACAACTCTACTTTAATGAAGAACGTCCTTAGGACACTTCTGATGTCCAAGCAAGAAAACACCTAAAGAAGCAATCTCCCAAAGCGGAAGTCCCACAGAGCCTTTCTCCCTGCACAGATGTGATTATGATGGTGCCCGTGAAAGGAGGGAAGAAAATGAATTGCCATCACTTTCGGTAACACTAGACTCACAGGCACATCAGAAACAATTCCCTACCTCCTCCCGCCCCAGGAAGGGCAAAGGCCTCTCGTCAGCCAAGGAAGAAAATGCCAGGATCCAGGAGAGGCAATACTAATATCTGGGTCCCCAAGCTGTGAGAAAGAAAGAACCATGTTGTGTATGAAGAAATCAGTGACCGCAAGGAAGACGATTAATTAAGGATGTGACAAGTGCCCATGTTAAGCAGCAGAACCTAGGGGCCCTTCATGAACATGGGCAAGGCTGCAAACAACTGGCCATCAGGTGTACAGCAAGTGAAAGAAAGAGCTCACAACAGTGATAAGTTCAGCATTATGTTTCTTCATATGTGCCAACTATTCTGTTAAATTGTTAGAGTTTCATTGGTGAGCAACACCTATACCTACCGCATGTTTCTGACTGTATTCATACACTTACCTCAGGTAGTAAGGACTGTTAGGTATCTCTGCACAGAAAAGAATACCCTCTCCCTCCCCTGGTGTGTCTACGAAGGCACTCTAGGATTCTGATTCCTCTGCATTTGTGTACACACAATCACACGCTCAAACACACACGGGGTGTGGCATTGAAAATCTCCTATGTGCTCCACTAACAAAGTGTCCTGAGCATGTCTCCTTTATTCTGTTTCCTGTTCAGCAGTTGCTCTGGGTTGCAAATCCCCATTACTCATTTACCCTGCATCAGTCAATGCCAGTTAATAAACACAAGTTTGAAAAATGTCAATACTGCACTAACCCGTTTGGCTAAGTGGATAGAGCTTCGGCCTGCGGACTGAATGATCCCAGGTTCAATTCTGGGCAAGGGCATGTACCTTGGTTGCAGGCACATCCCCAGTAGGAGGTGTGCAGTAGCCAGCTCATCGATGTTTCTCTCTCATCGATGTTTCTAACTCTCTATCCCTCTCCCTTCCTCTCTGTAAAAAACCAATAAAATATATTTTTAAAAGAATGTCAATCCTACCCAAAGCAATCTACATATTCAACACAATTCCTATCAGAATTCAAGTTGTATACTTCCAAAACTAGAATATGGAATTACAGTAGACCCCAAATAGCATCAGCAATCTTCAGCAAGAACAAGTTGTAGGTATCACACTTCCTGATATCAAACTATACTGCAAGACTATAGTAGTCAAAACAGCACGGTGCTAGCATGAAAACAGACCTATAGATCAATGGCACACAATAGAGAGCCCAGACATAAGCCCAATCTATATCGTAAATTAATATTTGACAAAGGAGGCAGGAACATAGAGTGGACTACAGGCAATCACTTCAACAAATGGTATTGAGGAAACTGGACAGATACATACAAAAAAAGGAATCTAGATTCCAGACCACTTCCTTAGACCACATCCAAGAATAAATTGAAAATGAGTTAAAGCCTTCAATGTAAGACTTGAAACCATAAAGTACTAGAAGAAAATGGAGGCACTAAAATCTTGGGCTGATCTTGGATATAACTCCTCAGGCAAGGGAAACAAAAGAAAAAAAAAAAAGATTACTGAGACAAAATCAAACTAAACAATTTTTGCACTCAAAGGAAACCATCAACGAAAAGACAAGCAACCCACTAAATGAGAGAATGTATCGGCCAATGATACATGTGATAAGGAGTTAAAATCCAAATTTAAGTAACTCATACAACTCAACACCAAAAAGAAACAATCAATAAACGGAAAAATGACCTGAACAGTCGTTTCTCTAAAGAGGACATACTGATGCCCAATAGCCTTTGAAAAGATGCTCAGTATCATTAATCATCAGAGAAATTCAAATTAAAACCATTTCGTCACCTCACACCTGTCAGATTATTCATCAATAAAGCAACAAACAACACGTGTTGGTGAGGATGTGGGAAAAAAAGGGAATCTTCATGCATAGTGGTTGAAAATGCAGATTATTGCAGCCACTATCGAAAGCAGTATGGAGGTTCCTTAAAAATTTCAATATGGTACTGCCTTATGACTCAGTGATCCCATTTCTGGGTATCTATCTGAAAAACCCCAAAACACTACTTTGAAGGAATACACGCATCCCTATGTTCACGGCAGCATTATTTACAAGAGCCAAGACACACGAATAACCTAAGTGCCCATCAACAGGAGAGTGGATAAAAAATTGGTGCTGCATACGTACCATGTAACGTTACTTGGCCATGAAAAATGAAATCTTACAATTTGAAACAGCATGGATGGAGGTAGAGGCTATGAAGCTAAGTAAACTAAGTCAGTCAGAGACAGACAAATACATTATCATTTTACTTACATGTGGAATCTAAAGAAGAATATAAACAAATAAACAAAACAGAAACAAATCATAGATCCAGAGAACAGTCTGATGCTTGCCAGAGGAGATGGCGGTGGGGGGTACTGGCTGAAAAGGTGAAGGGATTGAGAAATACAGATACGCAGCAACAACATAGTCATGGCGACATCAAGTACAGCCTGTGGAATATAGTCAATAATATTCTTGCAACTCCCTATACTGCCAGATGGGAAATATCGGCGGGACCACTTTCTAAAGTTCGTGACTTTTTAGTCACTATGCCATACACCTGAAATTAATCTATCCTATATAATAAAGAGCTAACATGCTAATGGTCATGACATCCTCACGCCATAACGACCGATGAGCAGGAGGCTGCGTGCGCGGCAGGTGCACGTGGGTGGGCGGGGCTGTGCACAGGTGGACAGGGACTTGATGCTGCGGCGCCAGCCGGGGACGTGACCCTGAGTCCGTTGCCAGAGGGGCTGATGGGGGTGGGGCCGGCCAGGTCTGCGTCTCGCCCAGTGGCACTTGGACATCTCCCGAGGTGTGCCGGATTGCGAGAATGCGCCGGCCAGGCTGAGGGACCCCCCACACACACCACTGTGCACAAATTTCCTGTACCAGGCCTCTAGTCTACACTAATGAAAGAGAAAGATACAAACTGACCGTTCCTTCGCGACGCCCACCAGCCAATAAGGAGTGTGTATGCAAATTACCCAAAAAAGATGGCGTGTTATTTTGCATACGCAGGCACGGAGCGGCCGGGCAGGGCGAGACACCTACTATGAGGGGGAGGGTGGGAGGCGAAGAGAGCTACAGGAGCGGCGCTCCGGCCAGAGCAGAGAAGATTGAGTGCTCCCACGGGAGCCAAGACTGAAGGCTCTGTCCCGAGGGAAGGCCTGGGCCCCGGGTGCCAGGGGAAAGCCGGTACTGGAAGCCAGGGGAAGCAAGGCCTATTGCATGAATCTTTGTGCAAAGGGCCTCTAGTAATGAATAAAAAAAAGATATTCCCAAATACTTCTCTAAGAAAGAGTGGGCCAAATGGAGACACGCAGGAATTAACCTATGTGTACATGAAGAGAAGCTACAACATCACGACTGATGGAGATCTCATGGCCAACCTCCCAGTTTTCATGCATCCTAAGAATCTGACCACAACATCTCCTGAGCATGATTTTGATGAAGCTTGGAACCCCAGAAATCTGGATCTCTCCGATACTTCAGAAGTCTCCCTGGACTTTGGGAACATTTACCAACAAAGAACAACTCTACTTTAATGAAGAACGTCCTTAGGACACTTCTGATGTCCAAGCAAGAAAACACCTAAAGAAGCAATCTCCCAAAGATGACGGCCCACAGAGCCTTTCTCCCTGCACAGATGTGATTATGATGGTGCCCGTGAAAGGAGGGAAGAAAATGAACTGCCATCACTTTCGGTAACACTAGACTCACAGGCACATCAGAAACAATTCCCTACCTCCTCCCGCCCCAGAAAGGGCAAAGGCCTCTCGTCAGCCAAGGAAGAAAATGCCAGGATCCAGGAGAGGCAAGACTAATATCTGGGTCCCCGAGCTGTGAGAAAGAAAGAACCATGTTGTGTATGAGGAAATCAGTGACCGCAAGGAAGACGATTAATTACGGATGTGACAAGTGCCCATGTTAAGTAGCAGAACCTAGGGGCCCTTCATGAACATGGGCAAGGCTGCAAACAACTGGCCATCAGGTGTACAGCAAGTGAAAGAAAGAGCTCACAACAGTGATAAGTTCAGCATTATGTTTCTTCATATGTGCCAACTATTCTGTTAAATTGTTAGAGTTTCATTGGTGAGCAACACCTATACCTACCGCATGTTTCTGGCTGTGTATTCATACACTTACCTCAGGAAGTAAGCACTGTAAGGTATCTCTGCACAGAAAAGCATACCCTCTCCCTCCCCTGGTGTGTCTACGAAGGCACTCTAGGATTCTGATTCCTCTGCATGTGTGTACACACAATCACACGCTCAAACACACACGGGGTGTGGCATTGAACATCTCCTATGTGCTCCACTAACAAAGTGTCCTGAGCATGTCTCTTTTATTCTGTTTCCTGTTCAGCAGTTGCTCTGGGTTGCAAATCCCCATTACTCATTTACCCTGCATCAGTCACTGCCAGTTAATAAACACAAGGTTGAAAAAATGTCAATACTGCACTAACCCGTTTGGCTAAGTGGATGGAGCTTCGGCCTGTGGACTGAATGGTCCCAGGTTCGATTCTGGTCAAGGGCATGTACCTTGGTTATGGGCACATCCCCAGTAGGAGGTGTGCAGTAGCCAGCTCATCGATGTTTCTCTCTCATCGATGTTTCTAACTCTCTATTCCTCACCCTTCCTCTCTGTAAAAAACCAATAAAATGTATTTTTAAAAGAATGTCAATCCTGCCCAAAGCAATCTACATATTCAACACAATTCCTATCAGAATTCAAGTTGTATACTTCCAAAACTAAAATATGGAATTTCAGAAGACCCCAAATAGCATCAGCAATCTTGAGCAAGAACAAGAAGTTGGAGGTATCACACTTCCTGATATCAAACTATACTGCAAGACTACAATAGTCTAAACAGCACTGTGCTAGCATGAAAACAGACCTATAGATCAATGGAACACAATAGAGAGCCCAGACATAAGCCCAAATCTTTATCGTAAATTAATATTTGACAAAGAACGCAGGAACATAGAGTGGACTACAGGCAATCACTTCAATAAATGGTATTGAGGAAATTGGACAGATACATGCAAAACAAGAAATCTAGATTCCAGACCACTTCCTTAGACCACATCCAAGAATAAATTGAAAATGAGTTAAAGCCTTAAATGTAAGACTTGAAACCATAAAGTACTAGAAGAAAATGGAGGCACTAAAATCTTGGGCTGATCTTGGATATAACTCCTCAAGCAAGGGAAACAAAAGAAAAAAAAAAGAAAAAAAAAGATTACTGAGACAAAATCAAACTAAACAATTTTTGCACTCAAAGGAAACCATCAACGAAATGACAAGCAACCCACTGAATGAGAGAATGTACCGGCCAATGATACATGTGATAAGGAGTTAAAATCCAAAAATTTAAATAACTCATACAACTCAACAACAAAAAACAAAGAAACTATCGAATCAATAAACGGGAAAATGACCTGAACAGTCGTTTCTCCAAAGAGGACATACAGATGCCCAATAGCCTTTAATAAGATGCTCAGTATCATTAATCATCAGAGAAATTCAAATTAAAACCATTTCGTCACCTCACACCTGTCAGATTAATCATCAACAAAGCAACAAACAACACGTGTTGGTGAGGATGTGGGAAAAAAAGGGAATCTTCATGCACAGTGGTTGAAAATGCAGATTATTGCAGCCACTATCGAAAGCAGTATGGAGGTTCCTTAAAAATTTCAATATGGTACTGCCTTATGACTCAGTGATCCCATTTCTGGGTATCTATCTGAAAAACCCCAAAACACTACTTTGAAGGAATACACGCATCCCTATGTTCACGGCAGCATTATTTACAAGAGCCAAGACACACGAATAACCTAAGTGCCCATCAACAGGAGAGTGGATAAAAAATTGGTGCTGCATACGTACCATGTAACGTTACTTGGCCATGAAAAATGAAATCTTACAATTTGAAACAGCATGGATGGAGGTAGAGGCTATGAAGCTAAGTAAACTAAGTCAGTCAGAGACAGACAAATACATTATCATTTTACTTACATGTGGAATCTAAAGAAGAATATAAACAAATAAACAAAACAGAAACAAATCATAGATCCAGAGAACAGTCTGATGCTTGCCAGAGGAGATGGCGGTGGGGGGTACTGGCTGAAAAGGTGAAGGGATTGAGAAATACAGATACGCAGCAACAACATAGTCATGGCGACATCAAGTACAGCCTGTGGAATATAGTCAATAATATTCTTGCAACTCCCTATACTGCCAGATGGGAAATATCGGCGGGACCACTTTCTAAAGTTCGTGACTTTTTAGTCACTATGCCATACACCTGAAATTAATCTATCCTATATAATAAAGAGCTAACATGCTAATGGTCATGACATCCTCACGCCATAACGACCGATGAGCAGGAGGCTGCGTGCGCGGCAGGTGCACGTGGGTGGGCGGGGCTGTGCACAGGTGGACAGGGACTTGATGCTGCGGCGCCAGCCGGGGACGTGACCCTGAGTCCGTTGCCAGAGGGGCTGATGGGGGTGGGGCCGGCCAGGTCTGCGTCTCGCCCAGTGGCACTTGGACATCTCCCGAGGTGTGCCGGATTGCGAGAATGCGCCGGCCAGGCTGAGGGACCCCCCACACACACCACTGTGCACAAATTTCCTGTACCAGGCCTCTAGTCTACACTAATGCAAGACAAAGATACAAACTGACCGTTCCTTCGCGACGCCCACCAGCCAATAAGGAGTGCGTATGCAAATTACCCAAAAAAGATGGCGTGTTATTTTGCATACGCAGGCACGGAGCGGCCGGGCAGGGCGAGACACCTACTATGAGGGGGAGGGTGGGAGGCGAAGAGAGCTACAGGAGCGGCGCTCCGGCCAGAGCAGAGAAGATTGAGTGCTCCCACGGGAGCCAAGACTGAAGGCTCTGTCCCGAGGGAAGGCCTGGGCCCCGGGTGCCAGGGGAAAGCCGGTACTGGAAGCCAGGGGAAGCAAGGCCTATTGCATGAATCTTTGTGCAAAGGGCCTCTAGTAATGAAAGAAAAAAGATATTCCCAAATACTTCTCTAAGAAAGAGTGGGCCAAATGGAGACACGCAGGAATTAACCTATGTGTACATGAAGAGAAGCTACAACATCACGACTGATGGAGATCTCATGGCCAACCTCCCAGTTTTCATGCATCCTAAGAATCTGACCACAACATCTCCTGAGCATGATTTTGATGAAGCTTGGAACCCCAGAAATCTGGATCTCTCCGATACTTCAGAAGTCTCCCTGGACTTTGGGAACATTTACCAACAAAGAACAACTCTACTTTAATGAAGAACGTCCTTAGGACACTTCTGATGTCCAAGCAAGAAAACACCTAAAGAAGCAATCTCCCAAAGATGAGGGCCCACAGAGCCTTTCTCCCTGCACAGATGTGATTATGATGGTGCCCGTGAAAGGAGGGAAGAAAATGAATTGCCATCACTTTCGGTAACACTAGACTCACAGGCACATCAGAAACAATTCCCTACCTCCTCCCGCCCCAGGAAGGGCAAAGGCCTCTCGTCAGCCAAGGAAGAAAATGCCAGGATCCAGGAGAGGCAAGACTAATATCTGGGTCCCCGAGCTGTGAGAAAGAAAGAACCATGTTGTGTATGAGGAAATCAGTGACCGCAAGGAAGACGATTAATTACGGATGTGACAAGTGCCCATGTTAAGTAGCAGAACCTAGGGGCCCTTCATGAACATGGGCAAGGCTGCAAACAACTGGCCATCAGGTGTACAGCAAGTGAAAGAAAGAGCTCACAACAGTGATAAGTTCAGCATTATGTTTCTTCATATGTGCCAACTATTCTGTTAAATTGTTAGAGTTTCATTGGTGAGCAACACCTATACCTACCGCATGTTTCTGGCTGTGTATTCATACACTTACCTCAGGAAGTAAGCACTGTAAGGTATCGCTGCACAGAAAAGCATACCCTCTCCCTCCCCAGGTGTGTCTACGAAGGCACTCTAGGATTCTGATTCCTCTGCATGTGTGTACACACAATCACACGCTCAAACACACACGGGGTGTGGCATTGAATATCTCCTATGTGCTCCACTAACAAAGTGTCCTGAGCATGTCTCTTTTATTCTGTTTCCTGTTCAGCAGTTGCTCTGGGTTGCAAATCCCCATTACTCATTTACCCTGCATCAGTCACTGCCAATTAATAAACACAAGGTTGAAAAAATGTCAATACTGCACTAACCCGTTTGGCTAAGTGGATGGAGCTTCGGCCTGCGGACTGAATGGTCCCAGGTTCGATTCTGGTCAAGGGCATGTACCTTGGTTATGGGCACATCCCCAGGAGGAGGTGTGCAGTAGCCAGCTCATCGATGTTTCTCTCTCATCGATGTTTCTAACTCTCTATTCCTCACCCTTCCTCTCTGTAAAAAAACAATAAAATGTATTTTTAAAAGAATGTCAATCCTGCCCAAAGCAATCTACATATTCAACACAATTTTGTCCTAATAGAAGTCAAGTTGTATACTTCCAAAGCTAGAATTTGGAATTACAGTAGACCCCAAATAGCATCAGCAATCTTGAGCAAGAACAAGAAGTTGGAGGTATCACACTTCCTGATATCAAACTATACTGCAAGACTATAGTAGTCAAAACAGCACGGTGCTAGCATGAAAACAGACCTATAGATCAATGGAACACAATAGAGAGCCCAGACATAAGCCCAAATCTTTATCGTAAATTAATATTTGACAAAGAAGGCAGGAACATAGAGTGGACTACAGGCAACACTTCAATAAATGATATTGAGGAAATTGCACGGATACATACAATACAAGGAATCTAGATTCCAGACCTCTTCCTTAGACCATATCCAAGGATAAATTGAAAATGAGTTAAAGCCTTCAATGTAAGACTTGAAACCATAAAATACTAGAAGAAAATGGAGGCACTAAAATCTTGGGCTGATCTTGGATATAACTCCTCAAGCAAGGGAAACAAAAGAAAAAAAAAAGAAAAAAAAGATTACTGAGACAAAATCAAACTAAACAATTTTTGCACTCAAAGGAAACCATCAACGAAATGGCAAGCAACCCACTGAATGAGAGAATGTACCGGCTAATGATACATGTGATAAGGAGTTAAAATCCAAAAATTTAAATAACTCATACAACTCAACAACAAAAAACAAAGAAACGATCGAATCAATAAACGGGAAAATGACCTGAACAGTCGTTTCTCCAAAGAGGACATACAGATGCCCAATAGCCTTTAATAAGATGCTCAGTATCATTAATCATCAGAGAAATTCAAATTAAAACCATTTCGTCACCTCACACCTGTCAGATTAATCATCAATAAAGCAACAAACAACACGTGTTGGTGAGGATGTGGGAAAAAAAGGGAATCTTCATGCATAGTGGTTGAAAATGCAGATTATTGCAGCCACTATCGAAAGCAGTATGGAGGTTCCTTAAAAATTTCAATATGGTACTGCCTTATGACTCAGTGATCCCATTTCTGGGTATCTATCTGAAAAACCCCAAAACACTACTTTGAAGGAATACACGCATCCCTATGTTCACGGCAGCATTATTTACAAGAGCCAAGACACACGAATAACCTAAGTGCCCATCAACAGGAGAGTGGATAAAAAATTGGTGCTGCATACGTACCATGTAACGTTACTTGGCCATGAAAAATGAAATCTTACAATTTGAAACAGCATGGATGGAGGTAGAGGCTATGAAGCTAAGTAAACTAAGTCAGTCAGAGACAGACAAATACATTATCATTTTACTTACATGTGGAATCTAAAGAAGAATATAAACAAATAAACAAAACAGAAACAAATCATAGATCCAGAGAACAGACTGATGGTTGCCAGAAGAGATGGAAGTGCGGGGTACTGGCTCAAAAAGGTGAAAGGATTGAGAAATACATATATGCAGTAACAAAGTTTTCATCACGACATCAATACAGCCTTTGGAATATAGTCAATAATATTCTGGTCACTATGTATGTTGTAGATGCGAAATATTGGGGGGATCACTTTGTCAAGTATATGACTTTTTCGTCACTATGCCATACACCTGAAATTAATCTATCCTATATAATAAAGAGCTAATATGCTAATGGTCTTGACGTCCTCACGCCATAATGCCCGATCAGCAGGAGGCTGCGTGCGTGGCAAGTGTACTCGTGTTGGCTGGGCTGTTTGCGAAGGAGGTGCGCACAGGTTTGCAGGGACTTGATGCTGTATACCCACCCGGCGCTATCTGGGAACGTGAAACTGCGTCCCCCTCCAAAGGGGCATGACAAGGTTGGGTCTGGGTGGGTGTGGGTTTCGCCCATTGGGAATTTGACATCTCCCTTGGGGTTCCAGATTGCGAGAGTATGCAGGCCAGGCTGAGGCACCCCCACTTTGTGCACTATTTTCGTTTACCAGGCCTCTAGTCTACACTAATGAAAGAGAAAATGCAAATTGTCTGTACCTTCATGACGCCCACCAGCCAATCCGGAGTGAGTTTGCAAATTAACAGAACAGATTTGGCGGGTTAATTTGCATATGCAGTTGCCGAGCGTCTGGGGCCAGGGCAGGACGCATATGTGTCGCACCGCCTGAGCTGCTCAGGGCCTCTGGGTATCGTGGGAAGGAAGAAAGGCAATTTTGGGCCAGAGCAAAGGCAGAAAGCCTGTTCCCGTTTCGAGCAAAGGCACTGCCGGCAGCCAGGGGAAGGAAGGCCCATTCTTACATGAATCTTCATGCATTGGGCCTCTAATATATATATGAGGTAATACGCAAATTGTCCGTGACACCGTACTGTCATGACCGCTCAGTAGGAGGCTGCGTGCGCTGGTGGGAGGGATGGTATTACATGCGCAATGAGGCAAACCACGGATGGTGCAGGCCCTCTTCTCTCTGGGCTTCCTCATAACAGCTGCCACGGCTGTGAGGAACCCCGGACAGAAGAATGTCTGCCAGCCGCAATATGCTGGTAGTCCTTCCTCTGCATGTGAGCTGCAGAGGAAACACTGTTTCTGACCGCTCACCTGCTAAGTTCCCAGTACACCACTCACAGTGTTCTTGGTAAGTTAGGTAATAAGAATCCAAGAAGGTGATCTAGGGTTTTTCCACCTCACTTCTGGACGAAAAAAACGAAGGTCCACTGCTGGAGGGGCTAATAAATGTCATATCCTGCCCTAACTGGTTTGGCTCAGTGGACAGAGCCTCATCCAGGTTTGATTCTGTTCAAGGGCATGTACCTAGTTTCCAGGCTCCTCCCTGGTCGCGGCCTATGTCAGGGATCATGCCGGAGGCAACTAATCGAAGTGTCTCTCTCACTTTGATGTTTCTCTGTCTTTCCCTCTCCCTTTCATGCTCTCTAAAAATTAATGGAAAAATATCTTCAAGCAAGGGTAAAAAAAAAAAGAAAGAAATATCATACCGTATGAAAGAGACATCTTGAAAATGCCTAAACAAAGTGTCATTTTTTTGTGGTGAAGGGACTGGAGTCTGTGTTGATGAAAACACCTTTGCGGCTGCAGCGGCTGGCAGCGGCAGCTGCAGCGGGGTGATGGGGGCAGCGCCTTCCCCTGATCAGCGCGGTTGCCTCCCGCCGAGGGAGGCCAGACTGCAGTGGGGAGCGGGCCTAAGCTGTCAATAGGACATCCCCTGAGGGCTCCAGGACTGTAAGAGGGAGCAGGCTGGGCTGAGGGACTACCCCCCACCCCAGTGCATGAATTTTCATGCACCGGGCCTCTACTATAAAATATTACTAAATGTAAGCTGTGATTAATTTTTTAAATAAAAAATGTCAATCCTTATATGTTATTTCAAATTATACCATTCATTCATACCGTACAGCATACTCTTCATGTTATGTTCTTATTTTCAGTAAACTTCAGGGTAAGAGCAAAGACATGCTTTTGACTCACTATAAAATCTAACATAGTTAACACTTTAATCACTTTTATGATAAATCTTTACTAAAACTGTTTCTAATTCATGAACAATTCTAGATATACATAACTTTCAAAAAAAAAAGAATGAACCACATATATTACCTCTCCACAGATATTAGGGAGATGAGATAAACATTTGCTATATTTATTGAGGTATCCTTTTTTAAGTGAAAGATTACAAATACAGCTAAATCCAACTTATTATCACTTCACATTAACCTGAACTGCCAGTAGACAGTTCAAAAGTTATTGCATATTTTCCCATATACTCTCTCACTGCCCCCTTAGGCTTCTGCACACTACAGCTTTAGACAAATACATCTAGACATCGTGATAATAGTGGTGGATATAGGTGACCTGTCCTCTTCTAATTCCTTTGATCTTACGGATATGTTTTTATAGCCTCCACCTATAGTACAATAGCTTAATAGCTTAAGAAGTCCCTATAATCTTTTCATTATGCCAAGATACAATATTATAAAGATAAGGCTCTCTATATATATGTGTATATATACATATATGTACATATATACACATATATACACACATATACATATATACACATATATATACATACACACACACACACACACACACACACACACACTCTCTCTCTCTTATATTATGCCTCATTCTTACTGTTGTCAATGTACATGGGGACTCATTTTTCTCTATATCTGTCTACAGGTCTACTCTGATCCTTTGTGTATTTGTAGGTTGCGATGTTTAGTGTAACAAAATACTTTTTCCTTTTGTTTCTAAATTCTTTGTATACTGGAAGCACATCACAGTGCCTGATAAATGTAGGCACTCCGTAGACATGGGTTGAATGAATTAACACATAAAGTGTATTGCCTGAATTAATGAATCAGTCAATCAATCAAAATCTATAACCAATGCTTACATAGCCAGATCCAAATTCAGGGCATATCATACCAACTGCACAGTACTTTCCACTCTGTCAAATTTAACATCAAAACAGACTTGTTGATATCTGTATATATTGCTAATGTTGTTGGGATATAAAGGGAAAAATGGCTTTCCAGATTAAAATGTCTAATTTATTCTTAATATGTGTGTATTCTGTATTTTATATAATCTTAGGTCACACAGAAATGCACAACTGAAAATTTACATTAGCTAGTGTCAAATGATTCCTGTATTTTTTTAAGATTTTGGTTTCAGAAGTGAAACAAATGGATCACGGAGAATGGATGCAGATCATTAGACAAGTGATCAGTCAGCATCTTTGCCTATGCATAAAGGTTACTGAGTGAATAGCTCAGATTTATAATAGCTGAATGTCATGCCAGCATAGAAATCACAACCTAGCCTGAGTTATATCATGAGACATTAGAAAGAAACTATGGTGATAATATATCCATCCAATTGCTACATAAATGGAAACACTGTAAGAAAATTGGCTGAACACCTTGATAACCTAATTCATAATGTCTCCAAAAAGCCATATAATGATTTAAAGGAAATAATGGTAGCCAAATAAAGATATATTTAATTTAAGATATGTATGTATCAGACATATTTCAGTCCTTAAACTCAAGCAGTATATTAGATTTTTCTAGAATTGTCTACAAAAGCTGAAATGTTTTGATTTTTTTCTGCTTCTGTCAAGACATCCTTACAGTTTTCTTAAAATTACTCACTTTGAAGTGTTTCTTTCCTCAATTTTTCTTAAAAGACTTTCTAATGTAATGAGATTACATTGTCTTTCAAGGTAGACAAAGCAGTCCTACCACATTTGAGCTATGTTACCTTGGGTAAATTATTTAACCTCTCCAAAGTTCAGTTTCCTCAGTATAGAAAATTGACTTAATTAAACTGCAGCAGAAATGTGGTCACCAAAACCAGACTCATTTTTATCTTGGCAAGACTGGTTGACTACTTTTCGTAGCCTCCTTTGTAGTTAGTTTGGGGCATGTGACTGAGTTGGCCTATGAAATGTTGATGGGAAGTAAATAAGCCATTTATCAGCCTGGTCCTGTTCCTTAAATCCTACTATGTTAATAGTATTTCATTCTTTCTCATGCTTCTTTCTTCACCTGCTTATCAGGCCTCTAGCGGAAGAAAGACTTCAAGGTCATGGAGGGTGGTAGAACCAGATGAAAGAAGTCTGGGTTCTGAATAAGTGTAATGAACAGAACTCGCTTGTTCAGGCATTCTCTTCCAGACCCCCAGTGACCCATAATGGACTGTGATATGAGTGAGAGAACTTGCCTATGTTGAGACACTCATGGATTGTGAGTATTTGTTATGGCAGTTAGCTTACCCTGACTAATAAAAGTACCTACTTAAAGACCTATGGAAAAGTTGATGGTTATAAACTCCTAGTGCAGTTTAATATAGTGTCTGGTACTTATTATCAGGTTAGGTTTCCCTCATCTCTGCTCAGCAGGCGGACCCAAGAGGTCCAGTCTTTACATTTCAGATTTTACATTCATCAGACTTTACATTCTTGACCCTTTTGCAATCATGTGGGGGAGAATGAATATGTCCTTGGGGTAGAAACTGACTTCACAATGATAATGTGCAGCTGTTTCTGGATATATTTTTTTATTATTAAAACACCATTTCTTTTCACCTTTTATGCAACTCTTTTGACACATACAGATAAACAATTTGAGATACAGTTTTGGGAACTAATGTGATTCATAATGTCACTTGAATTTATGCCATAAAATTTAAACCCTAACTTGGTATTCTTCTGGGTACATTAGTACAAATCTAAGATATTTCCTATAATTGTAAGAAAATACACAGGTGAGCCACTGCCTCCTGTACCTATAGAAAATGAGTGGGATAGCAAAATGCCTGTTGACAATTTAATTCTTAGTAAAATATGTGGGAAGTAATTCCAAAATAAGTCAGGATGCTTTGGTCTTATGTTTTTAAATTTCTTTTTAGCAAAACCCAATTTAAACAGAAAATAAGCAGTGATGGAGTGAAGCCATTGATGTAGGCTGACAAAATTTGTGGTCTGAAGCACCCTAAAATTTGTTTTGAATTACCCTGTGTGCACTTTACACTTTTAAATGAGCATCTGAGTTTTATATGTACATATATTATTTCTTGGCCTGAGATTATTTCAACTACTTTTAGAGGGTTATCTGTGAAGGCTTTAAAGTTGTGACCTCTATATTCAGAATAGAAATGTTCCTGAAAATTTAGCTGCAACTTTACAACCCAGGAATTGATGTCACTTTGCCAGTGGGTCTCATTGTGTAAATCTCCCTTCTGTTGAATGCCTACTGTGAACCAATCTTGTAGAACACTTTGCTTATGCTATTTTACTCACTCCTCATGACAACCCTATGAGGAAGATAGCAGCATCAATCACTATGCTGCTCATGAGAAAATGAAGACTTAGAGGTTCAATCACTGCTCTTGACTCTAAAGCCCATGATCTTTCTTGTCCAAATGAGACGTGTCAATAATGAGCATTTGGACAATAGATTTGCAATGGTAGATTTCTGCTGCATATGCAAAATTGCCCCATCTTTTTACTGTCACCTTCTTTCTACTATGTTCCTAGCTACTGATTTAGCTTCCTGCTAGTCACCTCCTCTAGGCATGACAGTGAACAGTGTATACATTTACTATGTACATGCATTTAAAAAAACATTTTCTACAGCTTATGGAGCTTTGCTTATTAACTCAACAGACTCCAACACTGCCCACGGCTTTGAAGATCTTGCCTTAGCCTTGTGCTCATTACCTCTCTCCACTCCATAGGGAGATTTCCATTTTAGGTTGTCTGTTCCTATTGAAAAGGTGATCTGATCCCCACACATGACTCTTTTAAGTCCCTAATTTCATCTTTCAGAGGTAATGCTTGAGGCAAAAATGTGCACTCCGCAACTCAAAATGTATACAATTGCTTAGAAATTACAAATATCACCCTGGCCGGTTTGGCGCAGTGGATAGAGCATCAGCCTGTGGACCAAAGGGGTTTTGGGTTCAATTCCAGTCAAAGGCACATACCTTGGTTGCACGCTACTCCCCGGCCCAGGCCCTAGTTGGGGCTTGTGCAGGAGGCAACCAATTGATGTGTTTCTCTCACATCAGTATTTCTCTATGCTTCCCCTCTCTCTTCCACTCTCTCTGAAAATCAATGGAAAAAAATATCCTCGGGGTGAATATTAAAAAAAGAAAGAAATTACAAATATTCTCACCGACAATTTAACATTACACATTGCATTATGTCATAATTAAATTCAGTGCTTTCATGGTAAGGCCTAAAATTTTAAGTGCTGCGTTTCTGTATTTGAGTTTCACAGGGCCCCAAAGGCCTAAACATGAATTCTTCTCCTCTCAACAGATAAGCACCCCCATTCCAAACAGTGGGAGAAGCTTCCTACCTGACCACTTAACCTATCAACCAATCTGGTTTCATTCCACCAGATTCTCAACCTAAGGAGTTTCATTTCTCTGCCAGCTGACAGAATTATCCAAGAAATCAATCACATCCTCATGCAGGAATCAAGGGGCACACATTCTCCTGTTACTACAAGATCTGTCTCCAACAACCCTTTGATTTCTCTATAGGGCTCTACCTGGTATGAGGTGTCCTCCTCCCCCTCACCTCCCCCAGGCTGTAGTGTGTCTAATGAACTACTGTCAATCTCAGGTGTCAAGTGTTCAGGCATCTCATACTATGGTGAAAGAAACCTCCTTCACTAACAGGGTGAATAGGAGATGATCATAACATTGGTATTCAGCATTTAGATTTCACAAGCATATTTGAAAGAAAGAAACCAAACCTACAGTTTCCTATTTACTATAAAATTCATGAAAGATAGGACATTTTAACCACCAAAATTATAAAAGACAATCTCAGAATAATGACCAGTCCTTTAAATTGAACAATTAACTGAACAATGAAATCTAATCTCATGGAAAACTTACTACATTGCCTTTTTCTTAATGTGCTGCACATTGGTGAAAAACTCAGAACAAAATGGCATAATCCCTGAATATGTGCGTGAGAAACACTGAATCATGTTTCTAGAAGCACATAATAGAAGCACTCACTATGGTTAGAAACAAAGGGACTTTTCTGCTACTCTTGTTTACACCTGCATAACACATTTTCCTAACAGCTGCCAAGTTTGGGAAAAACAAGAATTGTGTCTAATATTTGGGCTGTTAGTGCCAAGTCAAATCACCAGTCAACCTGAGGGTACTTTCCATGACCTTTGGAGACAACAGTCAAACCATTGAGTATTTTATTCTTTCTAGGTATTGTCTAAACTTGATCCATTTTGCCCACTCCATAGGGATATTTCCATATCTGTTTAATTTATATGAATGATTAAATCTTAGACCAAAGTCTATGGCATATAATCAAACATCTCCTTTGGGCCTAGAAAAGGTTACTTTATTTTGTTCATGAAAAATATAAAATATCTAATCTACACTAATAAAAGAGAAAGATGTAAATTAACTGTACCTTTGTAATGCCCACCAGCCAATCAGGGGTGAGTATGCAAATTAACCCAACAAAGATGGTGGGTCAATTTGCATACACAGGCACCTAGTGGCCCGGGGCGGGATGCAGGCGTGCCGCATCACCCCAGCCACTCCGGGTCTCTGGGCAGAATGGGAAGGAGGAAAGGCTGCTCCGGGCAGAGTCAAAGCAGAAAGGCGGTGCCGGCAGCCAGGGGAAGGAAGGTCCATCCATACTTGCATGAATCTTCGTGCACTGGGCCTCTAGTATGTTCAGTAATACAGGACTAGTTAAATATGCCTGACACAATTATACACTATAAAATTATGTAACCATCAAAAAGTATAAAATATATCTTTATGTTTGGATACAGAAAGATATTCTAGAAAGGTTGTAAATTTGAGGAACAGATACATATTATGCCCCAACTGCATAAGAGACAAGGAAGACTATATTAGCATGCAGATATATTTGTATATGCATAAACATTTTCTGAAAGAATAAAAAAGAAATGGTTAAAATGCCATTTCTACAGCAATGGACAACTGACTACCAATTAAGGACTTACTTACAAGTGCCTGCAGTGCATCCAGTCAGAGATGTTGATTAAGTAATATCCATATGGTTTACACTTTTTATTTATGGAGTAGCAAAGTTGACATTTTCTTATAAAAATATGAAAGCCTAAAATATATTATTACTCTGAGCGAGGTCCAAGAGCAGTCCATCTAACCTCCTAAAGGGCAAGGAGTATAAAGGAAGGCCTAGATAAGGCCAATATGTTATTGCAAAGTTTTTGGCCTTGAATCATAGTATCTGGAAAGCTCACAGTACACAATATTGGACATGAAGACAACTCAGCGAAGAATGGCCTCATGGAAAATGAGCAATGCTGGGTTTGTATAGCATAAATATATCCAAGAAGGTAAATCTTGTTGCATCACATAACTCTCAACTACCTTAAGTAATTCTTTAGGAAAGCTTCTTTACTACTGTACATTTAAACATTTTAAGACTCTCAGCACAGAATAAAAAATTCATTTTCACTAAGTAGTTAATGTTAAACAGATCTTCTAAAGTACATGTTGAACTCCTTACGGATAATCCAAACCCACAGTAGCCAAGACCAAATAAATTGGGTATCATCTGTCATGGACAATTAGTAATTATAGAGGCCATACTTGTAAATTCACTTTTTCGTAAAAAGTAGCTTCTTCTTGTGGTTACCAATATATGCATAACAAATTACTCCATCTTTCCTAAAGTAAAACAATACTATTTTATTATTCTCCGAGATTCTGTGGTTCAGGCATTTGGACAGGGCACAATAGGGAGGACTTTTTCCTGCTCCATGATATTTAGGTCTGGAATCATCTAGAATAGGATCACTCACCTTTTTCTTTAAACAGTCAGATAATGAATATTTTAGGGTTTTGGGGCAACATAGAGTGTCTACTGCATATTGCCTTTTGTTTTTTCATAGCCCTTTAAAATATAAAAATTAATTTTAGCTAATAAATCTATAAAAACAGGCTGCAGTCTATATTTGGCCCTTCGATAGTAGTTTTCCAAGGACTAATCTGCAAATGTTTTCACACTATCACGTCTAGCACCTAGGCTGGGACCTTAAAGGCCAGGTTCAATTGAGACTGTTGACTAGAGTAACTATGTATAACCTCTCCCTGTGGCTTGGGCTTTCTCAGCCTGGTAGTTTGGCTCTGAGAGGAAAATGCAAGCATTCAAAAAGAACAGGAGAAACCTGGGTGTTCTCTTCTCACCTGGCTGGAGAAGTCAGTTTATTCATTCTATTTTATTTATGACAAGTGAGTCACAAATACGAACCTAGATTCAAAGAGGAAGAATAAAACGCCATCTCTTGGTGGGAGAGCAGCAAGATCACAATGCACAGGAGTATGGGAGATGGGAGACACTATTGTGGCCATGTTTAGAAAATACAATCTATCAGAACGTTCCTATGATTTACAAAGAGTATCCTATCTAATAAAGAGGGAATATGCTAATTGACCATCACTCCATCACAAAGATGGCTGCACCCACAGCTGAGGCCAAGTTCCCATAAGAAGCCTTAACGAGCAATCAGCAGGCACCTGAGGCTACGCCCTCTGCCGCCCCCATGGGGCTTGACAGGGGACCTCAGGCCATGCTCCCCACCCAGCAGGCTTGACAGGGGACCTCAAGGTGCACTTCCCGTCCTGGTGCTAGAGGAACTCAGGCTGCTCACCCCACCCCAGCGTCAGGCTGGGGGACCTCAGGCTGTGCCCCCAACCAGGTGGGGCTTGACAGGGGAACCTCAAGGTGCACCCCCTGTGCTGGGTTGGGAGAACTCAGGCTGTGGCCCCGCCCAGCGGGGCTTGATGGGGGACCTGAGGCTGCGCCCCCCTCTCGGTGCTGGGCCGGGGAACCTGAGGCTGCTCCCTCCCGCCTGGCAGGGCTTGATGGGGGTCCTCAGGCCATGCCCCCCACCCAGCGGGGCTTGACAGGGGATCTCAGGCCATGTCCCCCACCTGGCGGGGCTTGACAGAGGACCTCAAGGCACACCACCTGCCCCAGTCTGGGCTGGGGGACCTCAGGCAATGCCCTCCGTCCTGGCGCTGGGCCAGGGGACCTGAGGCTAACCCCACTGCCCGCTTGACAAGGATGGGACTGGCCGGGTCTGGATCTAGCCCAGCCGTGAGCAAACAACGGCCCGCGGGCCGGATCCGGCCCGTTCGGCTGTTCTATCCGGCCTGCGGAGCCGAAAGAGCGGAGGGTTCTCTTGCTCTCCCCTATGCTCCTTCACCAGCAGCAGTGTTAACATGGCAACGTCGGGAAACACGGCCGCAGCTCCTTCTTCTGAGTGGGCGAATTTATATCCACCCATTCAGTAGAAGGAACAACCTCTCAATCTTCCAGAGGCTCCTTGTAATGCCCGCGGACGCATCTCCCGACATCACCCTGGGAATGCGTAGACACGTTATCGTGGTGATGTAGGGAGACACGCCCCTGGAGAGCACAGTATCAGAGCCTTTCAGAGTTAAGATTAAGAGCTCTACTCAAACACAATTCTTTCCTGTTCCCACATTCTGTACATCACAATGACTTGTTAATAAAACAACAAAGACTTTCAGCTTTTAGTCACTTCAACTGGTGGCCTGTCCTTTGTCACAAAACCCTGAAACAGCACCAGAAGAGGTGCAACTGGAACTCATCGATCTTCAGTCTGACTTTGTCCTAAAGGAGAAATTCAGCTCTCTTGAACTAAGAGACTTTTATGCTTCACTTAATGAAGCCACTTTTCCAAACATCCGGAGGATGGCACAGAAGATACTGGTGCTGTTTGGGTCAACCTATGTTTGTGAGCAGACATTTAGCGTCATGAACATCAACAAAGGCCCTCACAGATCCAGCTAAACTGACGAATACCTCAGATCTATCCTGAGAACAGCCACAACAAAACTAACTCCAGACTTTGATGCATTAGCTAAAAAAGGAGACCAACAACACTGTTCCCACTGAAGTTGATGTTTTAAAAACCAAAAACCTTTCAACCCAGTCTACATTGTCATCTACATCTACGTCCCGGGCATAATTTGGAAGTTGCACTAAAGAAAATGTTTAATTTACTGTTTACACATTTTGTTCTTTTCTATTTGTTTTAGTTTTAAATTATTTTATTATATTTAAGTTTAATTTGAAAGGCTTTTGTACCTTTCCTTTGTCAGGCTTTTGTATTTTGCCTTTGCCATCTTCAATATAAGGTATGTTATTGTGCTATGATTCCTCCATTTTTTGAAGTTTCAAATTATAATAATTAGTGTTTACATTCTTGTTAAAATGTTTGAAATGAATAAAACTATTGAAATTAAAAAAAAGACCGTACCCTTTTATGTAATGATGTTTACTTTGAATTTATATTAGTTCACACAAACACTCCATCCATGCTTTTGTTCCGGCCCTCCGGTCCAGTTTAAGAACCCATTGTGGCCCTCGAGTCAAAAAGTTTGCCCACCCCTGATCTAGCCCAATGGGGGGAGAGGGGCGCGGCCGGGTCTGGGTCTCACTCAATTTTGAGGTGCATGTGGGTGGGTGGGGACTTGACTCTGGGTTCCGTGGTGAGCCCCAGACTCTGACAGGAGGAAGGTTTTCATATGCATTTTACTAATTTTCTTTCATCTCTGACACTTCTGTTATAGAGAAAGGGCAAATAGCAGTATTAAATTATTTCCTCTAATTAATCCCCTTTTAATGTGCACAAATTTTGTGCACCGGGTCACTAGTATGCATATAAACATGTCAGGACTTGAAGGTAAGGCTATGGTAGGTACCATCTTACAATCAAATCCCTCATGTATTTCTATACATCAGCCTGGATCCTCCCTTATGAAGAATTCTGTTTCATAAAGCACATAATTCCAGTATGGTTGCAATATCTCCTTCATGTAGTGGATACTATAATCTACTCTAGAAATAAACATATCATCTAAAATCTTCAAGACTTATGTAAGTATTTTTTCCATATTCCCACTTCAAGGTTCCAAATTATAACTTGCATGTAGACAAAAGGAAAATGCAAATAAAATAACTGGTAACTAAAATTCAAAGTGAAGTTTAAAAATGCAAGCAAGTTCATTGTTTTAAAAAGAAATATAATCATTATCATTTTCCTATATCTAAACTTTCTACTTAACTACTTTCAGAATAGCATCTGTGTTAAGTATTGATCAGAAGCACCTCACAAGAGTAAACATTTAAAAAGCTAGATTAGTCTAGGGATGTCATGACTTGTAGCAAAAATTGATACCCTCTTATATTTTGTTTTCCCAATTCTTTCCACAGTCCTTGGATATGGTTAATGTCTGTCTTCAAGTCATACAAAGTCTCTTTCAAGTAGATGTACTTTATATTATCTGCAGCAATATGTAAACTTCATTTTTTTACAGTGAGCAGGTACAGCTCAGCCTCTCAGTTTTTATGAGACATTTTTTAATTTGGAACATAAATTAAATTAAATATTTATGCCAGAGCTGCCAAAACAAAGATAAATAGCTCTAGCAAACAACTCTCTTAATAAAATTCAATCACTATAATGCAAACTGTTGTCAAAAGGGTAAATGCAAGTTAACTTTTTAAAAAGTTTTGCTTCATGATCCATGGAATTAATAACTCATGTCATGAACACTAAAAATTGAATATATCTTTATAGTCTTTATACCATGTTTTTGCATACTTTTTTTATTTAATGCCCATCTTTCTTGCAAGGGGTCCCTTTCAGAGTTAAAAAAATTATATTTTCTCATCTAATTAAGATGTCAATCATTTATTTTAGTATATTAAGTATGTTACCCAAGTTTTCTTTTCATTTAGATTCTGATTATTTTTTCATGTCACTCAAAAATCTATGCTTTGCAACTTGTCCAAGATTTTTTGTGTTCATTAGCATAAAACATCTTAGAGTCCTGCTGGTAGTGCTTTATCTAATGCAGGAAATGATTTGGATAATAAACAGCTGGAAACTAAAACGTTTTATAGTGACAGGGGAAGAAAAACAGATTACCAATTATACAAAATGAATATAAACTTCCTCTCTCTACCATCCCTTGCAATTTTAACATGTGAGCTTCAGAATTAAAAAATAAAGTTACAGAAAAGCTCAACAGAAGATAGTCTATTAGGCTCTTACATTTTTTTTCTTCCTCTATCTTAATTTTTTTCCATTTCTTATAATTTTCTCCTTTACTCTCTTGACGTTGTCTATAATCTCTTTAAGATGAGGTAGTTGGACTAAATAATACATCAAACTATTTCCAGCTTCAATATTTGACTTGCAAAAACTTAATATATTCTAGAGGTTCTAGGATAGCATAATTTTCATTCTTTTTTCCCTTTATTCTTGACAATCTTTTCTTCCATTTCTTATTGTGTTTTCTTTTGACTTCTCCATTTCCTGTCTTGCTATGCAGTTTACACAGCTCATTTTGATTTAAAATAAAGTGTGTGTGTGTGTGTGTGTGTGTGTGTGTGTGTCTATATATTGCTATTTCTCTTCAGACCATTCTCCATTCAGGGGAGGGAGGAAAAAAGCATATGAAGAAAATATATGTATACTTAAGCTCCTGTGTTTGCTCTTCTGCAAAATGACACCTTTCTTTCCTTTGGAGGAGACTACCATCTGAAAAATCCAGCCTACCTACTATGTAACTGCTAAGCTACTATAGGAGTTGAAAATGAACCAAAAAGTTGACAAGGCCTCAACAGCTAGCTAGCCACAGGTACAATTCTGACATTCAGATGAGAAAGCAAGGTGGTTTATGATACGCAGGATGCTCCTAACAGCACGTGGGCAATTTAACCACAAGTTATCACCCCTAATTTATGGAGAATATCGTTGAATCAAGTTGAAGCAAATATAAAACAGGAGAACCATGAATATCTATATATATAAAAGCCCAACAACCGGAATGGTGGAATGGCCAGAATGACTGGTGGCTATGACGCGCACTGTGGCAGCCAACCAGCCTGATCTGGGCCCCAATTAGCCCCTCCCCCAGCCAGCCAGGCTCCCAATTGCACCCCCCAAACCCTGATTGGGAGCACGGCCAGCCAGCCAACTGCCAGAGGCCCCTCCCCTTGGCCAGCCACAGCCCCACCCCCTGGCTGTCCCAGCCCGATCCAGGCAGGCTGGCCGCACCCCACCTGTGCATGAAATTGTGCACTGGGCCTCTAGTTTTATTAATATTAGTAAATTGTTCTTTAAAATTTATACTTTATAATTTATACTGCTCTATATTCCATAGTATAGAATAGCCAACTAACTCAATTTAAATCTTTATGTATACTAATAAAAGGGTAATATCTAATTAGACTGGATAGAAGGGATGTCTTCCTGACATCCTTCTGGACAAAGCTGCAGCTGCGAGGGCCTAGGCAAGCCACCACGGCTGGGAGGACCCATCGCAGAGCCCCGGCCAGGTGGGGCAAGGCCTCCCTCTGCACAGCATTGATCACAGAGCCCTGGCAGGGTGGGCAGTGCCTCCCTATGGGCAGCGATCAATGGCAGAAGCCAGGCCGGGTGGGCAGGGCCTCCATCACAGAGCCTCACCAGGGTGGGCAGGGCCTCCCTGTGAGCGGTGATGAATGGCAGAACCCTGGCCTGGTGGGAAGGGCCTCCTTCTGCACAGCATTGATCCCAGAGCCCCAGCAGGGTGGGCAGGGCCTCCCTGTGGGCAGGGATCAATGGCAGAGCCCAGGCTGGATGGGAAGGGCCTCCCTCTGCACAGCATGGATCACAGAGCCTGGGAAGGGTGGATGCGCCTCCCTCTGGGCTGGCTGCCATCAATCGAAAAGCCCCAGCATGGTGGGCAGGGCCTCCCTCTGCGGGACATGGATCTGGGGGCTCCCAGACTGCCAGAGGGCACAGGCCAGGCTGAGGGATTCCCCTGAGTGCATGAATTTTGTGCACCGGGCCTCTAGTCTATGATAATGATAATGAAAAGTTTTAGTTTCACAATGAATAGGCTGTGATCTAAAACATAAGAGTTATACCTCAGGAAACAAAAAGTGGACTGCTTCTCCTCCAAAGTCTGTGATTTGGAACAGTGCCTGTTTTGGAGAACAGCTGTTACCTGACATGAATGCCAACGTACCAGTACTTTTTGTCTCAAAATATTTCAAGAGCAGCTGCCCCTTTCTTTTTAATTCCAACTCTGCTTTGGCACACATACACTTAGAGGTGAAACATGATCAGATGTATTGGTATACTATATTCTGGCGTGTGAACATCTTGTGTCAGCTCACTGGTCTCAAGACTGGTCTCCTTGCATCCCAATAAAAATAGTCAAGGATCAGGGCATTCAGAGTTTAGACTAATTTGGCCAGGAGACTCAGTTACAATTTCCAAACCGAAAACTATTCAGCGTTAAAGATGTCAGACACACTTTGTTCAGAATAGCCCTGGGACTCAGGGTCAATTCTGAAAGAATCAAACAGGAACCCTTTTATATGAACAGTTTCTAAATCAAATCCTATAGCCACAGTGTACAAGCTACAAATGCCTGCCTTTCTTAACAGGAATCAGTGTCATTCTACCTATGACATGGACCCAGGGGCTGACAGGTATCTAATTACTTCATTAAACTGTCTTTTAAGAAGGCAATTTCAATAAAGTAAGTTTCTTGGTTTCCCACCTCCAGATCCTTTATTTATAGAATCACTTCCTAAAAACTAATCTTATAATAATAAAAGCATAATATGCTAATTAGATTGGACATACTTCCAGATGACCTTTCAGATGAAGCAGAGGCTGCGAGGGAAGCCCAGGTCCTGGATGCCTGCCAGTGGCTGGAGGGAGGCCTGGGTTCCAGGTGCCAGAGGGAAGCCGGTGCCGGCAGTCGGGGGAAGGAAGGCCTACTCTTGCATGAATTTCATGCATCGGGCCTCTAGTATTCAATAAATCATCTCATCTACTCTATTTTCTTATTCAAAAAAAGGCTAATTGGACTAAATATTACAGTACTTTTGAAAGACAAATGGACCCATAAAAATAAATATGGTCAAGCATTTTAACTAAAATACCAACTTTATGCTGTTGCTTACTCAAGTATCATGCAAACCTTTAAGGTCTTTATAACTTCCTTAGGTATATAAATGGATTAATTTTAAGGGATATCACATAGTAGGTGCTCAAAAAACATGCATTAAATTTTTTAGTTCAACAAAATTCTATTATTCACCTGATATTTCAAATACTTTTAAGTTTATGATTCCTTAAGATTTTATAAAAAGAAACTTAAATAATTTTCATTTAATAGATTATTGCATGTCTCTCTAAATAAATTTGAAGACTTTCCCAAGCCTTCCAACTCCTTGGTACAAAAAACTTAAGGCCCCAAGCTACTGTGCTAAGTGACTTAAAATGGACCCATGCACCAGGGCATCACAGTTGGATTCCTGGTCAAAGCACATACCCAGGTTGCAGGCTCATTCCTCAGTAGGGGGCATGCAGGAGGGAGACAATCGAAATTTTTCTCTCATGGATGTTTCGCTCTCTCCTTCTCCCTTCCTCTCTCTAAAATCAATAAAAACATATTATTAAAAAGTTTGAAAAATCTTAAAGCATGCTGTTGCTTGTTCTGTTGTATTACTTGGGTAGAATCTACATTTAAGACCTTTTTATATAAATTATTTTCTCAGTAACAACTCATTGAGTTACTTGAATAAATTAGTCTTTTACTTATCCTATATCGACCCTTCAATTTAGTGAAATAATCAAAGCTGGCACAACTAAAAAATCAACCATTAATTTGATTAAAACTACCCAAGAGAAGGATGGACTTGTTTAAAAGATAGGGTTGTTAGTGAGTAATGAATTGAACAGTGAAGCTACTATAAGCGGCTCCAGAGCTATCCATCAATGCTTAGAACAAAAACATTTTAAGTAATTCAATTTTTTGTAAAAATACATAATACACTTTATTATTTGTTTCCTATATACCAGAGAGAACTTCCCAAAGAGTTGCAATACCCGTAGCATAGTGAAAACTAGCTCAATGAATTTGTTGGAAGATAAACAAATGAACACCTTTTTGTGTGTAGACATAATAATATCCCCGCTATTAGATTCCAAGATATTATAACAGACTAGAGGCCCGGTGCACGAAATTCTTGCACCGGTGCAATCCCAAGGCCTGGGCAGTGATTGAAGCACAAGCATCTGGTGTGCAAGGGCAGGTCCCAGCTGACCTCTGGGCCCTGGGCAGCACCTAGGCCCCTGGGCCCATTTGTGCCCCACTCTGCCTGAGTCACGGGGCCCCTGGCCAGCTCCCTCAGTGCCTGGGAGCCAGGTGGCAGCCCCACCCCCCCAATGCTGCCAGTTGCCATATGCAGGGCGATTGGCGGGTTGATCAGGCCTTGCTCACACTTGCCTTGTCATGGCGCCACTCGCTCACCTGCTCCACCATCCACCGCAGTTCCACTCTCGTCAGGGGCCCATTGGGGCCAGCAGTGCCTCAACTGCCACCCGCTGCCAGCTCCGCGTTGCTGACACCTGCCATGTTCCGCACCACCGCCTGGTGGTCAGCACAGATCATAGTGAGCGGTCAAACTCCTGGTCAAGAAGACAATTTGCATATTAGGCTTTTATTATATAGGAGGATGCTGATCTAGTTTCTCCTAGGTGCCCATTATTGCAGTTTTTTTCTTTTTTTAAAAAAAACTAAGTTTTCAAAAGTGTCCTTAATATACAGCCTTAAGATTAGGAGTTCAATTATGGATAATTTGGGCAATAAAACATAGAGGTTAAGAATATAGGCTTTTAAAGTTTGACCAATGTTTTTCAAATTCTGGCTCTGAAACTCATTCAATATGTAATTTGGGGGCATTCTCTTTATTTTGTTCATTTCATCATAGTTATATATGGAAAATAAGATCTAATTTATAGGATTAATCTGAACATTAAGATAGTGCATAAAAATGAATTAATGCAATGCAAAAAACCCTCAAAGTTACTGTTTACGGCAAGTAACTAGGCATTAATAAAACAGAATAATGACTTGCGGATCAAACAAGTTAACCTTTCACCATTTGAGATTCTTTTTTTTTTTTTGTCAGATATGCTAAGCCTTGCAATTTCCATTTAAATTTATAAATTAGTATGCTGGTAATATGCATTTTTCAAATAAAATATACAAAAGTCAGAAACCAAAAATTCAAAACAATTTAGTAATATATTTACAGAAATACTAGTAAAAAGGAAAAAACTATTCCAAGTTTATTTAAAATGAGTAATATTAATAGCCCTAAGATTAAGAATACCTGAATCTGTACAGTTTTGGCAAATGACAGGTATAGACTATAACCAAGGAAACCTATAACTATAGTTTTTATTAAAAGTGAAATGTGTTCCCAACTGGGCTCTCTACCCAAAAACATGTAAAGAGATTTCAAAATTCAGCAGCAAGCTCACTAGACTTCAGTGTATTTTCTTATTACTTCTCCCCTTCATTAATTAATTTGCCAAGTCATTTGGAACAAGGCTATGCCCAAGGTAAATTACCAGCTAAAGGGGCCAGAATATGATTATCCCTCTAGCTCTCTTCTTTTTATTTCTGTGTCCTCTTTCTCAATCTATGCTGTAATGTCTTTAGATCAATGACTGGTTTTTCAATACTATTTTACAAAATCTTTTCCAATCTTGCCTCTGTCCTGCTTAGAAATTTTCTTTTTGCTTATTGTCTTTGTTTATTTGGTTTTTATGTTATACTAGAGGCCCGGTGCATGAAAATTCATGCACTGGAAGGGGGGGGGGGGTCCCTCAGCCCAGCCTGCCCCTTCTCACAGTCCAGTAGTTCTCAGGGGCAGGAGGCGACCCAGCAATGAGGGGAAGGCGACGCCCCATCACACTTCTGCTGCTGCCACTTGCCAGCAGCACAAGCCTCGGCTGGCCCTGGTTACCTGAGCCTCGGGCGGCCCTGGGCGGCTGGGGGTGCTGAGGGAACTGAGGGACTCTGGAGGCAGGTGCCCAGGAATGCCGGGCTAAGGGGACTGGGCACCACCATCTTGTGGCTGTAGGTGCCACCATCTTTGAGGGTGGGGCGGCAATTAGCATATTCCTTCCTTATTGGCCACCATCTTTGTGATGGTGTGAGGGTCAATTAGCATATTCCCTCTTTATTAGGTAGGATTTTTCCAAAGGACCGTTAACACATATGCAATGCACCTATCTTTTATAAAGAATCTCTGGTCTAAACAGTATACTAGTAAACACTATAATAATATCATCACTGCAGGACCATGTAATCCTGAGCAAAGAGGATTATGGCTATTCAGCAGAAGAGCTGGGGCAAGAGTGGATAATTTGGAAACCTGAAGGGACAGGGAATCCACAAGAGGAAGCATCTGTGAGACAGTTAACACTTCCCTCTCCAACTAAAGATCTATTATGTGCATGCTATCTGGAACACTGAAAAGAGGTAGAATGGTGTTGGTGAGCTATCTCAGCCTCTACCACTTTGAGAAAGTGGTAGCTCATCTGAGCTATTTGTGAATAGTTAACAAGTGAGTTTTAAGACAGACTTGTGCATATGCGATGCTCATTTGTCTTTCAACTGCACAGCTGTATCTAAGGGGACTCTATGTGGCTGTGCTCACATAATGCCGTAACTATTCTTCCATCAAAAAAACTACAGATCAGTCTAATGTGGAAAGGGGAGATCAGTTCAATAGCTTATTGGACTGAAGTGAATACTTTGGCAACAAAAGTTCTATCCATACCCCTCACCAGACATGAGTTGTTTTCACTAAAGAACACACTCAATTCTAAAATAAACACAAAGCTTTCTGAACAAAACAATACTACAAAGAGACTGCTTCAAAGAAAAAGATCTCAGTGATGTGGTGTACTGGAGACATTTCTGTAAATGGATGATTTTAAAACTAAAACAGAGGAAAGAAAGATATTTGTCCTAAATCTTTCTGGCTGAGAAAACACTCATGATGATTCAGTAAATTCCAAGCTATACTTCATTTGCTACCAGGGGTCAATAACTAGAGCTGTAACTCAACTCTGTCAAATGGCTCCCCTTGTAGTAAGAGAAAATCATTCCAGAATTCAATAGAAAAATAAAACATGTTTTCTAAAATGCTAATTTCTTTATTGAATAACATAAAATTAACTTATTAAATAAATTTCTCACTTGAAAAATAGTGATGTCCATCAGTAAATGCTGTGACCACTTTTGAACTTAAATCTTTCTCTTAATAAAATTTATATAACACTGCTCACATATTTACTGAGTAAATATCTATAGATCTAAATTAATTGTGCTATAATAAATCTGGATATTAGATTTAATATTGTTCAAATTTTTGATGACCTAACATAAGAATGTAATATTTTTTAAACAAATTGCTTCAGATAAATACAACTTTCAAAACCAAGAGAAAAAGATTACTCACCCTCTACCCAACAAAATTAAAGTACAATTAAATAATTTACTTTATACATATATATATATTTCTTTATTGATTTCAGAGAGGAAGGGAGAAGGAGAGAGAGACAGAAACATCAGTGATGAGAACCACTGATTGGCTGCCTCCTGCAAACCCCCTAACTGGGGATTGAGCCCGCAACCCAGGCATGTGCCCTTGGTCGGAATTGAACCTGGGATCCTTCAGTCCACAGGCTGATGCTTTATCCACTGAGCCAAGCTGGGTAGGGCTTAAATAATTTCTTGACTTATTTATTTTAAAATTTTGTAGGAAATTATAATCTTTTTTCTATAATTTCAAAGTTTAAGAAGTTAAAACATCTGATATCACTTCATTTTTCTATTAGAGACTATCAAGAACACACTTCTCATTGCAGGGTTCACAGAGTTTAAAAAAACAAACATCAATATGAGAAACATCACTTTCATGCATTAGCACCTGATTTAATGTGCAAGGCTAGAAAGGAGCAGGCACAGTGGTCAGGTGACAAATTGAGAGTCCAAAAACTAAAGATGCATAAATGGGGTACAACAGATTATTCCTATCTCTATATATTAAACTAGAAGGTAACAAAACAGCAGTGATGGATGCATGAAAAATCACTAGGTGCAACCCAAAGAGTGGAGAAAAAAATGCTGACAGACTGGAAATGGCAAGAAAAGATGGATAGGACACAGGGATGAGATGAGTTTGCATGGTGAGCTTTTTTGGTGTGCAACTTACTTATTTTATGGCTGTATTAGTAACACAATTGAAATGTTATGATCTGATTACATACTTGAGTATTCAGATTACATTTCATTTATTAGAAGCAATAAAGCAAGTCTCTTTTTATCCTTTTTAATTCAATAAAGAAGAGAGTTAAATGCGCATGTGTAGAAAATAAGAGCATTTCTCCGAGGAACTCAGTCTTGCTATTTGGACAATATCCAGAACAAGTTATAGCATTATTAACTTACGGGAAATTTCTATTTCTGAAACTTCGTAAGTTTATTTCATGGGGCTCCCTTTCATCCTTGGGGTTGATGTACACTTAAAGAAAAAGTTCTGCTAGCTACATTAGTTCTCTATATAATGAAGAATCCATCCATAAAAACCACAACAACTAACTTTGCAATTTGTTGATTTGTAAATAATTTCATTCCTTTTCTGTCTGGTTAAAGAACCAATATCCCTCATCCTTTACAACACTCAACATATTCACTCTGGTTTCAAAATTATGAATTTAGTTTCCACTTTTAAACTTCAGCTGTATCATTTTTATAATAGATGAATATTAAAAGTTTCAAAATAGGTAAGTTAAGGCCAGGAAATAACTTGTTTTGTCCAATGATATTTCCAAAACATCATAGTAAAAAAAATGAGACCACAGCACTAGCATTGCTGCTTATATAGTACTTATATTTTGCAATCTATTTATAACTGTTGTTTTACTGCTGTTATTCCTGTAAGGTGAAGTACTGTTAGAAGTATTTCAAGTCTTCCTTTGAATATGTGGAGGGCAGTAGAGAAAATCATAATAAAACATGGCATCTAAAGGCTTTATTTTTCAGTTTGGAGAAACATAAGTACACAGTGGTATCCTAGGAGAATTAGAAGCCACAGGATAATTTTAGCACTATAAGAACAATTGTATTCAATGACATGATACTTAAAACTTGTTTCATACTGAAATATACATGGCTGTATTATGAAGAAAAATGTAATATTTTAATGGTTTTTAAAGATAAAACATGACTTCAAACAAGTGGTTTTGATCATATTTTAATGGCTCTACTCTGCCTTCAGAAGTGTTCTGGGACAAAAGTTGTGTTAAGTTCTGGCCTGAAGGGTTCTTTAAAAACCCAGCAAGAGGGGGAGCATTTATCCTAGAACTTTCTGTTCCACAGGTACACCATTAGGAAAATATTGCTTGAAAGAGACTTTGAGTTAGTAGCTGTTAGGAATTTAGGCCAGGTTTTCACCCTTAATCTCAGATTCCTCAACAGAGAAACAGGGTGATCAAGCTAGACTTCTAAGGTCCCTTTCAACTCCAACCTGCAATTCGTATGGGCACAAACAAGCTAGAGATGTAGAGCTTCTCTGTAAGATTGAAGAGGTACCTCTTTTAGATGCCTAAGGTAAAATGAGGCATGTAGTCTCAAATTAGGAGTGGGAGATGGGTGGAGAGGAGCTGTGAGAAAGAATGTGCTAGATTGAAGCAGTACTGCTAATCATAGCTATTATTTACTGTATTGCATGCTTTATCACATTTAATTTCACAGTAGCGCTGAATGTATATAAAATTATTTCCATTCTACCAAGGATACTGAGAATCAGAACTGTCACTTGCAAAATATCATACAATGGATCAATGGCTTGACCCCCAGGTTTCTATCTGAACCATTACACCAACCACACTGCATGATTACTAATGTAGCTCATAGATGTGGAGAAACAGGGACAGATGCTGCTCTGTCAATTAGGAACTAGAGATTTGCAAGGTTGTTCTAACCCTCATGCAAAATAGGAAGCTATGAATTTAGTGCCATGAGTTCAGAGGCCCAATATTCTCTCTCTACAAGAGAAGAAAGGAACGAAGGTTAGAAGAGGGGGAAGGAGGGAAGAATGATAACCCATAATTCCTAAATTTTCTTACCATGTACCATTACTTTGGAACAAATTTTGAACGCCATAACACAGAAAATGTCTGGTAAGGAACACTGGGTCTGAAATATTACCAGTCATGTGTACTTACTGTAAATGAATTCTCAATCCTTTTCCTAAGAGCAAATTTAGAATAGGACAACAACTGATGACAGCACTCAAGTCTCAGCACTCACAGATTGTACCTACAGGGCACAGGTTTGTGTCTCTGTCTTCAGCGAGTAAGTAGGTCAAGGATTGTATGAGAATTAGATTATTTTGGCTGAAAGGAACAAAACTATCCTTGAGTTAGAACTCATAAATGGGTTTACTTATTATAGGAATGCAGGGGTCTGGAGAAATCCTCAGAAAAAAAAAAAATGACCTGACACCTCATGGGTTATAGATACCCAGCAAATACTCTCTTGCCTCTTTGCTCTGTTCATTTGTTTCTGTCTCATTCTTCTTCCTCAAGGAAGCCTGATTTTTCTGTTTCCTGGTTTACATAGGGAGAACCACTACTGTCAACAGCTCCTAGCACACACCCCTCCATTCCATAGTCAGCCACACACTAAAATGCATTTGGACAACAGAATCTCTTTCACTCAATTCCATGTCATTAGCCCTTCCTGGGTCACTTGAGGGATCATACTGGGAAACCAAAATACTTGTCATAACCATGTAAATTACAGAGAGGAGTAGTTACACCACAGAATAGGAAAGCATTGACAACTTGGAGACACACCTAATTGGGGTTCACTCTAGAGGGGTAAATATTCCAGTGAAACCTGGATAATTCATGGATGATCTATCAGGGTTTTTGTTGTTGCTTGTTGTTTTTTTTTTTGTTTGTTTGTTTTTAGAAAACTCCAAAGGCAGGATTTTATTACTTGGATGGTTAGACTGCAACACAATTCCCCAAACTATCTCTAGAGAATAACTTTAATGTTGTATTGAATTTATTTATACCTTTCTAAAAAGGCTTTGAGGCAGCTTACCAAAAAAGAAATATGATTCTCTTTATGTGGACATGGCTATAGTGAATTCAGACACACTTTAATGATCTATCAATTTTGAAACTAAATGTGATATTAAGATCCACAAATCCTTAGCCTCTAACTAGTTTAGAGACTTAGTGTCTAACTTAGGAAAAGAGCACACCAAATGCAGCTTATCTGGGACATTTGATGCACTGATCCATTTGTCAAATAACGGGTTCTATCTCTGTATATTTTACACAAAGTCAGAAGAATACTTTGCTATACTCAGTAAGAATAAGAACCCTTACAAAATTGAACCCACAAAAAGTTCCATCTGCAAAAATTTTAGATTCATGGAATTTAGGCTGTGGAATTCTATTATGGATATATACAGTGCCAGAAAGTGCTTGGTTCTGTTTATGTTCATTCATTCATTTATTCAACAAATATTTTATTGAGCATACCTACTCAGAATCAAACACCATGATGTGAATAATAGAATGGGTAAGAAACAGCCTCTGATCTATAAACACTCACAGTTTACTAACCAGAACAATGTGTTCAATGCTGTGATAGATGGAAGCACAGAATGCCAAGAGAGTATAAAGAAGGGGTTTGGCTACAATGATTCAAGGAAAGCTTGCCTCCGGGGAGCCTTCATAGTGGTCAAAGATAGGGAAGCAAAGAATTTGGGGCAAGAGATATAGGAAGTTCAAATTTCTAGAGTTGTGAGTGAACAAGGTAAGTTGAAGGACGTATATATAGCTAAACACAAGGCTAGAGTATAAGGTGTGGCAGAGAAAACTGTACAATTATGAGAAATGAGGATGTTTTCTAAATTATTCTTACTAAAATATTTATTCCATTAACAAATATATATAAAGCACCCACTATCTGTTCTCAATATGTATATTCACTTAGGGATTCTACTGGGATTATGTGTACTGAATATCTGTACAGTCTATTTTTCCATCCTCACCAGTAATTCCATGAAACTCAAGGCCCTTATATGCAACCAGGGTTCCTGATCCCACCCACCTAGACTCCATGAAAGCCTTTAACCACTAGTGCCAACATATTCTCACTGACTTAGTCACAGGAACTGAATTTTTCTCAATGGCAACTCCTTGGAGTCAATTCTCCAGACTCCCAAAGCACCTAATGGTTTGTTACTTTATAATATAAAATGATTCAAATCTGAGTAATGTTATCATGTAGGAGTGCCTTCCAAATTTCTTCACAGAGGGTATCAATCTTTTCATTTCTCCACATGTATCATAGTAGCCCACAGCCCCTATCACCTCTCCCTCCTCCCATCAAATCTTCCAATAGCATCTTGTAGACTTCATCCCTTAAAATTTTTCTTCATTTTAAGTTCTGAGTTAACACATAACTGGGAACTTCAGTGTCATGAAGCTCAAGGCTCTTCAACTCAAAACACACTTCAATCCATCCAAAAAATTCCACAACCACAGACTCTTCTGTACCTCAGGAGCCCAGCTTGTTCCCTATTGTGGCCCACCCTCATTAGGCCCCAGGTCTGGCTCCATCCTTCATGAATTACCTTCTGAAATTATACATATTAAATAAATACTAAATTCATTTTCTATTTCATTAATTAAAAATAGTCCATATCTTTTTTAATAGTGTTCGGCAATTGAACCCTCTAATCATTATGACTAGTGTTAAGTACCATTTCAACATGGAATTGATATCCTTCTAGCTAAAGTGAAAGTAACTATATTTTCTTTAGCCTGAGCTAACTAATCATAAGGAATAGTAAAATTTATATCACAACTTTTCAGTTGCAGAATATGACTCAAGCTCCTCTTTGCTAATATAAAAATATTCAGGCTAATTAGAAAACCTTTTGAGAACTGCTGTATGAACATGCAAAAGTTCCATGGGCTTCATATTGAGGGATATGAGAGTTTACAAAGAGAGTTAAGTCATCTCTTTCCCATTTCTAAAGAGGACATATGGATTAACATAAAATCCAGAAATATTTGGGATAAACCATTATATATTAGACATTGTTACTAGTAAGTCCTGTAGTTTCTGTCCATGAGTGAAATATATAAAGTCTATCCCTACAGTTCTTTTAAATCAAAATAGTGTACATAAATCAGATTATTCAGACTAAGCTCTACATTCACCTTTGAGATGTATTGTTCAGTTAAATTATATCAAGGTTACAACTCACTTTTATTGTGTTTTGGGGGTATTCACTAGACCTGGCTGCCATCGCACTTCTATTCCTCTCTCACTTTCAGTGTCTTCTTCATGTACCATGTTAAGAACCCTGGAAGAGAAATAAAAAGTTCTAGAAGCGTCTTGCCCCTAAGATTTAAAAGGTCAACTTCATCAAAAAGCATTTTCCAAAGGTTGGTATGGCTAGGAGATAATGAAATAACTCTCAGCAGCTTGGAGATTGAAGTGGATTGTCTTAAAGATATTCAAGTATTTATTATATCAATAAGAACAATGCCAGAGGGGGGAAATTTTTAAAATATACTTTGAACTTAAGCTAATTCCGTAAATTATTTTAAAAGTCTAGTTAATTACTGAGGGAAATACTCTGTTTTGTACTCTGAAAGTCTTCCCAACTTTAGAGGGGCAAACTACCACCTCACCTTACCATTTTTTCATCAGGAGTTAATTCATGTTAGCACAATCGGCTGAAGCATTATTCATTTTACTTTCCAAGACAAGACTTTCAAGCATGTCCTTAAGGACCATTGGCAAGTATAAAAAAATCTTCTGGTTCGGATATAATGAGCTAACACTAGCTTTGGTTAGTTAAATAGAAACTTAGAAAAAAGAAAATAGAAACTAGACTTTTGCCAGACAGGAACTAAATCACAAGAACAGGAAATAACTGAGGCAAATGAAATACCTATGAGCTATATCTGAGAGAGAAAATGTAGAAGTTTTGAAAGCAGCAAAAAGTACTTTCCTTAAACATATTTATGAACAAGTTGCAGTTCAGCATTTTCCAAAATGACAAGGATTAAAACTTGTCTGACAGAGGCTTGGAAGATTATTTGCAAAAACCTGGAGTTTATCCTCTGTATTAGGCCCTTTTGACAAAAGGCATTTGCCATTACTAGTAGTATCAAAGATTCCCTCATATAAGGTTAAAGTAAAATCTGTGTAAATATGCTTCTTTTAAAAATATGTAAATATTAGAATGCATATGGTTGTGGTATGTTTTTTTCTTAAGTCTACATGAACATATACATTATATGCTAATACCAGAAATTGTCCACATTGGTTCTAATGACTTTATATGATTAAGGGAATGCAAGGAGAGCAGCTAACATTTATATACTGCCAAGTGTTTTGGTAAGCATTTCACCCACAAGATTTCAGTTGATCCTCCAACAACTAACCAAGGTAGACTTTATCATTGCCATTTTACAACTGGAAATCTGATGCTCGAAGTTGCCAAAGAACCCTCAGCTACTCACTAGGGCCTGAAGTAAAACTATAAAGCTAAATCCATTAACTCTACCATTAATTAGATGCACTGCATCATATCGACTTTAATTTTCTTGGGATTTTGCTTAGAGTAATTACAGAAATGTGCAAACAAGTACCAATAACCACAGAACAACCTCCATTGTGGTTTCCATCCCAGGCCCCAGTCGGAGCACTTGTGGGAGGCAACCAATTCATGTGTTTCTCTCTACCCCCTCGTTTCCATTCTGTCTGAAAATCAATGAAAAAAAAATATCCTCGAGTGAGGATTAAAAGATAAAAAAATAACCACAGAGCGTAATAACTCTAAACAAAAATTCCTAAAGTTTGAGTTATAGTATGATCAAACTACATACCTACTTCACAAATTCCACTCTAAACTTAAAAGGCCTAACAAAGGAATCCTGATTTCTTATTGTTGGTTTATATTGTTATTCATGGATTTCTGGATTTGTGCAATCTAGTTTCGTTTAAAGTAGGATATAAATAATTTCTCTTGGAGTATAAACTATATGTTAAGGACATATTCAGTTCAATCTAGAAAACTTAGAGACTATATGAATTAGTTTCTGGCGCTACCTTGTTTGCTTTATATTGTTTTAAAAAGTGACCAAAAACGAGGAAATAATAATTTTGCATGGTATAGAGATGTATTGTAAGGATCATTGGGAGCATGTCTGTCTATTGATGAGACCCCCTTCATAGTAATTCTACTGAAATGAACAGAATACTTTATCAGAAATAATTTATAGGATTTCTTTCTCTTGCTCAGATATTTTTAGCCTCAGATCAAATAACGAATGATCATTTTCACCTCAAGTTTCTCTTGCTAATCGCATTTTCTTATATTTAATCATGCTTGAAATAAGTTGAGTTATACTAGAAAATCGTAAGAAAACCTAAATCATAAGAAATGATCCCAAAATGCTATCTTTTTCCCCCCTCTATAGAGAATACATCAGTGGCATCTAAATGATGAAAAAAGCACAAACGATTAAGAGGTAATTTTCCCAGAGTTCATTTAATCCATTCCTGACCATGAATACTCATTACAAAAAGTATTTATTCAGACTAAGGGTTATTAAAAATATAGATTACCCTGAACCAACAATTATGAATCATCTACTAGACAACCAGATACATTCAATATTTGTTATGAAGTCCAAAACTGATAAAAAGCTTAAATAAAAGTCATGCTTGAGTGGGGGAAAAAAATAACCTTAAATTTTATATTTAGAAAAGAAAAATAAGTTTACATCAGTCCTAAGAGAAGCAAACATATGCCCTGGTGATAAACACTCATTCCTAGGTTCTCTGCCATCCTTCTCCAGAATAAATTACAAACCAGCCAAGGGCAATGACCCTTAAATAATGTTATTTTAGTAATTTTGTCCAAAATGCCTACATATGTATATATAAAACCCTCATCTGTGAAAACCCTTTCAAAGAAGATCAGTTTAGTTACGTGGTATAACCAGGTTACGGAAAAATTGCTCAAAGCCATCCTGTATTTAGTATAAAAAGCTCACCATGGAGTTGGGCCTGCGGAGCGCCGGTGCGTGGACTGTGAGCCATGGCTGCGGGCACAGGCCCGGCTGCCCCACGGGCTGAGCGGCCGCAGAGGCTGCAGGTGACCCAGGCGGTGCACAAGCTGCACGTGGGCAATCAAGTGGGGCCAGAAGACCAGGCCCAGAGGCACAGCAGTGGGACCTGGGGCGCTAGTCCTAGGCCACAGTCGGAGAGTGGAGGCAAATGACCTGAGCCCCAGCGGCAACAACCACTAAGATGGCGACTTCCGGGAGAAGTTCCGGCCAACACGCAGCTGCGAGGAGTATATCCGGCGTGGAGCTGGGCTCCTTGCACGCGCTCACCCTCGCCCACTAGCTCGCTGCTTGCCGCTGCAACCCACACTCAGGTCATCGGCTTCTTTGTGAAGCGCACAAGGGACAAAGTAAGGAGTGGCCTGCCTGCGGGGCCCTCCAGACACCCACACTGCAGGCAGTCACCCCCGGGGAATTCCAGGGGATCCTGTATCAGGGGCCTGGTCCTCGCAAACCCTCTCTGTTCATCCTCACCTTCAAAGCTGTAGTTATTTCGAAGACCCGGTGGGCGGGAGGTCTGTCTAGCAGCGGGTGCAGGGACAAGGAGTGAGTGGGGAGAAGGCAGGAGCCCTAAAGGATGGGTGCAGCACCCCACCAGCCCCCTAGCCTCCCAGGATGCCTGTGCCCCCCACAAAGAACAGAAGACGCTGCTGAGAACCAGCCGGTGTGGGTGTCTGCGGAGGAATCTGGAGCGGAGGAATCTAGAGCCGGTTCCAAGCAGACCTTGGTGTCCAAGCTCTACTGCACTTGCTTCAGTGCAACCTGAGGTAGACCGTCCCCATCCCCCATCGTTTTCCCTCACACAGGCTAGAATCTTTTTGGCTACAATAAAAAACTTAGTGCTTGAATAAAGGAAACACCTAAATTCCAATCCAGTGACAATACTAAGAACCAAACAATTGTTTCTCCTTTACACCCAAACGTACGGGGGTTCAAAGGCATTTCTAATACAAGACTTTACTGCATTGGTTAAAGAGAATCATTTATATAAAAGAAATGAGAGGAGAGAGGAAGCAGACTTATTTTATTACAATTGTCCAGCTGCTTTGGTGCTTGTAGCCCAAGCTCAGTGGGCCTGCCAGATACGGGTAACCACCTGTAACAGGTCTTCTTTGTTGATCTTTGAACTCTAGAATCAAGTTTAATGTTTTAAAAATATATGTATTAAAAAACTTTTTTTAAATGTAATAATTGTTTAAAAATATAAATAGTCAATCTGATAAATCTACACACTATCTGACTCCAATTCTATGACATACTGGAAAAGACAAAACTAAGAAGAAACAAAAATATCACTGGTTGCCAAGTCGAGGGGAGAGGGGATATAATTATCGGGAGCACAGCATTTTTAGGGCACTTAAAATACTCGGCATGATAGCATAATGATGCACATATGTCAAACATTTGTCCAAACTCACAGCTTATACAACACCAAGAGTGAGGCATAAGGTAAACGATGAACCTTGGGTGATTATTATGAGTCAATGAATTTTTATCAGTTGCGGCAAATGTACAACCCCGGTGAAGGAGTTAAAGCAGAATTAGGTAGACGGAAAGGGGTGGAAGGAGGAGGTATCCTGGAGCTAGTTGAAACCACAAAATGTTTTGCAGAAAAACAGGATGGATAGCAGAAAAACAGGCTAGCAGAAAAACAGGGTGTTTCGAAACAAGGATGTTTTTCTTGCAGGTGCAAAATAAAATGTTGCAAAAAAGGCCAGGAACCAATCAGAAAGCGGCACAGATAGACAAAGAGCCTTTAGCAGACAGAGGGAGAGAGCAGAATGCTTGGGAGTAACCCATTTGTATCCCCTCCCTGTGCAGGGGAGCCTGTGTTTGTTTCCAATAAACCCCTGCCTTGTTTGAACTCTAGTCCATGGTATCACTGGTAGGGAATATTGATAATGAGGGAAGCTATGCATGTTTGGGGGAAGGAGGTACATGGGAAATCTCTGTGCCTTGCTCAATTTTCTGTGAATCTAAAACTGCTCTAAAAAAAAAAAAAGTCTTAATTAAAAAATAAAGTAAAAATATTTAACCCAAATGGAATGAATATGGGGTTGGATTAAGAGCTCTGACATTGAAACCATATCATCCTGAGTCTAGACCTCAGGTCCAAAAATTACTAGATTTTAATCTTACACAAACTCATGACCCTTTCTAAACATGAGTGTGCTATTTAGGAAAGTGGGGGTCAAAGTAGTATGTATGCCAATGAATTGTAAGTATTTAATACTATACAGCATATAGAACAGTTAGTCCATTGTCTGGCACAGAGTAGGTACCCAATAAATAATAGCCATTTAATTTAAGTTTGCTTCTTTCCAATACTATTTATGTGTATAGGGTGGGGGTGACAGGACATAAAAGATAAAATCCCAATACAGCCAAGAAAATTTTGAATCTTGATTCTTCTCCTTCTTACGTAAAGTATTCCCCATTCATATGTAGAGCTATATTTTTAATTATTTTCTTCTTTAAAAAATATTTTAGATATTTTTATTATATTTTATTCATCTTTCCTAAATTCTTTCCAATTGTCCCCTCTTTTATTGTTGAGAATGGAGTTTAATTTTCATCTGATCCACTTCATATTGTGTAAAAGGGAAATAATTAATCCTTTTTTTTAAAATTTATATTTACATTGACTGCTTTATTCTTTGTCTACACAGACCAATGGTGAAATGAGTAAAAGGTAAATTTAGGGAGAATGATATTTAGCAAAGAACAATAATTTTTATTAAATATTATTTTCACTTCACTAATTTAATAAATATTATCTACAACTATTTATGTTGCCTCCATAGGCATGGACTTACCAAAAGAAAAAATTGTAATTAAAACAATTATATTAAACTAGAAATCTTGAAATATATGTTAATGTCTTGAAGAGATCCAGGATTTAGGGGTACTTATCTATAGAATGCCAACTGTAAGTGGGTATAATTAAAACATACACCCGCACATACAAAAGATACAAATTTATGGTATTTGCTATTCCAGGTGAAGCATCCATCTTATATAAAAACTAACACAGGAACTCTGTAATTATCAGAAGTCTTCTAAAACATATTTGGGTATCATTCAGGCAGAACTTTAGATACTATAATTTTATAAAAATAATAGTACTAATAGTAGTGACAAGCTACTTAGTATCCTAAACAGCATTTTGTTAGGCTTAAAATCTAATCACAAGTAGTACACATTAGGAATAAGTCAGTTATTCATGTAACAAATTTTATAATCCAAGTCCTCATCTCAAAATTATATGGCATTTATCAAATAATAACCAGAAGTGGATTCCATTTATTTATCAAGATATTAATTTATTTATCCTCTGCCATTAATCATTAATCCAAACAGGACAGAATTCTACATCTAACACTATTATGTATGATAGATTGTGCATTCTTAATAAGAAAGTAAAAATTATTTAATCTTTCAGATATGATATGATATGATGATATGATGAGACCATTTAAATTTTTTCCATGGTGTCAAACTGCAAATTATTGAATGTCAAGAATCAATTGGAAAGAGTAAAAATATGGTCCCTACAAGTCATGAGAAATCATGGATAAAGTTACTTTGAAAAAAGAGAACATAAATTAGTTACTGGATTTCTTGGCATACAGCAAAGATAGTTTTCTTCAATAAATGCTAAATAGTTGAAAACTGAAACCATGGGAAGCACATTTATTTTTCTTTATTATCAACAAGATGTAGTATTTGGGGAATAAATATTAGCCAGAGGTTCTAGATCCTTACTAGTATGTGTAAAGTTGTGTGGTAGATACAGATATTAAGAATTTTTTTAAAGATTAATGTTTCACGATCACAGAAGTGTTATCAATAGGCATGATATTCTATAGCCAAATTTATTTCAGTCCAGAATTTGACATTTAGTCTCAGATTTTGACAGTGCACCAGCAGAATGTAAAATTCTACAGACTTATGTTAATTGGCTCAGTTTGTAAACCTGACATATAAATCAGAATTCCAATTCATTACTGTATGGTGAAAACCATAAATTTCAATGCAGTATAGTCTAGTAAATTCTTAGTCTTCATACTCTGAGCCAAATAAACATCTGGTAAGTATGGCCCCAGAACAGAAGTTAAATGAAATGAATTTTATTAGCCTCAGGCTAATTCCTGACAGAGAAGATTCTCCCATGGAATATAAAAAATCCTTTGAATAGGGCTTTTTTAATTATATTCATCTCCCCACTAGGATGGTCTTGCGAACATGGCCTTGATAATAGACTAGTTGGCATTGGCTACATTTCTTTTACTTCTATACTATGCTTACCTCAGAAAATTTCCTATTTTGTCTTAATTTCTACTTTTCTATATCTTTTAGTTATATTTAAAGAGTTTTTAAGGATTCAGTCTATTCTTAACAACCCGAGATCAGATATTTTTATGGCATGCAACACAGATTTTTAGTTTTCTGCCCGACCAATATCTATTCAATTCTTTCACCAGAGTAGATCAGCCATGCAGTTTGGGAGGGCTTATGGGAGGGGAAGACAGTTCCAGGTCAGATCCTAGATTTTCTAAAAAAGTCAGGATAATCCCATCTCTGCCATATTGATTGGTGAATATAACCCAGCCCAAAGGCAATGATCAAAATGCCTTGTTCCCGCCCTACCTGGCTTCGATCAGTGGATAGAGCACCAGCCTTCGGACTAAAGGGTCCCAGGTTCGATTCTAGCCAAGGGCACATGCCTGGGTTGCGGCTTGATCCCCGGGGTGGGGGGGGGGGGTGGTGTGCAGGAGGCAGCCGGTCAATAATTCTCATCATTGATATTTCTCTCTCTCTCTCTCCTTCTCTCTTCCTCTCTGAAATCAATAAAGAAATAAATATATTTGGGAAAAAAATGACTTGATCCCAAATTTCTGATTTATAAAATAGCATGTGAACAAGTTGAAGGAAATGACAAATGAAGTGTGGTGTATACTAACATGTGCAAAAGATGGTGTCTTGCTCTACTCAGAAAACTGTCCACACATTCTCCCTTTCTGGAAAGTGTAACATGCAGGCAGATATTAAGGCTAGAACTATAGTAGTCACTTTAATGCTACATAGGGAACCAGCCTTAGAATGATGCTCATCCTGCAAAAGGCAGAACCCAAACAGAGAAATTGGTCTAAGGCCATGGTCGGCAAACTGCGGCTTACGAGCCACATGCGGCTCTTTGGCCCATTGAGTGTGGCTCTTCCACAAAATACCACGGCCTGGGAAAGTCTATTTTGAAGAAGTGGTGTTAGAAGAAGTTTAAGTTTAAAAAATTTGGCTCTCAAAAAAATTTCAATCGTTGTACTGTTGATATTTGGCTCTGTTGACTAATGAGTTTGCCAAACACTGGTCTAAGGTAACATCATTGATACCCTTATTCAAATTAATCCTGAAAACAAACTGGAGGATTTAAAATATGTCCACAAAAATTTTAATACATCATCTTCCTTTAATAGATAGAGCTTAATTCCCCTCCCCCTTGATTGAACCTAGTGACTCACCTCTAACAGTTATAGCGTGGCAAAAGCAATGGTGTATTACTTCCAAAACTAGGCCATAGACTGTATTGCAGCTTGCTCCTTGTTCTTTGTCTTTCCCTCTCTGGCTCACATATACACTGGAAGACAGCGGCCATGCTGAGAGGACACTCAGCTCAGCCTATGGAAAGGTCTGCATGACATGGAACTGGGACCTCCTGCTCAGAGCCATGAAGGAACTGACATCTTCTACCAACCATAATGGGAGTAAGCAGTCTTAGAAGGAGATTCTCCAACCCCAAACACGTGCTGAGATAACTGCAGCTCTAGCCAACAACCTAAATGCAACCTCATGAGAAACTCTGAGCTAGAACAACCCAGCAGGGCCATCCCTACTCCCCGATGACAGAAACTGAAAAAATGTTTACTGTCTTAACCTGCTAAATTTTGGCATAATTTGTTAAGGAACATTGGAAAAGTAATACACAATCCAACCTCTGGAATGCCTAATCTAAAGAGGCAATAATTCCTCTTTATTGTTGTACTAGAGGCCAATGCACAAAATTTGTGCACTCAGGGGAGAGGGGTCCCTCAGCCTGGCCTGCGCCCTCTCACAGCCCAGGAGCCCTCAGGGGATGTCTGACTGGGGGGAGTGGGCCTAAGCTGTCAGTTGGACATCCTTAGCGCTGCCATGGAGGCGGGAGAGGCTCCCTCCACCACCGCTGTGATTGCCAGCCATGAGCCCAGGTTCTGAGCAGTGCTTCCCCTGTGGGAGCACACTGACCACCAGGGGGCAGCTCCTGCATTGAGCATCTGCCCCCTGGTGGTCAGTGTTCGTCATAGCAACCAGTTATTCTGCCGTTCGGTCAATTTGCATATTAGCCTTTTATTATATAGGATTACTTTGAGTTGGGACTTACATTTTTTTTTCATGATTAAAGAGGCCTTTTACAAGGTAATATTACATATTTCTACTGTAATCCATGACATATTAATATTTTAGTTTAATTCTAAAAGAAAATTGTTCTCTATTTCCAAATGCTTAGGTGAAAAGAAAGTGAAAGAAAGCACTTTCTTGGTAGTAAACAAAGTACTGGAAGGAGTAGGAAGGAAATATGGTTTTTATAATATGGGGAAGTCAGCAGAGAAAAGATACCATCTCAGGCAAAGTAGCTGAAGAATCTAGAGATGTCCAACACCTAAAAGCCACGGTAGAATAGATCTCTCTCTACAAATCTGGTATACTGGTTCCTTGCCACTCAGGCTGTGGGTTGAAAGTCTTAGGTGTCTCAGCTTTTATCCTAACTGATTCAGGCAACAATGTTAAGATTACAAAAACTGAGACAGAAAGTCCAGGCAAATCCAAATTTCATGACGTTGTTTGGCAAAAGGCACAAGGCTTCATTATTCTAGGGACAAGAGTAAAGAAAACTTATTTGCAGTGGAGTAATCAAGTCTGTTGGTCAAGTACCAGAAATTCATATCAGAGGTGAAAAAGACAAGTGTGACCATCTCAACATCTTAAAATTGGAAGAGATCAAGTAGACTTATGTTCAGTAACTTAAAGTCTTAAAATCAAGTATGGAAAACTAAGTCATCAGGATTCATAAAAGTCAAAGTATAAGCCACTTAGAAAATGAAGCAGAAAACTGCAACCAAGGAATCCAGTGATTCAGACACAGAGATAGAATCGACTCTAAACAAAGTTAGCAGGTGTGCACTGAATGGGTCTATCTATCAAGATAAAAGAGCAAAGATGATGAAGGAAGGGAGCAATTATTTTAGTGATACTTGCCATAAAACTATACTAACTTTTGCATATTTTTATTGACTCTCCTAAATTCTTTTTACATGTGTAAAGAGATCCATAATAGAATCTCAAATGATATTGTCATTTTCACTTTCCTAAAGTTTCTATTAAATCACTCAATGCTTTTCTTATTCTGATTTAGGAAGAATAATGGTTGACACATATTTCAGTATTATATGTCAGCCTGTATGTTGGGGGAGAAATCATTGTTTTGTTTATTTAACACAAAATCAATATAGAATGGATATTATTTTTCCTTTTAAAGATGAGGGATCTAGAATCAGAATTCACACAGTTCTAAATAACAGAGTTAGGATTCAATTCCAGTCCATGAGTCTTCTAACACTTTATTGTTTCTTTGCTTCTTGAGAGATGAAATTGTTCTATAGACAAATCTAAACTTCATGCAATGCACTGATATTAGAAAAATAAAATCCCAGCATTTAGAAAGTTCAAATTAAGCATTATTACACTTTGCCTTTGTGACATTTCAGAGGAGTAGTGAAGTAGAATCCATAGATTCCTTATGACCTGGATATTTCCTCTTCCACAAAGTGTTTGTACACATAGCACCTTATCAATACATAATGCTGAGTACTGCTATTCCTCTTCTGCTGGTTTTTAACCCTTCCCTTCATGCATGCATTGATTCAAGGAATATTTTTTCAGCATTTTCTATGAAAGGATATGTTTCTGCTTCCATATCTTTTATTTGACTAGGATCTGTCACCTTTGCTTAAACAGAAATGTATATCTCCTGGTACATCCTTTACATAATGTATATGAAGATATATTATATACATTACTAGAGGTCTGGTGCACGAATTCGTGTATGGGTGGGGTCCCTCAGGGTGGCCTGCGGGGACCAGGCCCCAGCTCGCGCCCCCAGGCTCAGAGCCCCAGCTCGTGCCCCCACCCTTACAGCCCCACAGCCCCGCCTGCCACCCCACTTGGCCTGGCACCACCCACTCATCTGCTCCACAATCCTGAATGAGGGGCGATTGATTGGGGCTGGTACCCCCACCCTGCTCCCTCAGCGCCTGGGAGCTAGGCAGTGGCCCCACCCCCTGCCACCACCACTGGTTGCCATCTGCGGGGCAACTGGTGGGGCGATTGGGCCCCCACTCGCACCTGCCTTGGCTTAGCACCTCCCGCTCACCTGCTCCACCATCCCACCACAGTCCCGCTCTCGTCGGGGGCCCATCAGGGCCGGTAGCGCCTCCACTGCCATCCACTGCCAGCACCACATTGCCAACACCTGCCATGTTCTGTGCCGCCCCCTAGTCAGCGCATGTCATAGTGAGCAGTCAAACTCCAGGTCGAGTGACTGAGGGGACAATTTGCATATTAGGCTTTTATTATATAGGATGGTCAAATATATAATATGTATTGATGGCTCCATCTGTCAAGCTTATATATATATATATATATATATATATATATATATATATATAGCTAGAAGAGTCCTAGATTATTAAAATGAATTTACATGAGATTAGAACAACAATACAATCAAAAAACAAAGTTTCAAGTGATACCTCTTTTTTATAACTTCATAGCAATATATTGACTTTACATATTCTAAAATTAACATAAATTTTCTTCTATTTATGCAACCTATCTGGTCATACTAAAGGCAGAGAATGGCCTATTTGTCTATGTTGAAAATTGGAATAACTCAAGATTAATAAATACACCTCAACCGAAAATCCATCATTTTGATATTTTATACTTTTATGTATTCGTGTCTTAGCCATATATCTCAACTGGACACATTGAGACAGAAGATTAAATATTTGGTTTAATTACTTTAAACTCCAGGGAAAGAGTCCTCAGTAATTGCAGGTGAGTATGCAGTGTTTATTGCTACATTTTATAGGAGCCCTTCTCACTCCATCTTCATCAAAAGTAGAATTAATTAACTTCATTTCTGCAACAACTGTTAATGGGCCTTCATGGCTACTCTACAGTTTCTCTGGTTTCTCTCTTCCTCTTGGATCCCTTGCTAGGACATCCCAAAGGTTAGGAGAATCCTAATTCATTTCCACTTTTGGAGGTCCCATATATACTTACAAAAAAGAAAGAAAGAAAGAATAAAACAGAGTTACAAAAATTGTGCTATAGTCCTGCTAGTGTGGCTCAGTGGTGGAGCATTGAACTTCCAACACATGCCCAGGGTTTCAGCTCGATCCCCAGTATGGGGCATACAGGAGGCAGACAACCGAAGATGTTTCTCTCATTAATGTTTCTCTCTCTCTATCCCTCTCCCTCTCTCTCTAAAAATCAATAAAAACATTTTTTTTAAATTGTGGTATATCTAAAATTCTTATATTTTTTAAATTAATGATTTGTTTTGCACACATACACACAAATACAATAAAACTTAAATACACATTTCCAATATAATTGCAGGATTTATAAAGATTAATTAACTAGTTAGAACATTTAATGTAGTGTGATTCAGCAAAAAGGACAGAACTACAGTCCTATAATGGAGATGTTAGTCTACTGAGTATTTCAATGCATATGTATATAATTAGCAGATAATGATAAAAGTCTAAACTTTAGGCCTTCCATGGATAAGAGGCCTGAACTAAATACCCTTTGTCCTTGGCTGCAGCAAGTTCGAAACCAATCTGAAGCTCAAAAGAGCAACAACAAAGTACCCCATGCTGAGTGTATCATCCTTTTCTATTTATAGGTCCTGATTTTCTACTGCATATAAAATATTACTTTGTTTTTATCACAATCATCCTTAAATCCTTTGACAAGAGAATTATATTTTTATCACATATAAATTTGAAATAACATTTAACTTTATAAAGAAAAAAATAGCTTAGCAATATTAAAAATATTCTCGACAAAGTGAATTTTATTTCCTAGTCACACACAGATTTGCTTAGTGACAATTAAACTTAAATAATTACCTCAACCCTCTTCCAATTGCAAAAACATGATTATTATTTTTATTATTACTATTAATATTATTACTGTTAAGATGCACTGAATACTAACTATGTGCCAGGCATTGTAATAAACATTTTATATGCATCATCTCACTTTATTTTTACATCACCCATATAAGCAGGTAATATTATTTACCCTATTTTATTTTATTTTTAATTTAATAAATATTGTTCAGATTATTACAATTGTTTCTCCTTTTCCCCCCATAGCTCCCCTCCACCCGGTTCCCACCCCACCTTCTGCCTTTACCTCCCCCCCACTGTCCTCATCCATGGGTGTATGATTTTTGTCCAGTCTCTTCCTGCCCCCCCTTACCCCTTTCCCCCTGAGAATTATCAGTCCACTCCCTTTCTATGCCCCTGATTCTATTATATTCACCAGATTATTCTGTTCCTCAGGTTTTTAATTCACTTAATTTTTAGATTCACTTGTTGGTAGGTATGTATTTGATGTCATTTTGTTGTTCATAATTTTTATCTTTACCTTTTTCTTCTTCTTCCTCTTCTTAAAGAATACCCTTCAGCATTTCATGTAATCCTGGTTTGGTGGTGATGAACTCCTTTAGCTTTTTCTTGTCTGTGAAGCTCTTTATCTGACCTTCAACTCTGAATGATAGCTTTGCTGGGTAGAGTAATCTTGGTTGTAGGTTCTTGCTGTTCATCACTTTGAATATTTCTTGCCACTCCCTTCTGGACTGCATAGTTTCTGCCGAGAAATCAGCTGACAGTCGTATGGGTGCTCCCTTGTAGGTAACTAACCGTTTTTCTCTTGCTGCTTTCAAGATTCTCTCTTTGTCTTTTGCCCTTGGCATTTTAATTATGATGTGTCTTGGTGTGGTCCTCTTTGGATTCCTCTTGTATGGGGTTCTGTGCACTTCCTGAACTTGTAAGTCTATTTCTTTCACCAGGTAGGGGAAGTTTTCAGTCATTATTTCTTCAAATAGGTTTTCAGTATCTTGTTCTCTCTCTTCTTCTGGCACCCCCATAATTCTGATGTTGGTACGCTTGAAGTTGTCCCAGAGGCTTCTTACATTATCTTCAACTTTTTGGATTCTTTTTTCTTTTTGCTTTTCTGGTTGAGTGTTTTTTGCTTCTTTGTTTTTCAAATCTTTGACTTGATTCTTGCGTTCCTCTAGTCTGCTGTTGGGTCTTTGCATAATATATTTTTTTTCAGTCAGTGTATGTTTAATTTCTAGTTGGTCCTTTTTCATATCCTCGAGGGTCTCGCTAAATTTATTGGCCTTTTCTAGAATATTCTTGAAAAGCCTTATAACCGTGGTTTTGAATTCTATATCCAGTCGTTTGTTTTCCTCCATTTCTTTCGTTTGTGATCTGTTTCTTTGCCTCCGCATTTTCGCTGCTTTCCTGAATTGGTAGGGTAGCTTTGTGTGCTAGGTTTCCTATATGGTCCAGTGGGTTGGCATCCCCAGTTAACCTGAGGTAGACACTTTTGGTGCACCCCTTTGTGGACTGTGTGTACAGTCTTGTTGTAGTTAAGTCTTGATTGTTGCTGGTATCACTGGGAGGAATAGACCTCCAGGCCAGTTGGCTATGAGGATCAGCTGTGTCTACGCTGGGAGAAGTTCGGTGCTGGAGACAGCCTTATAGGATTAGACTTGCAAAATTGCAAAAGCCTCTGTGCTCAGCTTGGATGGGGCGGAGTCTCAGGGCAGAGCAGACAGTCTTGGCTTCCCGTCAGCCCTGCCCTTGCACGCGTACCTCCAGACCTCTGCCTTCCGCGACTGCCCTGAGTTTCCGCCTGACAGTCCAGATTCCCCCTGTAAAGAGCGTGGGTCCCCAGGGGCTCGCCCGGAACTGGGGTTCAGTGCAGTCAGGAGCTTCCGACTCCCTTCTGCTAGGGAGTGCCTGTGGCAACTTCTGCATTCAGCTTTCTCTGTGAGCGCTCTCACGCGTGCACCTCCAGACCCGCCGTGGCTCCCCTGGATCTTCGAGTCTCCGTGTGCCTTTCTCTCTACCTGACTCTCCAGACTCCCTCTGTATGAGCCTGGGTCCACGGGGTTTTGCCCGGAACTGGGTTTCAGTGCAGTCGGAACTGGGGTTCAGTGCAGTCGAGGGCTTCCTTCCCCCTCCCGCCAGAGAAAAGTCAGCCAGGCTCTCAGTCGCCCTTCCTCTCTGCGTGCGTCTTCGTACCTCAGCCCTTTGCCACTCCTCTGATTCTCCGTAAGCTTTCCTCTTTCCTTCTAGTTGTAGAATTTCCACTCAGCCAGCCTTCCTGTGGTTCTGAATGATGTCCGTTCTGTCTTTTAGTTGTAGTTTTGAAATTGTTGTGCGAGGCAGCAGTTTAGGTGCTTACCTATGCTGCCATCTTGGTTTCTCCTACCCTATTTTATAGACATAATATCAGTTGCATACTTAGCAAGTCTGAAACCTAAAATAAGTTAATAATTTTAGCTCTCATGCTTATGGAGAATGAGAACTGCATACACTGTAATGAATGTTTATGACTGCCCAATGCAGACTTGACCCCCTCAATCTCAGTTAAAATACAAACAATAAACTATTTGATGTTGAATAGCATGAATATTGAATATAAACTCTATGTGTAGAAAGCAAATATAAATAAAAATAAAATGGGAATTTTGCATAAACATAAAAACATTGTTTGAGAAATAGTTTGGTTTTGACTATCACAGCCCACTCTTCAACCATCCTTTTTCAAATATTTCCACATCAGTATGGACATGTCTTAAGTTTGACAGCAAGAGAACCAAAATTGTGGCCATCCTTCAGGCTGTTTGATTGCTTCCTGCACAGTGCTGAGGGAGGAGATCACAGGTGTTGGAGAAGGTGGAGAAATCTTACAGCTATGTCATGTCCTGAAGAAAAACCGCAAAGCAGCATCATTTGAGGTGCTGCTCACATGATGTTTTATGTCTGTAAAGTATGTGATTCATCAAGTATGTTAGAATATGCTTTATTTTTTAAAATATGTTTTTATTTATTTTAGAGAGAGAAAAAGAGAGAGGGTGAGAGAAAGAGAAACATCAATTGACTGCCCTCTGCACGCCCCCTACTGGGGATGGAGCCCACAACCCAGGCATATGCACCCTAACCAGGAATCGAACTGGCAAACTTCTGGTGCATGGGAAGATGTCCAGCTAACTGAGCCACACTGGCCAGGGAATATACTTTATGTTTTAAAATGTTCTTTTGTTTTGACTCCAAAAGATACGTGGGCAGGATGAGAGATGGAAGGGGCTCATGTTACCTCTCCAAATAATCAAAACATCAATAAAAGGAGCTGTGAGTATAGTGGTGGACTTTGGGACTATTAAAAAAAAAGATTATGATGCATTACTGGGACCAGAACACAAGAAACAAAAGCCTTTGACTCCAACCTGGCAGCATTACTGCACACCATGCCAAGTGCCCATTAACTAAACCCAGACTTCATCAAAATCAGTTACTACAGTTGTCCATAGGTAATATTGTGCATAAGTATCCATTTTCAACACACGGATACTTTCAGGAACTGCTGCTTTATATGTGATAGTGGTCATTGGAAATGCTGGTTAATTTATTCCAAATCGGTATCTACATAAAGAGTGATCTCCTCACCACCATTCTACTATTTACCTTAGTTCCCATTCCTAGTAATTATTCTTGTTTAATTTTGCATAAGGCATATTAGCTATTATTGAATCTACCATGGGGCTTTATTAAACCAGTTATTTCAGAATTCCTGATGAAATGGCCCTTAACTGGGAGCCAGGAAATCTGGGCAAACCTCTGAGCCTCCTTTCCCTCATTTGTAAATGAGATGACAGGAGTTGGTGACAGCTGAAGGGGAGAGAGGGAAGAATAGATCTTTGTTTCAGCTCTAAGTGTAGATTATATAAGAAAATAGTGAAAAAAATCACCACTCACTCTCCTAGATAAACATCTCAAGGAAAGGTAAACACAACCGATTGCTCATTTCATTAATTTTACTAAGTAGCACATCTCTAAAGTGGTAAGGCAGTCTGGAAAAGTAGGGCCCTCTGGCCCAATCCATTTGGGAGACAAGTTGAGGATACTATGAAAAATATGCCACCCACAGCAGCCTTTCTTTAATGTAAAAATTCAGTGTTTAAAAAACAATCTCACTGCTATCTATGGATTCATAATCATCTCCATGATTCCTGAGTAAACTTGGCATTGATCATCCACCTCACAAAAGTTGAAGCACTAAACGTAAAAACTACTCAATAATAATGGGGCAAGGCCTGAAACTAAAAAAGATGTGTTTTTCCTCTCAGTAAAAAGTCATTTTTTCCCATCTGTAAGAATGCAATGCAGTAGCATCTCAAATTGATGAATTTGAAGGAAACAGAGGGCTATGTAGCAGGCATGCAGCCGCAAGATAAAGAATTAATGATTTTAGGAACAAATGGCTCCGCTCCCATTAAAATGTGGAGACATGGTCATTGCTCTGCATGCCACAGATGTCTAATGCCTGCTTTCTCATCAAAGGGAAAATTAAATTGCATTTATTAATGAAGTGGCTAGTTGCAAATCAGAGCTTTCTAAAACACAATGCAAAAATTGTTTGAAGGTAAACAATCTGAAATTAAATAGTCTCACAGCTGAACATTTGGTTTACTACAGGTAAGAACTTTTATAAACATGAAATTTTTCTATGGTGTTTGTAATTTGCAGATTTAACTTACTTTGTGAATCTTCAGAAATATTCTCCTCTTTCCCTCTCACTGAGGCTTCATTAGAACTATTTGGGATATCTTTCTCAATGTTAAAAAATAATTGCTAAAACACAAAATAATTCATTTTGGTAAAGGGCTTTATCAAAATTTTATTTGGTGTTTAACTCCAAAATTAAATATCACAAAATGAACATAGTCCAATATTTGATAATCTTAGAATTTAAATGTCTCCATCTATCAGCTTTTTTGGAGGAGAATTTTCAACAGGATTTTTTATTTGTTTGAAATTACAATGATTTAATCACCTAGAATTTATATACTTCCAAAGTGGATGAAAATATATAACATTATGGTTTATTGCATCAACTTCTGATCACCTGATATATCCATTTTTACCAGAAATTATTCTTATTTCTTAGAAATGAATGCACTCTCAATTGCATATACAACATATATCTACCCAAGATCTTTCTTGATCCTATTCAATAATTAAACATCTCTTTGTCTTCTAATTCCATTCATATTTGATCTTTGGTACAAGATGCTAACTTACATTTATGGAGCACCAATCATGAGTCCAGAATCATGCCAGTGCATTATTCTTTGTCACAGAAATCCAGCAATATCGGAAGAATTATAGAATTATAAAATACAGAATTATAGAATATTAAACTTCTACTGACTTCTAATGTGAGTTGATGGTTATATAACTTGTTCAATTCTTGGTTTATTGGTAGATTGAGTTGGACCATATAATGGCAAACTGTAGTATTTTTTTCTAAAGACCTCAGACAGTTTCAAAATCACATAATATTACCATTGCCTGACCTTTAACTCTGGTTGGGGCAAGTAACAAATCTGCCCAAAAATTAACAGAGAAATCTAGGGAATGAGAGAGCCATAGTGGACTTTGATAAGTTCCCAGATATTCTGGGGAATGGGACTGGGAAAGTGGCAAGGAAGTGTATGAGAGACTGGAAAAGTCCCAGGGTTTGTATTTATCCGTAGCTGAATCTGAGGCCCTACCTCAAGATGGGGCTTGGAGGGATGCCCTTGAAAACTGGTCCTGGAGTCTTGTCCTTCCCAGTGCTTAACACTGCAGCTGAGTAGGTGGGAGGGCGCTGAGGAGCATCTGGGCAGGAAGGGAGATGCCTGTGATCTTAAGGAGCCCACTTTGCGGTGGGCCTGGTGACTTCTACTGTCCCAGCGCCTGAACTGCCTTCCCCCTGTAGTTAATAATGAAAAAAAAATATTGCCCATGTAGTCTTTTAAAAATAACAAAATTAAGTAAGCCAGAAAATAATTTATAAAGAAAACAGCAATAAGCCAGGGAGACAAAATGTCAGTGATTTTAGCATGTTTTCCTTATTCCTGCTATACATGCGATCACTGAGACTGTGGATTTTAAAGAGACCCTACTAGCACTTAATTTTTTCGCTTCTGCATTTCCACATTTTTAAAGTCAAGTAGAGCCTCTTGAGATTTGGTGTCTACATGGCTGTGATTGTTTTAAGCAACTTGATCATGAAGGCAAAGCAGAGCAGCAGTCTGGCTCTACCCACCCACATAGACGCGGAGGGTGAGCACATCTCCCTGGGTTTCTGTGGGAGGGGAGCATATTTCTTCCATACAGCATCTCGGGCTGTTAAAGCCCGCAGGAGAGAACTGCTCTCTGGAGATACAAGGGCTGTGGAAACCCAGGGGGTGGAGGCAGGAGAAGATGGCTGCCTAGCGGTAGGGCCAGGGATGAAGAGAAGAGAGGATTTAAATGTCTCTGGAGGAGCCACACTGTGAAGAAAGGAGAAAAACTTCAATTAGGAGCCTATTGGGAAATGTAAACTGAATCTGATCATATGGGAGATCAGTTTGGGGCCAGCTTCTCACACAACTGCTTGGGAAGCACAATGGCGCCTACTGTCAATCTATTATACAATCTAATAAACACAGATCTCTGCCCTGTAGCATGAAGAACCTGAAAGCAAATGCAATCCCCCAAATTAGACCAAATTTCAGCTTAATCCAAGCCTACCTGCTCCTCAGATAGGTATTTGACTTGAACTTGGAAGTATAATCTTTCATTCACAGTCCTCTAATCCAAGAGAACATCTGTACATCGTTTGCTCTTATGGAACATTTTCAAAAGGATTTAGTGGATTTATCCCTGCATTTTGAATTTAAAAATATTAGAAGTTGCAAATCAAATGAGGAGTGAGAAGTAAAATATCAATAAGCTCTTTTATATTTTCTATTAACTATAATATCTAACTAACCACAACAGCATATTTCCAGCCTAGAATGTTCTTCCTCTACTTCTTCTCGGTTAGCACTCTAACATTCTTTAGTACTCAAATGTTAAGGCCACCAATTTAGAGCATTTGTCTTTGGCTACCCTCTCTAAAATCTCTTTATTTTCTTTATACAACTGATCATTTATTACTAATCTAACTGCTCCATTATTTATATATATATATATATATATATATATATATATATATATATATATTTTTATTGGTTTCAGAGAAGAAGGGAGAGGGAGAGAGATAGAGAAATATCAATGATGAGAGAGAATCATTGATTAGCTGCCCCTTGCATGCCCCACACTGGGGATCGAGCCCACAACCTGGGCCTGTGTCCTGGCCAGAAATAGAACTTTGACCTCCTGGTTCATAAGTCCATGCTCAACCACTGAGCAACACCGGCAGGGCTATCTGCCCCATTTAGAAGAAAACTCAATGAGAACAAGGACCATGTTTGTTACAGACCCTAATACATAGACCAGGTGTTATAAATACCCATTGAATGAATCCTGTCAGATAAGAAAATGTATTATGCACCTCTTCTACAGAAGTCATATTTCTGGTAGTAGTAACTCTGAGCTTCAACAAACAGTATCAGATAAAATTGCATGTTTATTCTCTTTTAATATGTAAAATACATTAATTCCTTCTTTCATAAGTTAAACTGCTTTTTTAAAGCACCTATAATTTAGTAATTGTTTAAGATTTTGGAGCTCTGACGATGGAAATGTCATGGACCCTGCCTGGAAGAACCCACAGGAATGAACATTCTGGTTGGAATACAGTCTTTCATGCCACACTCCTGGCTCTTTCATTAATCTGTGCCCTTGTGCATGCTGATCTGTTTTCTGGAATGCCATGGTAGCTTTATTAGCTTGAAATGCCTTCCTCATTCTCCTAAACACACTGAATGGTGATGATGCACGCTACATTCCAAATACAGACACAGGGGAAACAGCAGAGGCTTTTACAACTGTCATCTGGAACCATGGTCTGTTATGATGAAAAAACAGGCTGAAAATATTGACATTACAACTCTTCTGAAAAAGTATGTCTTTGAATTTTTGATGCAAACACAAACACAAAGGAAGCTTTGAAGATATTAGGCAAACTGAAGCTTGGATTACTAGGCTTAAAATATTAGAAGACACTTGGGGGTAGAAGGCTAGAAATGGCTAGAAATAGCGCTTATCCTGTGGGCCTAACTGAAAGCAATTCATCATTTCAGAAGTGTAGACTGTGAGACAAGAGTTTCTGCCTTAGAAAGTACATAAAGGTTTAGATCCTAAATGCTTTCTGTTAGTGAGAACAGGCTGAGGATAATGCTACCACGGAGGCATTACCATATGAAACTCGATCTTATGTGAGCTGTCTCCATAGGGCTTAATTCAACCCTGCCTGTTGTGAAGTGATAAAATAACAGAACTGATTTTAACTACAGAATAACGTAAAAATCACTGACAAATGCAAAAATTCATAAATCATAGTCTAGTCGAAAATATCATTTTATTTATCAAATACTTTTAAAATATTTGTGTATTGTCAAAATGGCATATAACAGTGAAAATTATGAACTTAATTTACCACATTTCAGGAAGCCATGTGACATATTGTCCACAATATGTAATAACTTCACACGCCACTGTAACACATTTTGGAAAGAAAGCAAGAGCCCAAAATCTATTCTTCTGGCAACAGGAAGACAAACTTTCTGGATCCCATCCCCAGCCCTGGCATGGGGGTGCCAGCCCATCTCCCTCAGAGCTTATTTTGAGGATTACCATCACCTCTGGGAGCTTTGAAAATGTATGAAAGGATTATGTATTTCTATGCCACCTAAACAGTCACCTTCAAATACCTAAAAATGATTACTCTTTCTAACAATAATTTATCCATTTTTTCTCTAAAATGTACATACTACAAGACAATAACATGGCTGAATATATTTTAATAAGTAAACTTTAATAAAAATTTTAAGAATGAGAAAACCTATGGCATTAGTACATAAATAACCGGTTATTGGTAGCTAAGTGGGCTGATTTTGATAAGCTTAGTAAACTTGCCCTCTATAGACGCTCACTACAGATAAGACCTTCTCTATTCACCCCTTTGAGCAAAAATGGTTTTCTAAAATGGCACTTCCTGGCCCTGTCCAGATCCCAATCTCATGTCAAAGGTCCTCAGCAGGATGCTGTGACTCCTCTTCCATTTCCTCTAGCTCCTGGGTTGTTCACCATCAAGACCCTCTAAGAATCTATGCTATACTCTAAGGGCAAGTACTGTCTCACTAGTCTCTCTCCTACAAACTCTTTCTTCCATCATTTAAGGAATAGCAAAGCCATTCCCTCCCTTGGTTGCCCATCTGAGGGGTAATTCTTTTCAACTTTAGATTTCTCTACCTGTAATAAAATGACTTGTTCTAAAGATATTTGTCTCCTGCTGTCCTGTAAATTCCTTGAGGGCAATTACATATAACTTCTTTTCTTTTTCGTGTTTCTATAATGTGTCACCCAATATTGTCAATATAGCAGTGGTACATAAAACTTTATTGACAAAAAAAAACCACCTAGTTTATCTCTCTTCTACAGAGCCCTCCCTGATTATTTGAATGAAAATAGTGAAGTCTGTGTCTATCTCTTTGAGACTGATTTTTTATTGCTCCCTGACTTAATGCCTATAATAATTGCTTCTACTCTGCACCACCACCCAAGTCCATTCTCCAGAAAGCAGCCAGATGGATCTCCTTAGAGCATAAATTACAACAGGGCCTTTCCCAGATTCAATTATTCCAATGGTTTTGCACAGCATTTAGAATTAAATTCAAACTCCCTTTCCTGGCCTTGGTGATAATAATTCTGTTAAGAAGAACAGACCGTTGAACCTCAGAGGGAAGGTAGCGGAGGGTGGGGGTAAGCAGGAGAGATCAACCAAAGGACTTGTATGCATGCATATATGCCTAACCAATGGACACAGACACCAGGGGGGTAAGGGCATGAGTGGGGGCATGGGAGGGGCAATGGAGGGATAAGGACACATATGTACTAATACCTTAATCAATAAAAAAAAGAATGTTCTTGCATGTATCTATGACCTCACCTACTCCCTCTGTCCCTTTTGATCAGCATACCTCAGCTGTAGTGATCCTGGAACAAGCAGCTAAGTTTCAAATTTGGCCATGTAAATGATCATCCTCTCAGTCTGAAAAGCTGCTTCCAAATCTTTACTTGACTAGTTTAGCTTCACTTCCGCTAAAAGCTTTCTGTTAGCAGGAGATGCAGAGAAGTTGCTCAAGACCCTCTCTATCACATTGTCCATGTTATGTTTTTAAAAGCTCTTAAAATTACCTTCTTGATTTATGTGTATACCGTTTTCTCACACTATGCCAATCCCATGAAATTTCCCACATTATCTCAAGTGCCTAAAACAGTGCCCTGGATACAGTAGGCATTCAATCTCTGCTTATTGAATAAGTAAATGAATGAAGCTGGGTTTTGCCTCTACACTCCAGCCAATAACTTTTAAAAAACATTTTACATTTGTTGATTTGTTGATGATAACCATTCTGACAGGTGTGAGATGATACCGCATTGTCGTTTTGATTTGCATCTCTCAGGTGATTAGTGATTTTGAGCATGTTTTCATGTCTTATGGCCTTCCTTATGCCCTCTTTTGAAAAATAACTATTTAGGTCCATTGCCCATTTTTTTATTGGATTGTTAATCTTCCTTTTGTTAAGTTGTATGAGTTCCCTGTAAATATTGGAGATTAAACCCTGTTATCGGTGATAACATTGGCAAATATGTTCTCACATGCAGTGGGCTTTCTTCTTGTATTGTTGATGGTTTCTTTTGTTTTGAAGAAGCTTTTTATTTTGTTGTAGTCCCATTTGTTTATTTTCTATTTGGTTTCCATTGTCCTAGGAGCTGTATTGGTGAAGATATTGCTTCAGCATACGTCCGAGATTTTGCTGCCTGTGGATTCCTCTAATATTTTTATGCTTTCCCATCTTATGTTTAAGTCCTTTATCCATTTTGAGTTTATTTTTGTGTATGGTGTAAGTTGGTGGTCTGGTTTTGTTTTTTTGCATGTATCTGTCCATTTTTCCCAACATCATTTACTGAAGAGACTGTCTTGACTCCATTGTATGTTCTTGCCTCCTTTGTCAAATATTACATAGTGGTTTGGGTTGACTTCTGGGTTCTCTATTCTATTCCATTGGTCTATATGTCTGTTCATGTGCCAGTACCAGGCAATGACAAGTGCTGGTGAGGATGAGGAGAAAAAGGAACCCTTGTGCACTCCTGGTGGGAATGTAGACAGATGCAGCCACTGTGGAGAACAGTATGGAGTTTCCTCAAAAAACTAAAAATGGAACTCCCATTTGACCCAGTGATCCCACTTCTAGGAATATATCCCAAGAAACTAGAAACACCAATCAGAAAGGATATATGCTCCCCTATATTCATAGCAGCACAATTTACCATAGCTAAGATTTGGAAACAGCCTAAGTGCCCATCAGCAGATGAGTGGATTAAAAAACTGTGGTACATCTACACAATGGAATACTACTCTATGGTAAAAAAAAAAAAAAAAGAAGAAGAAGGAATTCTTACCATTTGCAACAGCATGAATGGAACTGGAGAGCATTATGTTAAGCGAAATAAGCCAGTCAGAGAAAGATAAATATCACATGATCTCACTCATTAATGAAATATAATGAACAACATAAACTGATGAACAAAAACAGATCCAGAGACAGAGAAGCATTGATCAGACTGTCAAACCTCAGAGGGAAAGTAGGGGAGGGTGGGGGTAAGGGAGAGAGATCAACCAAAGGACGTGTATGCATGCATATAAGTCTAACCAATAGACACAGATACCAGGGAGGTGAGGGCATGAGTGGGGGGTGGGGGGACAACAGGGGGATAAGACACATATGTAATACTTTAATCAATAAAGAAAAAAAAACATTTATAGTTTTATTCTGAAATATCTCTATTTTTATTTACTAAATGCAATCCCAAAGTAACACCTATAGAAATCATGGTTTAATCATCTTTAAATCTTTTCAGTTTAGCATGTGTCAGACAGATATTCCAATATTTATGGAATGCCATGTATATATGAAACTCATATAATCCTTGATCCTCTTATGTGCTCAGAAATTTTATGTTTATACTTATCAAAATGCAAACTCTAATTTAAGAATATGTTTACTACTGAAGTTTCTTTTTCAGTTTTCTCTTTTGGTTAAAAAGAGAGGCATCCTGAATTTAATTTTATAAGAAAAAGTTTGATTCCCAGGTTAACTGACAAGAATCTAGTTAGCGTATAAGCTTCTGAACTATACAAGAACCAGGTAACATTCTTATCAACTATGACCCTAGCCCTGTTTTATAAAGAAAATATATGATATTGATTTTATTAGTCTATTTTCCTTTTTCTTTTGGCTTATTTGTGATCAAATTTATTTTTTAAATAGCTACCTATCTCTTTTGAATAAGATCAATTTTTGGAATTACTACAATTTTTCTCAAATGTTCTTGCTTAAATCTCATTTGCTAGTGATATGAATAAATCTTGTAACTATACTCATATTTATTTTTCCTTCATTATCACAACATTAACTAAGATGACTTGGTCATTTTGTTCTAAGATTCTTATTATTATCACTTCCACATTACTAACTAGTTCCCTTGGAGGTTCAGAATTAATCCTAGACTTTTCATTTCTGAAATTGTTTCCCCTATTTTCTGAATGATAAAATTGTCCAAGAGAATTAATTATTTTTTAGATTTGCTTTTAAAAATTTGAGACTTTAACAAGTGTCCAAATAGGTGAGCTTATTCAAAAAACTTCCCTGGACTTGCCTACTTATGGAATCTGGTTTAGGAAAGCTTCAATCATACTGTAGTCAGACAGATAAGGGAGCACGTGAGGTCTCAAGTAGAACCTCTTAGCTCTGGGGAGCAAAGGCTCATCCACTGAGGTCCAGCAGGGAACAGGGAAGGATGCCATGGGCCACCAGAGCGCACTCAGGACATGTAGCAAACTGATTGATGGGGGAAGATTAGAAGCCAAGCACCTTGGTTCTGTCTCCAATGCATATAAATTATGTACATCTGAGCAGCCATTCTTAGTAGAATCTATAGAAACATACTTGTTTTATTTTGTAAATACCAAATTATAACACCTTTGCAAATTATGATCCTTTTAGCACATAAAAATCATGTCTATAAAATACCACTATTTTGAAGTTATAAAAAGTCAAAGAGGGGAGCTGATTTTTAGAATTCAAACCCAGACTATTAGCAAATCTTGGCAACAGCCTCCACCCTGTCTCCAGGAAACCATGGACCCTACTTTGAGAAACACTTTGTTTAAAGAGTAATAATTAGATTACTAAGATTGGCTCTGGAGTCAGATGAACTTGAATTTATATCCATGCTCTGGCAAAAAAAATGGTCTGCATGGATTTGGGCAAAATGTTTAACCTCTCTAACATTATCCTTCACTCATAAAACAGAGATAATAGAACCTACTTTCTAGATTAATTATTAGAAATAAATAACATCTGTGTTTAGCACAATGGCTATCATAAAGTACTAGCTATTAATTCCATCACACACACACACACACACACACACACACACACACACACACACACACACACACACTTCAATAGAACTTTGCACCTCTTAAAGGTGTATAATCCACCCAATAAACTTCCTGCCTCTCTGCCTAGATGCCTCTTCTTTATTCTACATCAAAATTATCTCTCTTAGGTTGTAAAGTATCCAAGAACAGTGATTGCAGCTAAAAATTTGCCTTCTAGAACAATTTGATACAAACTTTTGGATAATGTATTACAGAGGAAGATAGCTGTAAAAGTATCTAACATAATCAAAATCCCATGTTTCTTCTGGATCCAACATACTTTGCAGCCCATGAAATTCAACAGAGTTCACCAAGTTATTAGGGATTAGAAGTCTCATAATCATTTTCTGGCACAGAAAGACATGCAGAAAACTGATAACTTGTTCAGTAATAAAGATATTTCTCCTAAAGCGAATTCATCTTTCCCTTGTCTGTTTAATACCTTTTTACAGAGCCTAGATTTGTCTGTTAAAAAGCTCTATGAATCTTTAGTATTCAAATTGTATTTTCCAGATCTCATACTCAAGATAAATGTTCAAAAAAAGCACACCTACAGCTAACCCCCGCCTGCCCAATATTTCTAAAACCTGATCACTTCACACTAAGCCTGAGCATACAAATTGGAAGGACATTGCTAAAGCTGAAGAACATGAACAGATGCTCCAAAGAACTGGAAGTTTTAAAAGCTTTAAGAGTGTGAATTATGAAGATTAGCCTTGATTTAACATTTGTATCTTAGAAATGAGAAGATTAAGCAAGATCACACTGATTCAATGATAGGCCTTTTTAAGTCTTTTAAAGTAAAAAACAGATTGAGTCCAAAGATTTTGTTGAGCTACTATGGAGAGAAAATAATTCAAAGAAGTCAATGACTACAGTTGATAAGGGACCAAACCATGGGCAATCAAGACTATTTTCTCTATAGGAAAGATTGCTAGATTCTGACACTAAAATAATAAAAAGATTTTCATAAATCATTTGGCGGCGGGGAGGTGGGGGGAGATAATTGTAAAGAGTTCAGAATTTTAGAAGTCAAACTCAAAAATAAACTAATTCATAAACATTTGATGGTTTTTCCCCCCCCACGAATAAGGAACTCAGACCCAGATTTCTTAAAGATCCTGACATTTACTGTAGTCTGCACATAGGAAGAAGAAATGGGGAAGTGCACATGGGGCCCATGCTGCAACTCTAGGGCTCCCGTAGGCTGTAGTCCATGGGAATGTTGCAGCCTGAGGAGGTGTGTGGCCTACAGCCAGCAAAGCCATGCCTACAGCTCTGCTCTCACCACAGAGGAACTGAACTCCCAGTTCTTTCGGTAACTGGGATATAGAGTCTGACTCCATTTTTGAAATTTGACAGTTGACAGCTTTCAAACCCACTTCTTTCTTTTTTTCTTTTTTAAATATATTTTATTGATATTTTACAGAGAGAGGAAGGGAGAGGGATAGAGAGCTAGAAACATCGATGAGAGAGAAACATCGATCAGCTGCCTCCTGCACACCTCCCACTGGGGATGTGCCCGCAACCAAGGTACATGCCCTTGACCGGAATCGAACCTGGGACCCTTCAGTCCGCAGGCCGACGCTCTATCCACTAAGCCAAACCAGTTTCGGCAAACCCACTTCTTTCTTTTCCCCTTTGGTATGTACCATCAGAAAGCTCAAATGATACTCACATACTCACCCCATCCCACCACCTAACCACTATAAAACCCAGGCTAGTTTTATTCCTGGATCTCTTATGCTGTCGTTGGACCTATTTGGGGAATCTGCCTTGCCCTCCTCAGAAAGCCTCATTATGTGAGTAATAAACCTTGTATACCTCTTGTTAAATATGCGGTGACATCGACTTTGATATCAGGGCCCAATGCAGAAGAAGACCCATTTGGAATGGTGCCACAACAGTAAGTTAAGGTCTTAACTGTCCTTTTCTTCATTCTCTGCAAAACTAGCTCAGTGGCACAAGTAAGTAAGTTAGAGGAATCTTAAATAAAACTATATGGCTTTAGAGAGCAGAGTCTCTTTATACCAAGGCTATATTTTAGAGTTCTCCAAGAACTGCTTTTCGTTTTTCTGTGGTCATTTTTTTATCATGGACATAATACATTTTCCCTTGGGTTGGGGACTTTGGAGAGAGATGTCTTGGGACACAGTGAGAGTTGTGGATATACAGGTTTTGGAGGACACGGGGGAGCACTGAACAGGGAAATTTGGAGACAGGTGAAAATATGTTTGTATTTGCCCTGGAAATACCCGGGTTATGCCTGTTAGCACAGCATAATCATAAATAGTAGCCCCCTTTCTCTCTCAAAAGCTCTACAATTGGACGATGGATTATATGCAATCCCATCTTTAATCAAAGATATTTTGAGACACAGGGTAGAATCAGGGATACGCCTACAGAGGAGGAGTGAGTAGAGTCATCAACAAGGTTGCCATAAGGAGGAGAACTGTGAGGAGAAATGCTGATTGATAAGAACATCTCTTCCCTATTCTCATTTAGTCTATAGGAAGAGAAGGGTGGGTCTATTACACATGACACTCACAACTGCTATAATCAACAGAAATACAGCAATACACAAAATTCACATGAGCTCAAGCAGTGTCCTTTTGATAGGTTACATATATAGATAGGTGATCTGGAGTTGACAGATATTCCAATTTCTGTTCCATTGCTTTCTAACTATTAACCCAAACAATCATATAACTTCTTTAATTTTTAGCTGTGAAATAAAGTTCCTGCTTCCCGGAACTGTTATGAGGATTAATGAAGCTAACCCAGGTAGAGGTCATTATATAACATCTTGCACATATATTGAAGCATGCAACAGACTGAAGTATTTCAGAGGGAAGGGGAGAGCAGGAAGAGATCAACCAATGAACTTCTATGCATATATGCATAGCCCATGGACAGACAATAGTGCAGGGAAGGCCTGGGGAGGGAAATAAAGCAGGGTGAAGGGGGTCAATAGGAGGGGGAACATTAAAATTGTTATTATTAGCAACATTATCCAGGTTACCAAGTCCTTTCAACTATTTCATATTTCTTAAAAAGAGTAAAAACAACCTACATTATAAATATTTTTTCTAAGACTGCTTGTTGGGATGACAAGTTGATACCATCCTTCTGAAAGGTAATTGGTTAAAATACACAAAAATCGCCCTGACTGGTTTGGCTCAGTGGATAGAGCGTCAGCCTGCAGACTCGAGGGTCCCAGGTTCGATTCCGGTCAAGGGCATGTACCTTGGTTGAGGGCACATCCCCAGTAGGGAGTGTGCAGGAGGCAACTGATCGATGTTTCTCTTTCATCGATTTTCTAACTCTCTATCCCTCTCTCTTCCTCTCTGTAAAAAATCAATAAAATATATTTTAAAAATACACAAAAATCTTTGTGTATGTTTTATGAACCAACATTTGTATTCATAGAAATTTTATTTATTTATTTTTAATATATTTTATTGCTGATAGTATTACAGATATCTCCCATTTTATCCCCCTTCCTCCCCTCCTCCCAGCTCCTACCCAACCCTAGGTCTTCACTACCCTATTGCCCGTGTCCATGGCTATAGAAAGTTATTTTTAAATGAAGTCATTCCTGTATGTAGTCAGTAGGGTGTAATAAATGGAGACACAGACTTTAAAGTCAGACAGCAGAAGGATTAAATTCACACTTACTAGCTGTGCTCCCTTAGTCAAGTTATAGAACATCTCTGTGTCAGTCCTTTCTTTTTAAAATGGGTACAATTATTATATTACCTACTCCATGGGCCTAATAGGAGTATAAAATTAAATTATGATAATAAAGACAGTGTGCTCAGTAATTATTTTTGCTAAATATAACCATTTATTTAAAATAATTAATAATCAGAATTAGAAAGTAGCTCAGATAGCTTACAAAAATGAATTGATCCAATAAAGTATGTTATCCATATAATTACATAGACTTTAAAAATGTGTAGAATATTTAGTGTAACAAGATAGCATTTAAAAATAATACTGTGTTTGATCATCTTTGCCTTAAATAAAATTATTCAAGTTTAAACATTTAAGAGTGGCCTTTTTCTTTTTGGTAGGATTAATCATAATTATTTATTCTTGCTTTCTCTATATTTAAAAATTTTATAATTATATGCTATACTTTTATAATCAGGGAAAGTCTGAAGTTACAAATGTAGGAAACCAAAAAATTCATTTGCTTGTCTAGAATCATGCAATCATTGTTAATTGTTTCAAAGAGCATTTTAGTGTGGATAGTGCAAAATTTACCTTAAGTCTAGATCAAATCTTTAAAATAATTTATAATTTCCCAATTAGTTCAAACCAAATTCATCATATTTTTGAAGAATCTCTCTCTCAATTCAATCTGGCACCCTACCAGTGATTCCACAGTTAGCAAAACAAGAGCAATATTAATGAGTCCAAGGTGGAAAGCCTCCCATGCAGAAATAAAAGTGTTCTGACATCATAAAGTAGATAGGCTGTGGAAAATTACGTAACCATGTGGACTTCAATTGCACTTAAGACATAGGAACACTGTCTTGTCTACTAAGAGCAACAATCTGAGAGAATTTGAGAGAATAAAGCAACACACTTTTGTTATTTCTGATATAGAGAACAATAGAAAAAAACATGAAGAAGAAAACTCATCCTAAAATCTTAATCGGACATTCTACATGTAACAGCTTAGTTTCCCCCCATGGAAAATGCAACCTGAATTTATAAGAGCAATTTAACCACAAATGCAGAATTCTGAAAACAAGGAGAATGTGCACTTAATGGAAATAAAGCATGTTCTATTCAGAACAGGTCCTTATAATATTCTGCCATAAATAGTCACACAATAAGAGTCTGAATTCACTCTACACTACTGTCAAAATATGGCAGAAAAGAAAACAATAGCTAAGAGCATCCGCTAGAAAAATGGATCATTGGTAAATATGAAAATAACTAACTTAGGAGATGTTTTTCAACAGCTCTGAATTCTAGATTACAAATTTGTTGTTATTTATCATTTATCATAGAATTCCTCTAAGGAAACCATTTCAGTATTTAGAAAATAATAGTAAAAGAAAGACAAACCCCACTGATAAATGTTAGCATGGCATACAAGATAAATACATATGCATTCATTCATTCTTACTGTTATACTCCCCCACCTATTTAATTTTTCATTATGTTGTCTGTAGTAGATATAACAGAATTTGCATGAAATTCTAGCTCAGTACTGTAAACAAAAGACAAAAATTCCACCCCTCTACTCTTCCAGAACTTTTACCATTCCATGCATTATGGCCCAAACACTTACCCGTCCCATAAAAATGGGTAAGGGTCACATTAGAGCTAAGATTGCCCTAACCCAATGGTCGGCAAACTCATTAGTCAACAGAGCCAAATATCAACAGTACAACGATTGAAATTTCTTTTGAGAGCCAAATTTTTTAAACTTAAACTTCTTCTAATGACACTTCTTCAAAATAGACTCGCTCAGGCTGTGGTATTTTGTGGAGGAGCCACACTCAAGGGGCCAAAGAGCCACATGTGGCTCGCGAGCTGCAGTTTGCCGACCACGGCCCTAAAGCATACTTGGTCTAAAAGAGCACTCCATGTAGTAAGTGTTGCACTTACGAATTCCACGTAAGAGTAATCTAGTGGGCAGGGAAATCAAAGCCCTAAGCTCAGAAGACATCTTCTGGCACAGACTTCTGTCAACTCTTACCATTTGCTCTTTTCGTAAAAACAACTAGATCTGATCAATGGTTTGGCAGGTCCAAACACAGTGATCTCTTCAATTTCTAAAATCTCTTAGTCTCTTTTATTTGTTTGATAATCAATAGGCCAAAGAATTGTGGTTATTAAGAATGGGAAAATCTTTCAGACCACTTAGTCCAATATTACGTAACCCAATTCTCCCAATTTGAAGGTGATAAAACGAAGAGTATTAAAAACTTATCTAGACCTACAGAGTTAGCAAATTGGAGAAGGACCCAATATAATATTCCTTATATTGTTTTAACATTTAACACTATGCCTCTTGTCTCCACATTTGAATCCGAAGTTCTTTGAGGTTAAGCTGTAAGATATACTTATTCAGAACAACTAGACAAGTAAGAGAGTATTATTCAAAATGCAGGTACTCAATAAATAATTCTAGAAAAGGTTGAATAAAAGAACTACTCTTGGCATCAAAAACAAAAAAATTCCCAAATATTCCCATATTAAAACATAAATCAATGCATTTGAAGTTTGACCTCATTGAAATCATTGTCTCACTCCCACAACTCTTTTTCTTCTTATCATCAATGCACTAATCCAGTGGTCGGCAAACTGCAGCTCGCGAGCCGCGGTTTGCCGCTCTGTTGACTAATGAGTTTGCCGACCACTGCACTAATCCAAGCCAGAAATCAGAAAGTCATCCTAGATATTACTTTCTCATTCACACCATCTTTCACTATGTCCAGTCACTAATGTTTACCAGTTTTCTATCTATATCCTCTCTAGACTATTTTTCCAATCAGACCTCTGGTCTATATTACTGGCATTATTGCTCTAACCCGGGTCCTCAATTTCTCTTTCAAAGATGAACTGCAATATTTCAAGTGTCTTCTCTCAACCACATCCCCATCAACTCTTTCTCTCTCCTAAAATACTTTCTTGATTGATTTACTCCTTTTTAAAAATCCTCCAAAATTTTAAAACCCTTACTCTATAGAGTAAATTCAAAACTCCTTAGAATGACCTATAATTTCCTCCATTCTCTGGCCACTGCCTAAATTGTTAGTCTCATTCCTTTGCATATCCCTACCCATCCCTTAAAAGTCTGTGTGAAGCATTCTCTGCCTGCTCTCTCCCATCATCCCCTTTAAGAATCCATAGTAATCCATAGTACTATAGACACAATTCACAATTAATTCCTGTCACAGTGTATTGCAATTGACTGGTTACATGTGTTCCCTCAAACAGGAGTGGCAAATGAGTTTTATTTCTGTTGTGTGCTAATTCTAATCAATGGCTAGAGATTGCCTGGAATCACTGTTGAGAAATAATTGTTGAGAAGTTTACCTGACCTGCATCCAAGCTATTGGAACCAGGAAAGAGAAGAATGGTATTTGGACCAGCTATTTGTCATCCTCACTATAGACTGTGAGTCCTGGAAGGTAATGAAATGTACTTTACTTTTTATTCCCAGTGCCTGACACAGTGCCTGACTCAAAAGTTTATTGAAAACACAAATCAAGAAAGACTCATCCTAATCTGTGACTCCATACACAAGAATCCATACTCATTCTTTTCTGGTCCTTTGAAGGTAACTACAGAGTACTTGAGTAGAACTTTTACAACTTGGCTAAATAAAAGGATATATTAATGTAGCATTATAAGCAGAATGACAAGGGACCTGATAAGGGTGATATCTAAGGCATTCTAAATGCAACTGTTATTTCTAGTAGCTTTGTAATATTTCCTTGGACTATTATTTGACCCTTCCCAAGCTCAGGAACATAAGGATAATTAAATCTGCTTTGCAAGGTTGTCATAGGGACTAGAAAACACATCATTACATATTGGGCCCTCAGTGAATGATAACTATAAAGTATTTGATTCACAGACAATTTCCATGAAGAGAAATACACTTTTTCAAACTCAAGAAGATACTTTTGGTCCATTTTAAAGGCCATTTTTCTGCTGTTACATGGGGTTTGTTAGCAAAAGAGTCAATGAATATCAATTATACTTATTACATCTTTATTTGCCATTGCCCCAGCCCTGAGCTCGTTACAAGGCAGTCTCAAGGATGTTTATTATCATTACTTTTAAGAATTCTATATAATAAAAGCCTAATATGCTAAGTGTCCAGTTGTTCAGTGGTCCATTCAACCAATCAAGCAAAATATGCTAATGACGTGCTAAGGCTGCTCAAGCACTTGCTATGATGTACACTGATCGCCAGGGGGCAGAGAGCCGACTGGTCTACCAGTTGCTATGATGTGCACTGACCACCAAAAGGCAGATGCTCCGACTGGTAGGTTAGCTTGCTGCTGGGGTCTGGCTGATCGGGACTGAGCGAGATGGATTGGACATGCCCTTGAGCCTTCCTGTGGTCCCTCTCCAGCTGGCCAACCTCCCGCATCCCTCTCCAGCCCCGATCGTGCACTGGTGGGGCCCCTTGGCCTGGCCTGTGCCCTCTCGCAATCTGGGACTCCTCGGGGATGTTGGAGAGCTGGTTTTGGCCTGATCCCACAGGCTAGACCAAGGGACCCCACTGGTGCACGAATTTGATAATTGATAACAATGAGGTCCTTTGCCTTTGTGTAATATTTTTCACCTGTGGATTTTGAAGGGTTAAGGTTTTTAGTTCTTCTCTTGTGTATTTCTCATTCTAATTTATATTTACCAAACCCCCAAGTAATCCCCCCCAGAAGACTTTTCCAGAATCATTCAATGGATTCTTTGAATTCTTATGCCATCAAGAATGTCCTTTTCACAATATTTCCACAGAAGGTGGATATTTACATGCGTACCTCGAGGAGTTTAGGGAATAAAATGCTGACACGTATAGACTAGTGTCAAAAATTGTTAATGATTGGAACCACACAGTTGAACCTAGTACATGCCATTAGTCATTAACTGTCAGCTACTAAGTTCCAAATTTCAATTCTCATTTAATTTGACCCTACTGGGTGGGTGTTATTATCCTTCAGTAAGAAAGTAAAAATGTTAAAGGGATTGAGCCACAAGATGATGCAGCATATTATGAAAGAGAAGCTGGTTCCAGGGTTTAAATGTTAATACTATCATTAACAATAAAAACAACCACCACCATCAATTGATGTCTTCCATATGCTATGTACTCTACAATCTACAGGTTCTTAGGTGGCAGAGCTGAGACTGAAACCTAGATTACTCTGATTTCAAAGCTGATGTTCTCCATAGCATTTATTTTTCTCTAAAACCAGATTAGTTTGAACATTTCAAGCCCTTTATCATTCAGGGCCTATCCTTATCCAAGATCTCCCAGCTTCTGCCAAACAGTGCTGCCTCCACTCCAGGGTTGCCCACAGTGTAATGCCACCTGGATTCAGCCTTTCCAGAGGGTCATCAAATGGCCTGTGTGCTACAGTTGAGAAAATACAAACGTTTTGAAGGTGCTTTACAATTTATGCAAAAAAAGTACACCACCACCAGACAATCTGACATAGAAGCTTATAATTAATGAAGCCATAGACCCAAAATTTGTGTCACTGTGGGCAATCAACACAAAATCATTGTCACCTGGTAATCACTTCAGAAAAAGGAGATGTATCATACTTTCCAAAAGTGTTGCCCTGTCTGGTTAATGCAATATTGTTATAATTTTTATTAGGGTTATCATAAAGTGCTTCAGAAGCCCTTTATTTGTCAGTAATTTTCTATCCCATCTCATTCCACCACCAACACAAATTCAATGACTGTTCTGATGCTCTGACCCCCATCTTAAATATTAAGAGAATGTTGATCCAGTGCTTATGTGAACTTGCACACTGAGTACCTCTTGCCTCTTAAAAATGTGGTTCCTCTAATAGAGGTGAACAGCATGGACAAATGACGTCAAAATATTGCCACACAGAGAGGAAATTATTTGAAGAGCTTTCCTGCCGTTAAACATGACTATGACTGAGAAATTATGTACTTATGAGGTAATCAGTAGTAAGTTAAATAGCTGTGCTTCTAATAGAAGCAGATGCTTTGTGATTCAGCAATCTGAGAATCAATGAGCCTTGTGTGGAAATGTGCCATAAACACGACCAAAAGTCTGAGTTATACACATAAACAATGCAATGCAATTTCCTTGGTATACTGACCACCTTTGCCAGCTTCCAGTTTTTGCCATAGTTCTCTTGAAAGAGCTGGACAACTTTTTTACCAAAAATACAGGAGAGTTTTGTTTCTTCTTTTTCACTTTGAAAAACCCAGCTCAAAAATAGACTTGCAGGGGATTTTAAAATAATCTAAAAAAGGATCACATATCACCTGCTTCCTTAACTACTGGAGGGTATTTGGAGCTCTAACAATAACAACAACAAAAGAGTGTTCCTATTTTATAGGTCCTCATGCTTAGTGGAAGGAAAAAGGTTCATTACTTGATGCAAAAATTTCAGATTTGTGGGTATTAATATTTTGCCTAAACAAACACTTTTTAACAAAGGTCTCATGCCGAGATATTCTGTTAAGGTAAGAACCATACAGTATCATTTAAAGCAAACAAACATTACCCTGGTCGCTGTGGCTCAGTTGATTGAGCATTGTCCCATGTACCAAGAGAACAGTGGTTTGATTCCAGGGTGGGGCACAAACCTGGGTTTCAGGCTTGATTTCCCAGTAGGGGGCATGAAGGAGGCAGCCAATCAATGTTTCTCTCTCAAGGATGTTTTCTCTCTCTCTCTCTCTCTCTCTCTCTCTCTCCCTTTCTCCCTCCCTCCCTTCCTCTCTCTTAAATCAATAAAAATTTAATAAAAACATTTAAAATAATAAATAAATAAATAAATAAAGCACACAAACATCATGTGACAGACATGCAGAGTGACCATGATATTGTCAGTCAGCCATTGCTAAAAAGCAACATATCTTCTTTCATTATAGAAAAAAGAATAATTCAGTGTATGTGTGTGTGTGTGTGGTGTTGTAAAGGGAGTGAGAGAATAAAATCATTAAATATAATGATATCCTTTTGTTCATTTCTAAATTTCATAGACTACCACTGCCCCTAAAATCAAAGTCAAGCAGAAAGACATTTTGCTATCTCTAATGGCAGCAGTATGCAGTTAGATTAGCAGGCCTCCATAGCATTACTTTAACATCTACCTTACTAAGCCATGCCATGATATATTAGCATGCTGGTACTAATATACATTTCATAAGAGTTTATCCATGTATTGGGTGGGCTGTACAACAGAATATTGCATTATAGTTTCAAGTGGATATCAAATGCTTCCACCTACCATCATGATGGATTTGGTTTATACACAGCCAATAATTTCAGAATGGTGCATTGGAGCAAGACTCACAAAAGCCAGCATTTCTTACACGTTAAGAAAGGACAAGGGCCTCATAAATCTCAACTGGTATTGGTGGGACTGGGGGGAAAGTACAAATGAAGGCAGACAACACATGTCTACATATTTAAAACATATAAATTAAAATTAAATATTTAATTATAACTATACATACTTCCAGTATTCAATGTCCATACAGCTGCCAGAGTACAGCACTGATAAAGAATTGAAATATCAGATGATACAGGTATGGTCCAAAGATTATACTGCAATGATGGAAATGTTCCATATCTCGGTCATCCAGTAGCCACTTTTGGTCTCCTTTATGGCACATTTCCACGCAAGTCTCATTGATGACTGAGCACTTGAAATGGGGCTCATGCAACTAAGGAACTAATTTTAATGTTATTTCACTTGAATTAATTTTAGTAGCCCCCTGTGGCTATTGGCTACCATATCAGACAGCAAGATCTAGCTGTAAGATCATGTTCCCCAGCTGCCATACGCAATGGTTGCCAATATTGTGCTAATTCATGAGAACCTCTGGAAACAAGCATTAGAAGAAGAGAAAAAGCCAAAAAAAATGGACGTTTATATTTCTAGGAAAGTTATTTCATTATGAAAGCTCTTTCACGTCCATGTTAACAGAGGAAGATCTGACACTTAAACTGATTTGTCTTTTATCTATAAAAGTGCTTCCATTCTCAAATCCTTCTTGCTCTTTGAAGCAGGGACCATCTGAATTATCAGCAGTAGTTCAACCCATAAACATTCACTACATTTAGACTCATTTCCCTTTTACTCAAAGACACAGGGTGAAAGACATGGAGAAGCTTTACCCTGTTTAGCCTGCAGTAAACATGAGATTGAATGCTTGGGATTATAGGTGTCTTTATATCAACTGAGTGCTGGATTTTAAGACAGAGGTGCCTGTGTATTCAATAAAGCTGTGTGTGTGTGTGTGTGTGTGTGTGTGTGTGTGTGTGTGTGTGTGTGTAAAAGAGGAGAGAGAGAGAGAGAGAGAGAGAGAGAGAGAGACAGACATAAAGGGCCACTCTTCTACTAGTAAATGTGGGGCCCCAGGTGGGGACCCTTTTATCTAAGAACTACAGCAATGGTCTCATGTAAAAAGGGATGGTAAAATTTGGTTTAATGGTTATATGTTTAATGGTTATTAGCTTGAGAAGACATTTTTACTTAGGACAAAATAGAAAAATGTACCAAAGTACATTACCAAAGTAAAATGCAGCAGGTAAATACTAATTTTCACTCCCTTTAACCCACAAACAATGAATTGTCTACTATAATTATGGCTGGCATTTTCAATATAAAACATTTCCTGTATGTGTGTGAGCATGATTTTAAAAGCAAATAAAATCAGGTGAAAAGAGGTAAGCATATGGCAAGAAAATGAAGTAAACCATCAGTCAAAAATGTAGGCGGTCAAGAAACCACAGAATTAAAGCATCCCCTAAAACTAGTGTTAACCATTCACGAGGTTCTAGTCTAGGGTGTGGAAATGTGTTGCAGATAGGTTAGCACTCACATATTAATATTTACGGGTAGTCTCCTTTACCAGTTTTGCTAAATATGAATAAAATAAAATGTCCTCATTCTGTTTTTTATTTTTTCTCATGTCCAAAATTATTATAGTGTGAGGAAAATTGAAACAGGTCTGATCTGTTGTGCGCAGCCCCTAAAATTGCCTCAACCCTGTCTCAGAATGTTCCTGATCTCTACCCAGAGAGGAATTTCAGAGTGAGAGAGAGGAGTTTTTACTATCCTTTGATAAGGGGTACTGTGGTTTCTTCAAAGAGGAAGCCACACCTATGGAAGAAAGTTCCACCAGTGTTTCCAAAGGGTGACTTGTGTTTCCAAAGGATCCTGTCCCCAAGTTCAGTCCCCCAACCACTCCTCATTATGCTCAGGCCAAGTGAAAATTCCCTAATAGGACTTACTAGGCAGCTCATTAGATGGTGGTCCCTTCTTATCTCTACAAGTTCATCTCTCCTCTAGCCATGCCATTTATTTCATTTACTCAAATATGCAGTCCTCTCTTTTCTTCTCCCACTCACATTGCAATGTCTTTTGCCCATAATGTTCCTTTGGCCTGATATAAACTCCCTCCATTTCCAAATCTCCCTCTCCCTTCTCTCTGACCTCTACTTAGCTTCCTCCAAATTGGAATCGCTTTTCTCCTATGTGCTCTCATGGCACCCCAAATTTTATCCACTGAAGCAGCTTTCACTAATATAATTTCATGCTTATTTATGTTTACCATTCACTAGGCTAGAAGTTCTATTACAAGCAGGAACCATATTTGCCTTATACATCATTGCATTGCCAGAGACAACACAATTTGTTGAACGTAATAGTAGGCACTAACCTTTATTATGCATTTAGCACATACAGTTGGACAGCCTATTAACTCCTCTTATCTTCCCTAATCCTATAAGGTAGGCACTATTATAATCCCCATAGAACAGATGTGAAAACCTGACCACAGGAAAGTAAAGAAACTTGCCCAAGGTCATGAAACTTGTGAGAGGCAGAACCCGAATATAAACCTATTTGAATTCAGAGCCTATGATATTAATCACTGTACTTTGCCATTTCCTAACTTAATAGGTGCTCAGCAAATACTTTGATAGTAAATAGATGAATGATGGAATGAATGAATAAAATCACCAAATGAATAATGTTTTGGCATAATTCTGACATGTATCATGTCTGTCTCAGCACTAACAGGCACAAGCCTTACTCCTTTCCTGATTTAATTTCAAGAATTGCAAATGACAAAATATTTTGATTTGGGGCCATTCAATGAGATCATTTGAATCTTGTGCAAAAAAAAAGAGAGTTAGCAGAGTACCTCTGAAACCACTTTCCATTGAAAGGCTTGCTTGCAAACTTGGCCCTTGGCTGGCATCTGGGAACTTGAAACTTGATTGGTAAACAGTTCCCTAGAACACCCGGGAGCCTGGAATTTGGGTATGTACTAGTCATAGTGCCTTTGTGACCAGCCCCCCAAAAAACATTGGGTACTGAGTCTTTAATGAGCTTCCCCAGTAGACAACATTTCACACATTGCCACAACTCATTGCTGGGGAATTAAGTGCATCTATTGTAACTCCACTGGAGAGGACTTTTGGAAATTCATGCCTGGTTTCCTCCAGACTTTGCCCATGAACCATTATCCTTTGCTTATCTTGATCTCTATCCTTTCACTGTTATACATCTTTGCCCTGTGTGTGATTATATGATGAGTCCTGTGAATCTCTAACAAATCAGCAAACAAAGAACTGATCTTGGGACCCCCAACCCAAATCTCTTTGTGGGGATTGCATGCAACAGGAAAAAATAAATAGTGACCAATATTCCAAGCATATTTTCTATAAAACATAATGATTTCACTGGGTTTAACCAAAGCAATTATCCCATTGGAAAAAAAACAGAAACACTGAATTTAGACATAAAAATCCCTGCATTTCATTCTTATCTTTGTCAACTTTAGAATAAGTGACCTTGTGCAAATAATTAAACATTTCAGATCTTTTTTTCCTTATCTGTAATATGGGAATAACAATGCCTATTTCTCAGCATTATTGTAAAGTTTAGTTGCAACAACATACATAAATGAGCCTAAGTCTGTACCTAGCATGAATAACTACTCAATAAATACAGAATTATCAGTTCTAGGACTCTGATACATTTCTCTTCAACAAAGTATACTTATTAAAGGATGCCAGGCACAATAATTCATTCCATTTGTTAAAATATTATTTATTTCTCTAAGTTTAACCACACTGTCCAACACACATATTAACTTGCTTTAAAATTAAACATATAAAAAGAACAAATAAATACAGCTCCCCCCGCCCCGAAAGTCCATATAACTATAAGCCAAGTAACAATCAACAAACCTGACAGCTTCAGGTGCCAGCTCCATGCCTCTCACAAAATGAGATTTTATTAATCATAAGATAGCACTAAATTGACATCCCACCTGACAGTTTTAAATATGCAGTCAAATGGTGAGTTAATTAAGTGACAGTGTCCATGTTGCTCAAGAAGATGAAGCAATAAACGGCTTCTCTGAAAGATGAAATGCCAGACCAAAATTGAGGTGTCTTTGGAAAACCTCTGGAGAGGTAACTGGTTGCTCCCATCTGTCCTGGAATCCAGACTGCAGTCCCAGAGACCAGGAACATCTGCAGACCCAAACACTGCTGATGCATTTTTCAAGGTGTGGGCCATTCAAGTTGAAAGCTGGTGACTTCCAATTAGACTCAATGCCCTAAAGGTTGATGACAGTCTAACTTGGAAATGAACAAAGAGGTTCCTAATCAGGCAAATAAAAGGGTTTGGATGAGATCGGTTATTTTGGGGAGTCACTATAGGATTGCGGGAGGCATTTCAGATTCTTCAGAAAATAAAGTAGGGGTGGAGAAATGAGATTCTACTCTGCCCACAGCCCCCACACTCTACTAGCAGCTCCAGTTACATCTCATTTAAACAACTCATTCCTCAAAAAAGAAGAGGAGGGAGGGAGGGGCAAATACTGGACTAGATGACCTTCTATTTACATCTGCCCAATTCCAACTCTGTATGAGTCAGGGAACTAGAGTCTTCCCTTTCCACTCTGCCCTGATAATCTTTAATACTACAGACCCAATGTCTTCCTCAAGGAAACAGTGGTCCATTCTTAACACAATGGTAATTAGCAAAAGAAGAAAAGAAAATTAATGAGAACAAAGAAGGAATGATGGGACTAACACATAGTTTCTGCCATCATTCTAGTAGTTACATGATATTTCATTTATTTTTTTCAACAACTGGCAAATCCCACCTAATATATTTTTACAACAACTTTGCATGGTATTTTTACTTTGATTTTACAACTGAGTCAACTGTGAGATTAGAAAGTTCAAGTAATATGCTAAAGGTCAAATAGCTAGTAAGTAGTAAAACAGCACTTTGAATTTAAGGATGCTTTGACTTGACAACCTGAACTCCTTTCTACTTAGAGAGAGAGAGAGAGAGAGAGAGAGAGAGAGAGAGAGAGAGAGAGAGATCTTAGAGTAGCCCTCCTTTACTTGAAAGTACTAATGTCTACAAAACACATGACATGTGTGGGCACATGAATTCATAGAAAAAAGTTTAGAATACTAAAAATATCAACAATGGTTATATCTGGGAAGGAGAATGGAGGCTAAGAAGAGGATTTTTACATGGTCTCAGTATGTTTAGGCTGCTATAACAGAATACCATAGACTTAGTAGCTTATAAACAGAAATTTATCTCTCACAGTTCTGGAGGCTGGAAAGCTCAAAGTCAAGGTGCCAGCAGATCCAGTGTCTGGTGAGGACCCACTTCCTGTTTCTCTGTAACCTTACATGGCAAAGGGGAGGAGGGTGCTCTCTGGGGCCTCTTATATAAGGGCATTAATCCTACTCATGAGGGTTCCAATCTCATGATCTAATCACCTCCCAAAGGCCCCAACTCCAAATACTATTACAGTAGGGATTAGGTTTCAATATATAAATTTGGGGGAGATGCAAACATTAAGTGTATAGTATACATTTTATTCTATATGCTTTGATGTTATTTCAATATTTAGTTTCAGTGATATATTATTTTATAAGAAACATTTTAATAATTATTACATATTATTATTTTAATAATAAACTCTCATAATTTAAGGATTAATGAGAATATAGAATTTTTGGTTTATTTTTGCCCTGGCTGGCATGGCTTGACAGTTAGAGCACTGGCCTGCATACTAGAGGGTTGTGAGTTCAATTCCTGGTCAGGGGCACATACCTGGGTTGCAGTGGGGGCGCATGTGGGAGGCAACCAATCGATGTGTCTCTCTCGAATTGATGTTTCTCTCTGTTTCTCTCTCCTCTCCCTTTCTCCTCCCTCTTCCCTCTCCCTTCCATTCTCTCTAAAATAAAATAAAAATCAATGGGAAAAAATATCCTCACTCCTCAGGTGAGGATTAAAAAAAATAAGAGGAAGAAGACATAGTCTTGCTTTTATCTGACCAGAGGACTACCAAATAGCTTTGAAAACAAAATTTTTTATAACAATAGGTTACAAGAAAGACTTCTATTTTCATATTGAACTTTATTACTAATCCACTTAGCTAAATCCTGCCCTAAAGTGTTAACAGTGAATGTAGACTATGGACAAATGGAATCGCTCTCCCCCCTTCCACTATATATATATATATATATATATATATATATATATATATATATATATATATATATATATTAGAGGCCCGATGGATGAATTCGTGCATGGGTGGGGTGGGGTCTGGCTAGCCTGGCCAGGGGGAGGGGACATGGGTGGTTGGCTAGCCTGCCTGCTGGTCGAACGCCTGGTGGAGGGGACAATTTGCATATTAGCCTTTTTTATATAGGATATACACTGAGTGACCAGATTATTATGCTTTCAGAGATCATAATAATTTGGCCACTTAGTGTATATATAGATAGAAAACCTGGGATAAACGGCCAAAATGCCGAGATAATCATTGAAAGATTGGGAAAACCAGAACATGTAATCAGCCTAACTGTAGAACGAGAGGATTATATATTCCTACACACTGAGGCTTTAGAAATTACATTCTACCTATCAGTCAAACTGGCCCTGCAAAGAATAGAGGGTTAAAAGGATTCATCTTTAAATCTGTTTATCTATCCCTGTTTCCAATACATAGCCCCAACCCAGCACTATTGAACCAGAAGAATAGTCATTCCAGGAGGTAAGACATGCAATTTAGTTCAAAAGGAGTCTGCCTCTGCTTGCTCTGAAAGAGCCAAACTTGACCCTTCTACCTAAGCAACTCTCCCCACAGTGAGATGGGAGGTTCCTTACTTCCAGCACTGCACCCGGGACCCTGATGTTCTGGACAAGACACCAGTGGCAGGTGCAGGATTCAGAATTGCCCAGTAATAACACAGCCAAGTGCCAGAAAGGCAGAGTTGCCTACAGCCAGAGAGAGGAGCGATATATCAGTGAGAAATGCCAATGGGCAGGAAGTGTGATGGACCTCTGCCAACCAAAGAAGTCTTCACCCAGGCATGACCATCCAAGAAAGAACACATGAAAAAAATATTGGAATAGTTCAAGGAGATGTACTAGGAATAAGACACCTGGATAGCTATACAAAGTAGTGATAAGCAGGCCCCATGGTCTGATTGCTCTGCCAACCCAAAGCAGACTGAAAAACCGAAACATTTCAAGTTAGAGTCAGACAAATGGCAAAGGGAATTACTAGGTAGGTTCAAACCCAAAATAGAAATCGCTAAAGAAATATTAAACAAATAAAATTGGAGCAAGTAAACATTTCAGTACAAAATAAATAAATCTAACAAATATGGATAAATCAGAACAAACTTCCTTGCCCACTTGTAGAATATGTTCAAATGAAAACAATCAAGACTAGTTGGTATCAATGACTGATTATATGATCGTAACTGGGAAATGAATAAAAGTATGTGTTGGTGTACAAAAATGATGAAGAGTTTGGACTCATAGAATAAACTAAAAAGGAGAGTTAGCACATCCAAATATTTTTTCTTAGAAATAAATAATTTAGCATCAATCATAGCAGGACCTTAAGAGCACAACAAAACGGTTTACTTTTTCCATTTTTATATCATTTTTGTCTTTACATTAACTGGTGTTGGGAAATAAAAAGCTCTTCTTTCTACTGGTTTTCACAGAAATAGCAAATGATGTATACCTGTGTTAAAAAACAAGACAACAAACAGAAAATGAAGCCGTTTATGCTAAACCCCATGTCACCAAACCAAGATTTAACTTACAGTGTCAGCTCTCGCAGAAATGGAATCTTGAACCAGTCAATCAGGAATCACCTGATCAACACTAGTTAGGTAACCTGCCTGATAAACCACCATCATCCCCTATTAGAAAGTAATTTTGCAATAACCAACCAGCTTTTGCCTAGTATAACTTCCTTGTTCCCGCTATCTTCTTCCTAGAAAAAGTCTTTCATTTTGTACAGCTTCTTGGAGCTCCTTTTTATTTGCTAGATTAAATTGAAGCTGTGTGATTCGAATCAATTTTTGCTCAAATAAACTCTTAAATTTTTTAATATGCCTCAGATTATCGTTTAACACCTTGTATTAAGAAAAGTGTGTACATCCTGTAAAAGAAATGAGTGATAGGATGAGGATGGTAATTTGTAAATCATCAACCTATGACTACCAAAAACTGTATTATTTTTATTCAGAAAGTATGTCAAAGTAAATGTATGCATATATTCCTGACCAAAAGAAAAAAGAAAAAGAACCTATGCAATATTTCTAAGTAACAATGCAAAACAATCTCTAACCGGTTTGGCTCAGTGGATAGAATATCGGCCTGCAGACTGAAAGGTCCCAGGTTAGATTCCGGTCAAGGGCATGTACCTTGGTTGCAGGCACATCCCCAGTGGGAGGTGTACAGGAGGCAGTTTATCGATATTTCTCTCTCATTGATGTTTCTAACTCTCTATCCCTCTCCCTCCCTTTTTAAAAAAAAATCAATAAAAATACATATAAAAAAATGCAAAACAAGGACTAAATGTCTGCCTGCAAAGGAAATGATGGTCAAATTAAAAATTACCTTAAGTTTAAGCTCCAAATTAATTTAGGTTAAGATTCAACAGAGCAATATGCAGATTCAACTCCATGCACTGTGGTATGGTCTGCACTCTCTTGGGGCACCTGTGGATTTTAGGTGGAGGTGGGCTCATGTCCTCATCACTTCTCGTTATGCATTTCCGCACTTACAGACTTCTCAGTACTTTCTCATCGTCCTGGCTCCTGTGCCTGTTTCCTCTTTCTAACTCCCTGTTCCTTACACTTGGCTACTG